>NC_060189.1:35320559-35658059 GCF_021184085.1 Oncorhynchus gorbuscha
TGCACTGAGTGTCCTTAAAAAATTTCAAATGGCACTGTGTTGCTGTTGTTGTTTATAGAATATTGGGCTCTTTTGGGCATATACTTCACTATATGCAACCTGATGATGTATCCTAAAGAACGAGAGACGGCCAAGCACGCCGGGTGGCAGCAGTGCACATTGCAGTCACAGCAGGCCGAGTGCTGACTGGCACTTTAACAAGAAATAAAATACCATTATACATGTGCGTAAAAATGGGATTAGGCACTGAATGTTTACCAGCCATCATGCAACGAGATCATGGCATATGTTTATCAATGCTTGCTATTCGAAAAGAAAGTTGCAGTCAGTGGAATGTTTCCAATCAATCTTAATTCGTTTGTTCCATACCAATATTAAGATTAATACGCTTTGCTTGACCTTCTGTTTGTGCATAATAGGCCTACATAAAATGTTCATCTAAATGATTGCATTGCTTGAAAAGCAGCACAAAATGGCATTTTATACCCTAACACAATGAAACGATGTTGTTTGAGTTTGATATATATGATATAAATGGACCAGGCTGCACTGTTTTGATGCTGCTGTTTAAAAACTCTCAAAATTAATCTCATGTTTTTTAGTCAAATCGAATGAATTAAATTCGTTAAGTTTTGAAATATTTTGTGTTTATTAACAGCCTAATATTCATAAGTATTCATTATTATTGGCTTAACATTATTACACAGTCGATTCCAGCAGAATAAAAACAAATAATAAAAAACATAAGCACTTTGAGTGTGTGGAAGACCAATGCATTGTTGTGATCACATTTCTCTCCTGTTATTCCAGGTATATTCGCCCATGGTGAACAACGGCATGAATGCAGGACTGAGTTCCATGAACAATATGAACAGTTACATGAGTATGTCTACTAATGGAAATATGACCTCAGGTTCTTTCAATATGTCTTATGCCAACCCCGGCCTGGGAGCCGGACTAAGCCCCGGGACAATGACAGGGATGCCCCCGAGCGCGTCCAGTGCGATGAACGGAATGGGTGGAGGGGTACCGTTAATGGGCACTGCCCTTAGCCCCTCGAACATGGGCGCGATGTCGGCTCAGCAGGCTTCCATGAACGCTATGAATCCATACGCGAGCATGAGCCCTACTATGAGCCCAATGTCCTATACTCAGCCCAACCTGAACCGAGCAAGGGACAACAAGTCGTTCAGGAGAAGCTACCCACACGCAAAGCCTCCGTATTCATACATATCCCTCATAACCATGGCCATTCAGCAAGCACCAAGCAAGATGCTCACGCTTAGCGAAATCTATCAGTGGATAATGGACCTATTTCCATACTACAGACAGAACCAACAGAGGTGGCAGAACTCTATTCGCCATTCATTGTCTTTTAATGATTGCTTCATCAAAGTGTCCAGGTCACCGGATAAGCCAGGCAAAGGTTCGTACTGGGCCCTGCACCCAGATTCAGGAAATATGTTCGAGAACGGTTGTTACCTACGCAGACAAAAGCGCTTTAAATGCGAAAATAGAAAGATATCTTCAAGTAAAGGGGACGGAAGGAAAGACCAGTCCGGTTCTGGGTCACCTTCGAGCGAGAACACCAACAGCAAGACTGGGAATGTGGACTCCAACTCCCTCTCAACCAGTCCTCCAGCCCTCACAGCATGGACCACAGG
The DNA here is from genome assembly GCF_021184085.1 of Oncorhynchus gorbuscha. Taxonomy (NCBI): domain Eukaryota; kingdom Metazoa; phylum Chordata; class Actinopteri; order Salmoniformes; family Salmonidae; genus Oncorhynchus; species Oncorhynchus gorbuscha. The sequence continues at coordinate 35,322,224 of NC_060189.1, forward strand.
AGCAGTGGAAGCGCCTCTGAACTAAAGAGCAGCGGGCCACCTCTCCACCCCGTGGCCAGCTCGGCCACGTCCCTGTCCTCTCTCCCTTTACCTCCGCACTCGATGGCGCACGAGTCCCATCTGCACCTAAAAGGGGATCCCCATTACTCATTCAACCACCCGTTTTCAATAAATAATTTAATGTCCTCCTCAGAGCAACAGCACAAACTGGATTTGAAAGCCTACGAGCAAGCTTTGCAATACTCTTCCTACGGCTCAAGTATGTCTTCCAGTCTACCCCTCGGCAGCGCGTCCATGGTAGGCAGAGCCATGGACCCATCCGCAATAGAGGCGTCATACTATCAAGGTGTGTATTCCAGACCAGTCCTCAACACTTCTTAGTATCTTCTCATTTTTATAGTGCTCGATAAAAGGATGACAGAAAACATTGATCATATTTTTCTGCATGCACCTGGTGCATAAGGACTGTTACTTTAATGTATAAGAATGTGTATGAGTAAAATACAATAGGCCTATACTGTAAAGTGTTACCATTGAATGATTGTATATCCAGTCGTAAATCATTGCTAGTGTATTTAAAACAATTTTGAGCTTGTAAAATAATGTTGTATTCCCCGAACTTGTAGTACCCACGATGAATATGTCCATGTGTGTTACTATGTGCATGAATGAAGGTCAATAAGGTCTCGTGGAACGCGTGAGACAGACGAAGCGACAAACACCCGTCTGTTCCAGATAGCTTACCTTTTAAATGGATGTTGTCATTTTACGCATTGCTTTGGTTCATTTGCTAAATATCTGACAAACATATTTACAAACCAATCTTGTATAACAATCTTAAATTCCACGTGGAAATGCATTATAAAAAAAAAAAATGTATTTCTTTATACATGACAACTGTATGTCTTTTGTGGTATTTTTCAAACCAGAAAATGTGTGATTTTTATGTGCAGCCCAATGTCAGCGTTGTATCTTTCTCTGTTTGTTTTGATGTCTCTGCACGTGCTTAACTTATTTCTTGTTCATTTTCAAATAAAACAAATACGATTTATTCACTGATTGTTTGTATTTCTGATGTTAATTTTGAAGAGGCTATTCTGTGCATGAGGCGTAAAAAAAGTACTATTCAATTACGCAACTGTTCCAACTTTTAACGCATATCCAAATAATTCAGGAACAATATGAATTGTAACATTTTGAGTTTAAAAATGAAGCCTTACAAAACATTTTCATTACCATTGTAAAGAGAGTGTTATTAATTATATGGTCTAAAGCTTCTGTCAGAGTGACATATAGCCAGCTTTGTTGTTCAGTCTTGTAAGCAATTGCGTAAAATATTGTATCATGAATGTAACTCCATATGAAATTAGGTTATGAACCATTGATAGACACATCTAAAGTGTATTCAATATAATTGTAATATCTCTGTAAAGTTCATAAACGCTAACTGTATTGATGCTCGCTTGGGTTGACGCACCGCAAGTTTTTTGATCAATGAGCAAGACTAAAGCCAAATCTAACAGAAATACAGCCGCAGAGCTTTACCTCAAAGGATTCCGGCGTGTTGTAAATGGATTTTTAACAATATCATGGAAAGACCAAAGCATCTTTTTGTGAACGGTAACCCTACATGATGCGGCTCGTGAACCTGAACAGATTTGACTTTGATCATGGCATTTTGTAGACACACATTTTGGCTGAGTAACCGTGAAATGTGTTTAATTATCATGTAATTGCCCCCCGATGCGCAAATAACATGGAGAATTGAATTGAGTGTGGTGAAAATATCGCGGAGAATTGCGGCTTTATAGGCTTATGCCATAGGCCTGTGGTCACTGTTTTGTTTTTCAGTTTATATTTCTACAGACACATTCAAGCTTACTTGTTTTAAATAAATACAATAACATTTTATGAAGCTATGTTCATTTAGATAATATATTAACTGTGTTTGGAACAACTGAGAAGCTTGTCTGCGAATGAGTTTCATATGCTCGAGGCGTACCTTTAGCCTACTCCAGATGAACTGACATTAATATGAACAATATCTAAAAACCGAATTTTGTATGCTTTCAATTGTATCTTTTTCAAATCAATTTTGGACTATAATATCCTAAATGGTGACTAATAAAATGTTTCTTGTTGGTCACTTTAAATATGGATAACATTTGGCCTATTGTTCTGCAACGATTGGATATTTTTCCCGGAAGAATTTAGGCCAACGTTAATATTGCATTTTTGTTATTTTAACCTCAAGATGATACATGATTTTGACAATAAAATGATTGCGATATATGCTATTACAGTCATTTTGCCATAATGACAGTGTTCATTAATGAACGACAAGACTATCAAAGAGGGCATGGACCCCAAATTGACACATTTAACGGAGAAACACACTTACTCCAGATATGATCTAGATTATTTGTGAAGTCGTTTGGATCAAGGTCCCCACCGACATTATTTGATGGGCCCATTATAACCTACTTCATAGACCTACTGTATCTGAAGGTGTACAATGTTGGAGGCAAATAATATGGTATTGACCAGTATATGCCTGGCAATAAACCTTTAAAATGGTCAGATCAACCGCAGCAGATCATCCAAAATGCACCGAGTGATTCATGTATTTATTCTCCTATATTAAAACTCTCTTGCAAAGTGTTCTTAGCAGATTCCAATAACACCATCCTCAATTTTTGGAGAAAAGACCTCCGCGTTTCCATGAGAAATGTTTGAACTTTGGACAGATCTTGTTCATTAGTTTGCCCAGCTGTTGAAAAAAGACTTTGCAGCGTGTGATCCAGTATGGAAACCACCTTGTGTCGAACGTGAAACAGCAAATAAAAACAGAGCAAACCTGTCAGTGACTTTTGTGCTTGACTCTGATTGAAATCTTTGCTATTAGGGAATACCTCAACGTTCAAACAAGAGATAACTATTCATTTATATAGAATATCATGCATTTTGTTCGACATTTCACCTGAAAAAGGCAACGAGGTGTTTTTTCTAGGCTACACCGTGTATAATTTAGTGTAAGAGCATATCACATTGAAACCCATAATAGCTGTTCACTTTAGTATTTAATAGTCTAAACCAACATATCAACGCCTTTATGACCTCATATAAGATAATATGAATTAATAACTGATGAAGGTACATTTAGTAGTAATTATATAGACATATTCTTACCCTGAAAGGGTTTATTATATAGACGTCGATATTTACAATAATAAACATGTTATTATTATTATGATTAGGCTATTATTATTATTTATATGCCTAGTTTTCAATTGCCTTGGCGTACAGGCTATACGTGTTTTTCTACACATTAAATTTGAACTACATTATTCAAGTCGTCCAACCTTTAATAATGTGTGACATATGTTATCAGCAGGCAGTGTCCAGCATGGAGATTTCAGCAGCGCCTTGTTTTCCAACTTATGTGGCATTTCACGTTTCCCCATCAAAAGCCCTGACGCTTTCTTCACCCTTATGGACAAAAATTTCGACAACAATGCGCAGACCCCTTTACTTCAAAAGCGACCATCAGCGAGCCTACCCGTAGACCTTTCTTCTCCGTCTTTTCATTCTGAGTTTAGAAAGCCACTACAGGGCCAAGGCGCTTCTAATACCTTTTGATGGGGATTGAATTAATTATCTCCAATAACACAATTGTGCTTGGCCAACGAAAAGAGCAAAGCAATACCCCTTCAGATTCAAAGACGAAAGAAAGGAGCTTTCAAAGGCCGAGGGAGAAGAGGGAGAGATCTCTATCCGAAATCAGCTTTAGAAGCAGCTGGTTTTCCATTAAAAATTATACGGAAGAAGTTTATTAGGGCTTTGTGTCCTCCTAATATACATCGACTGTCAGGTTGGTGGTCCCTCGGCCTGCCTGCCTGCTACGAGACCATGGTGTTTTGTGTCTTCATTAATCCATTTGAGGCCACACTAAGGGGACAACCCAATTGGTTGTTTTTTTTGGTTGCTCTCTTTGCAGGGTAACGTGAAAAGTTCGAACAAACAAAGGAGGATACAGAATAGTGCTATGCATCAGGTTTTGCAGAGGATGAAGACAAATGGAAGGTATTAAAAATGTATACCAGCTATCCAAATATTAAATACTAGGCTACCACAGTCTGTTAAATAAAATAAGATGTGGCACTATGAACAAACAGTATTTGCTATATGAACTAAATATTAAACAATTTGACAGTCTACGGAACGCCCAAATAACCTATAGTTAAAAATGTAAACCATGCATAGTCTACCTATATCAAAAGAACAACTAACCATATTATGCAACACTGTAAACAACGAGATAGCCAGGAGAATGAACTATGGCCCACTTTTTATCATTGTGCAATAGGCACATTTCTCTCCAAATGGCAGGCTTTTCACATAGGCCAAGGCTTTACAACATATGTGCTTCATGAACATTGTGATTTTATTGCCAATTAGCCTCCAGTTTCATACATTGTTACTAGAAAAGAAGGTCCACAAAGAATACATGGATGGATGGAGTGCGTTAAAGTGGAAGGAAAGACAGGACATATTTGTTGTCGTTATAGCAACAGGATCAGTCACGCTTTTCTCTGCATTTCATTCACAACTGGGCTGCCTGAACACGTTTTTAATTAAAGCGTATAAAAAAAGTTGTTTTGTACTCATTTCATCATGCGATTGGTTCTCAAAATGGGTTAATCGGGATTCCCCTTCTTTATGGTGCACCCGTGTACAATCCTTTACACCGAGACCAAGATAGTAAACTACACAGGATAAATCAAGGATCAGACTCCAAAATAACATTTCAAAATAAATATCAAATGGGCTTCTATAGGCCTAGTCAAGATATATTGAACTGAACCATAATACAAATTGAGACCTATAGGCTAGCCTACACATTAGGCATTTTATTTGTACTAGTGTGTGCGATCATCATAACAACGCGTAAATCACACTTGGAGGCGTGGCCGATTTGGGGATAACCAGGGATATCAAAAGTTTTCAGATTTCAACAAAGCGAAAGATTTTGCCTCCCTATTTAGAACAAGGCGGATTATTTGACGGAGTAACATACATTGTAGAGGACCTTGTGGGATTAAGAGTGGGGACACCCACGTTGTGCGATCTCCACGGTTACCAGCACAGATGAAATCGACAAGCTTGTCGCTCGAGCATTATCTGAGAGGAGGGTACTCTCTACCCTACCCCTCCTGTCTTTGGACTGCAACTTGATGGCAACCGTGAATCCAACCATCCAACACAAGTTCTGATTACATAATCGATCTTGTATGGGCACACAAATCTCACCACGGGCATAGCTTTTTTTTTTTTTTTTTTAAATCGAAGGACAGCGGGAGGAATGTAGGGCTCGTTAGGGTCAACGCATCAATTTAAGAAAAATAGAACATACACGATGCGAATTTAACTGTTTGGTGTATAATCTGTAGTAAAGGTCGCTTGATCTCTTCGGCCCTCATGTTTATAAACTATTAGTATGCAAATAGGGACCACAGAGAGGTAGGACAGGAGAGAGAGAGAGAGAGAGAGAGAGAGAGAGAGAGAGAGAGAGAGAGAGAGAGAGAGAGAGAGAGAGAGAGAGAGGTTTTTGGTGCAGGAAAATGAGAGACTGATAAATTAGCAATATATCCATGGATAGTGCCTTTCTCTTTGCATCCATCTCTAGACCACAACATCTTTTTCTCAAAGTCAGTACACAAAGAAAAAATAGTTCCTCAAGGGTTCTTTGCGAAGGATGGTTCTATGTGGAACCATAATTATGCAAAGAACCATTTGAGGCCTTCAAAGGTCCTTTGCAGTTCACAAAAGGGTTATTTGCTCTTTTAGTGCTAATTAAAATGTAGTGATAATTAAAATGTTGGGGCAGCAGCTCATTTGGATATTTGGGGGCATGGCTTGCTCACAGCTCTTTTTGTGCAAGTGTGAGTCAGTGTCATTCCAGTTTCCATTCAAACAATGCAGTCGATCCACAGCCATACACTGCCAGAAATCAGTTGATGACAAGACTTAGACAAGTTGTAAATGCAACAATTACTGATATTGTATCATATAATAGCACTCACAGCTTTCCAGGAAAACAACAATTCCAATTAGACTAGTTTGGATTTCTCCCTGACCATTTTGGCTGCCATTTTCACACCGTTCTGGAACTTTGAGGGTTTATGACATAGCCCCTCCAATAATTTAATATGATCTCTATGCATTAAGAACAGTTGACTAAATCAGTAGTTCTCAATTCTCTACTTAGGGAGCCACAGCTGTTCCAGAGCTACCACACCTAATTCAACTTGTCAATTAACACAATAATAACACCTACAGAATGTTAACAATATAATATGGCTGACCAGAATAACAAACCCTGTATGGTTCTTCAAAAGGATCCACAAATAACCTTTGAGATTGAGAAATGTTTTGTATAGAACCATTCTCCATAAAGGTTCTATAAAGAACCATACAAAAGGGCGCAATATAGCCCCAAAAAGGGTTATAACTATAGCAGAACCCTTTTTTTGGTGTGATATATGACCTTTTTTGAATGGTTCTTAGGAAAGTGTTCTTTATAGCACCATACAGGTTCCTTTTGGAACCATATGATCATGGTTCTTTATAGACCTTCAAAAAATGGTTCAATATAGCCCCAAAAAGGGATCCACTATGGTTAAAAGCAAAATAACCCTTATGTGGTACTATATAGAACCATTTGTTTTTAGTGTGCAATGCCTTTGTCAAAATCTGGCCAATTAGGATATGACAATAGCCAAAATAATAGTGCTACGGACAAAATATAAATGTATTAAAATGAAGAGATTTAAAGCTCTGCTTAAAATGTAATTCTATAAAGCCTAGAAATAAGTTCAAGTTCCATGAAATGGATATATATGGACTACTGGAGTTACAAAAATATACCCCTCTCTATATACTTTGACCTACTTTAAATACTTCAAAAAACTTAATATTGCTTCATGAAACCTTTAGTCAGCGAGAGAACAAATATGACAGTTGTGTAATTTAGAGAGTTTTGTCATATGGATCTTACAAAATGAATATCAGAGGTAGTGGGTTTACTTTTTTTGACTCTTTAAGACCTGTTCTAAATTAGCACACTTTGAGAGCTGAACCTTATATACACAGAAGTGTTAAAAAAGACAGGTTTATCTTCAAATAGAAGTTTATATCAATCCATAGGGATATAATGGTCGTGACTCAGTTCAGAAAGTACTTTATAAAAATGAAGAAAAAAAGTCCAGAGAATAAAACAAAATTTTTAGTGGCCGACTAATAATGTCACACCTTTTGTCTTTGAGTAGAGTAAATAGTGTTGAGTTACCAGATTAAAGGATGAAGCATATTTTTATCAGTTGTTTATATGTTTTATTTCATACAATACTCACACCATAAAATGTCCATAAACTATCACAGCAATACTAACTTTATAATACAACAGATGCAAGAATACAGGAAGTTGACAAGTGATGTTCTTCAAATCATAAATGCCATGACTGATTTGATTTGAGAGCATCATGGAGTTGACTATATAAATCACGTTATTTGGCCCGCGGCGGCAGCATCGACGCCGAATCCAGGCAGCACCAGCAACCTTTACAATACAGCACTAACCTTTTCAATGAAATACTGTATATGTCAGGACACTGTATTGATCTGGGATATCAAAGAGAATACATATTCTATCAATAAAAGTAAGGCACGTAGGCATCTCCCTTGTAACAGAGATAGGCAGCAACACAAACAGCAACACACAATTTAGTTGATGACAAAACAAATGTAACATGATTTTTAGTATGGTAAAATGTAGAATTTAAGAAAGAAAGATTGAAAAAGAGAGTGGGCAGCAACAAACCAACAACCCAAGTGGTTAAACAGTTTACGATTCAGTTTGAGCCCAGCCTGGAATGAGGCTTTGGAGTGCTGCACTTCTTACAACTGTTTGCCCAGTTAAGGCTTGGGTGTGTTTACACAGCGTTAAACACAACAGCCCGGGTCTGGGCAGGCAGGGAGGCAGCCTGGACACCAGATGTGGCCGTTCGACTGGACAGTCGCTCAGGCTGCTCCAGTTCGGGCAGAGCAGACAGGGGCTGCATCACAAATGGCACCCTATTGCCTTCACTATTTTTGGCCTATAGGGATGTAGGGCACTGGTCAAAAGTAGTGCACTTTATAGGGAATAGGGTGCCATTCAGGACAGAGCCAGGAACTGAGTGGACTCACTGTTGCTTCCCCCGACGTAGTCTCAGTCAGATGACTGTCCGGACGCTGCCTGTCCCCACCTTCTTCCTCAGCACCTCCACCAGCCGCTCCAACCTGCACGGTGACAAAGAGAATAACGTTCATTATAATACATGGGTTTAATATAGTGCTCTTTAATGACCTTTAATGACATGTAGAGGAACCCCAAATATAGGGATGGGGAGGAAGAGAGGGAGACAGGGGAGGAAGAGGGGAAGGGGAGTAATAACGGGGAGATAGGGTGAGGAAAATAGGGAGATGGGGTAAGGAAGAGGGGAAGAGAAAGATGAAGAGAGGGTGTGGGGAATGAATGCACCTCTCCTGGTGCAGTTGTGCCCAGCACACCCTAACTAACACAAGGATACACTTGTTACAAGGCAGACCGGGGGTAGGATATAGATGCTTCTTTAAGTGGTAGTCAGACCAAACCGACTGTACAAATCATTGAAATACACTGATTCTCTTTTTTCTCCCTCTCTCTGATGTAGTGTTTTTCCTGGCAGAGAGGCAGGACAATAATGGTGTCCTTATGGCTGAAAAGAAAAGCAAATGATTCCCTGACAGGATGAAAATCACAGTGAATTGATGGGCGGGTGAGAGACAGGAGAGGAATGCTTTTGGAGCGAGAGGCTGGGTGAGAGAGGGAGGAAACAGCACATTGCTTTTTTGGCTCTCTGGAAACAAGATATGTGAAGCTGGTCAAAACACGCAGTCATCACACATATTCTAATTTGAACCTATCCAGATTATTATGGGTCTGCTACTGAAATACGGATGTGATTTTACACATGTTTATTGGCGGGTTGTACTTTTCTTTTCTTTTTACGGTTTTTATCTCGTTCAATGATAATATAAACTCAGCAAAAAAAGAAATCAACTACGTTGATTTTCAGCAAATTTAACATGTGTAAATATTTGTATGAACATAACAAGATTCAACAACTGAGACATAAATTGAACAAGTTCCACAGACATGTGACTAACAGAAATAGAATAATGTGTCCCTGAACAAAGGGGGGGTCAAAATCAAAAGTAACAGTCAGTATCTGGTGTGGCCACCAGCTGCGTTAAGTACTGCTTGCATCTCCTCCTCATGGACTGTACCTGATGTGCTAGTTCTTGCTGTGAGATGTTACCCCACTCTTCCACCAAGGCACCTGCAAGTTCCCAGACATTTCTGGGGGGAATGGCCCTAGCCCTCACCCGCCGATCCAACAGGTCCCAGACGTGCTCAATGGGATTGAGATCCGGGCTCTTCGCTGGCCATGGCATTCCTGTCTTGCAGGAAATCATGCACAGAACGAGCAGTATGGCTGGTTCCATTGTCATGCTGGAGGGTCATGTCAGGATGAGCCTGCAAGAAGAGTACCACATGAGGGAGGAGGATGTCTTCCCTGTAACGCACAGAGTTGAGATTGCCTGCAATGACAACCAGCTCAGTCCGATGACTGCCCCAGACCATGACGGACCCTCCACCTCCAAATCGATCCCCCTTCAGAGTACAGGCCTTGGTGTAATGCTCATTCCTTCGACGATAAAGGCGAATCCGACCATCACCCCTGGTGAGACAAAACTGCGACTCGTCAGTGAAGAGCACTTTTTGCCAGTCCTGTCTGGTCCAGCGACGGTGGGATTGTGCTGGACTGAGGGCTTGTGTGCCCACGCTGTTGCAGGTGATGCCTGGTGAGGACCTGCCTTACAACAGGCCTACAAGCCCTCAGTCCAGCCTCTCTCAGCCTATTGCGTCTGAGCACTGATGGAGGGATTGTGCGTTCCTGGTGTAACTCGGCAGTTGTTGTTGCCATCCTGTACCTGTCCCACAGGTGTGATGTTCGGATGTACCGATCCTGTGCAGGTGTTGTTACACGTTGCAGTGGCAGAACAGTCACTGCGAGGACGATCAGCTGTCCGTCCTGTCTCACTGTAACGCTGTCTTAGGCATCTCACAGTATGTACATTGCAATTTATTGCCCTGGCCACATCTGCAGTCCTCATGCCTCCTTGCAGCATGCCTAAGGCACATTCACACAGATGAGCAGGGACCCTGGGCATCTTTCTTTTGGTGTTTTTTTAGAGTCAGGACACTAAAGAGGCCTTTCTACTAAGTTTTCATAACTGTGACCTTAATTGCCTACCGTCTGTAAGCTGTTAGTGTCTTAATGACCGTTCCACAGGTGCATGTTCATTAATTGTTTATGGTTCATTGAACAAGCCTGGGAAGCAGTGTTTAAAGCCTTTACAATGAAGATCTATGAAGTTACTTGGATTTTTACGAATTATCTTCGAAAGACAGGGTCCTGAAAAAGGGATGTTTCCTTTTTGGCTGAGTTTAATTCCATGGTTATAATATCACTAAAGGGAATCAGATGAAGCCAAATGAAATGGTATCTTCAGGAGCACCATGGACAGGTGAAGAGCATGGTGCTAAGTAGGAGGAAATTAACTAGATTACATGTAGCAAAAATTGCCCTTCAATCATGAAGGACACAAGCACATCGTGACGAGTGAACAAAATGTGAAAAGAAATGTTCTTTTAATAATTGATGAAGCAATGGAAGTTTTCTTCCAAGTGCAAACATTCTTCTTCCATAGAATTCAAAACTTTGGGAGCACTTAGACAGTGAAAATCTCCAACTGTGAATGAAATTAGAATAGAAAGCCGGGACTGAACCCCAGCATAGAGCAGGCTTTTTGTTATAGAGTGAGGATTTGAAGCGCTTTCCATGAAAATCTTATACCCGTCCTCCCCGTGACATCACTGATACGGAAATAATAAACTTGACACAAGTGGAAAGGCTACACTGCTCCTGTATTGTAATAGTTGCAAAAAAATCATTTTCACTTCGAGTTTTCATATATAACGTAACAAAAATCACAAGTTAAATCTTTAGTCATTGTAGTTATTAAAACAACTAACTAATCATGTGCAGTCTATTATATCAAAGGGTAGCCTAGTGGTTAGAGCATTGGACTAGTAACTGAAAGGTTGCAAGGTCAAATCCCCGAGCTGACAAGGTACAAAATCTGTCGTTCTGCCCCTGAACAGGCAGTTAACCCACTGTTCCAAGGCCGTCATTGAAAATAAGAATTTGTTCTTAACTGACTTGCCTAGTAAAATAAAGGTAAAATAAAAAAGTAAAACAATGTAACCTTGACTTGTAAGGTGGGGGAGTGGATGTTGATGAAGTATTCTTAAATTCCTGATACTGTGCATGTGCCATGCACGCACACACCCTGAAATAACAAACCCCTTTACACAAGGAGGGACGAGGAAGAAAGACCCATCGCTGATATTTTTGAGGGAGTGCGGTCTTCTCATCTTTGAAGCACGGTGCACTAGTTGTTTTCCCTCAGCAGCTCAGTTGTAATGATCTGATAAGAGCCTGAGGGTGCGTCAAAATGATCTCTCCTTTCCCCCAAAGTGTGCACTGGTTCACTTCCCTTCATGGATTTGAAAAGAAATGACTGGTATATGGAAACTCCCTCTAGCTCATACAAACACTCAATTTGTGGGGGGTAGTGAACGAGGCCACACTTCAGCAGGATGGAGAGATTATTGGGACGCTACCAGAGAATAGCACTGCCTGCGAGACTGTCTAAGCTGTGACCTGCCAATCTGCTTTGCCAAGGGTTTTTACCGACTGGCTGGTAATCAGGCAGCATCTGGGAGTGGTCTGACCCAGGTATTGTCTGTCCGGAAGTTATTCTCCATCTGTTTTCCTCAACATGGCGAGTCATCGCCACCGCAAACCTGTGTTTATTTATGCGTGGTGAGGATGACACGGCGACTAGCGCTGTGTGTAACATCAGCTTGCTGTGGAGGAGAGATCAACATATTAGCAATGGGGAGAGAAAATAAGGCCAAGAGGATTGCTAATGTTTAAGAAAGGTCCAAGTCACAAAGGCCATGCAAACACTCCAGCCACTGAACGTACAGGCCACGCACACAGGCCAACACTCACTGATACACACAGGCAAACACGGCCCACCTAACTAGTTAACATGAACACGAGGCAAGAAACCCCCTCCCCCTCAAACACACACAAACACACACACACCTTGTCCCCCTTGTGTGTAAATGGTGCAGCCCCTCGTTGCATTTTTAAATATATGCATTAGCCTTTCTGTCACGTTTAGACAGTTCCAGCTAGTGTGTGTCTCTGTCCAAGGTGTACTGGTGGGGATTTGGAACAACACTGTTTACCAAGGGTGGCCAGTAAACCCAAACACACACGCCGGGGAGCAGCCAGAGAAAACATAAATCCTGATTAAGAATTCAGTGTCGCAAAACCAACAATTATAGCTGCAATAAGATGGGAGTAAACACGCAGCTCTTCGCATTCATTCTAAACAACGCCGAATCAGACTCTTCTTGCAATAGAGCAGTAAAATAGAAGCTACCAGTGTTTCAGTAGAGTGTGCATTGTACTGGATGGATGGTGCACTTGTTCGTATTTATCAAGGTTTTAAAGCTCAGAAAGTGTTTAAACAATACATATACAGTATATAATCAATAATTAATACAGTTACACATGACATCGAAAATGCAATGTTCAACAGTTACATGACTCATAAGAAAGTTACATAACACCAACTCAAGTTTGGGGTCACATAGACGAGTTGAGTATCTGGAGCATTAGCATTTGCAGGTTCGATTACAGGCTCAAAATGGCCAGAAACAAAGCCCTTTCTTCTGAAACTCATCAGTCTATTCTTGTTCTGTGAAATGAAGGCTATTCCATGAGAAAAATTGCCAAGAAACAAAAGATCTCGTACAACGCTGTGTACTACTCCCTTCACAGAACAGCACAAACTGGCTCTAACCAGAATAGAAAGAGGAGTGGGAGGCCCCGGTGCACAACTGAGCAAGAGGACAAGTACATTAGAGTGTCTAGTTTGAGAAACAGATGCCTCACTAGTCCTAGACAAGTATAGACTGATGAGTTTCAGAAGAAAGGGCTTTGTTTCTGGCCATTTTGAGTCTGTAATCGAACCCACAAATGCTGATGCTCCAGATACTCAACTAGTCTAAAGAAGGCCAGTTTTATTGTCTCTTTAAATCAGGACAACAGTTTTCAACTGTGCCAACATAATTGCAAAATGATTTCTAATGATCAATTAGCCTTTTAAAATCATAAACTTGGATTAGCTAACACAATGTGCCATTGGAACACAGGAGTGAGGGTTGTTGATAATGGGCTTCTGTACGCCTATGTAGATATTCCATAAAAAAATCTGCCGTTTCCAGCTACAATAGTCATTTACTACATTAACAATGTCTACACTGTATTTCTGATCAATTTGATGATATTTTTATACACTTGCAAAAACATCTAAAAACCTGTTTTCGCTTTGTTATTATGGGGTATTGTGTGTAGATTGATGAGGACATTTAAAAATAAAATAAAAATCATTTTAGAATAAGGCTGTAACGTAAAAAAAAAGGCTCCTACTTTCCGAATGCACTGTAGAGCAGCAAAGGCTCTGAGATATGATGATGATGATGAGAAAGGGAGAGAAAGACAGCAGTAAGTAGCGTGCCCGTAACTAGCGGGCGAGGACCACCACCTCCTGATGAAAAGGGTCTTTGTGTCCTTTCGTCTCCTCCATGGCCAATTTTGATTCAGCAGGCAGCTTCGGATAGGTCATTAGACATTCTGCTCAGCCCCTCCATCAATGGAGCTGCAGGACAGTCAGCCCCCGGCACTCAGGTGCCACATTCTGGGCCGCCTCTCCGTTTCCTCTGGCAAGCCGTGTCCTCTAGGGGGTGATGAGGGGTGAGGGGGGAGAGAGCGAGGTAACTCGGCTCCTCGTGCATTCTTCTCACAGCCGTGCGACGGGGCCCTCGTCAGCGCTGCTTCCCACTGACTCCCACACCACCACAACCCAAATGGTGCCCTATTTCCCTATATAATGAGCTTCTTTTGACTTGAGCCCTAGTGCACTATAGAGAATAGGGTGCCATCTGGGATGCATCCCAGCAGGACCAGGGCCATCCATCTGGGGGTCAGTTAACGGTCGAGTGTGACTGTCTTCTGATGCTGCTGCTCATCCTTGGCCTGGGCCGCAGTCTCTACCCACCCGCCTCACCTTGACACATCTAACCCCCCTGACAGGCCTCTTTCTGGGAAAGGATCTGACTGAAAGATGTCCCAGTCCCAGACCATGCTCTGAAATTGTTAACACTACCTTGTTGGCCTACACTAGGAACCAGTAGTCAAAAGAAAATCCATAAAAGTGCAGAACATCAGTAACAGTACCAGTTCAGTGCACGCAAAGTAATTGCTAGCTGCAGTTTTCCAAACTATTCCCAGTCTGCACACTGCAAGAGCAGTTGAGCCAGTGGACTGAAAATGTTGCCTTCATACGGGAAGTGTGCGTTAGTTTTTACATTTAGAGTGAAGGTTGTAGAAGACACTGTGTGATCTTCCAAGCATAATGGAGGCCCTCCAGTGAGGATCGTTTAAATACAATACCAACCAGAATCCCCTCTTTTCTCCCTCCCAATCTGAGGGGTGTGGGGGGAGCCTTTCAGCTTTCCCAGTGCTGAGAACTGTCACCCCCCCATCACCATCCCCCCTGTTAATTCACCAGGCAAATAGATGAGCAGGGCGACTGCTGTTTGTTTAGCGGGGAGCGGGTGGCCCCAGTGTGACTGTGGGAGGATGCAGGAGCAGCAGAGATCAGGCTGGGACTGAGAAGAGAAGGCCTCCCAGACAACTAGCAACCAACTATCCTTCAGCATGGACACCCCTAGCATAAGTCAAGAGGGTGGGGGTAGGGTGCAGCAGGAGTCATGGGGGGGCGAGAAGGATTTGGGGATGGGAAGGGTGGGGAATCTGTTGCAGGGGCTAGGGAGGAGCATGCGTTTACCAAATTCTTGTCATGGGGCAACATGGCGGGGGTTAAAAAAACGTGTCTATATTAAGTGAAACTAAATTGGCGGTGGTGGATTTGACCTTCATTTTCAGATGTCGAGAAAGTACATTTGATTTAGTAGCAGTTTTTCATGGGCTAGTCATTACTGAGGGGTCTGTAAAACCAGAGTTGTACTCTAGTTAGCTACTCACTTCTGTACTTTCTCGTTGGCCTCCCTCGCTGTCTCTTGGGAGTGTTGTAGCTGGGCCTGGGTGTTCTGGTGCTCTGAGGCCATTCTCTGGAGCTGAGCCAGGAGGGGCTGCTGGTGGGGGGGACTGACCAGACCAGAGGGGGCTTCCCTGGGCTGGAGGGGCTTGGTCTGGAGGGTCTGGGATGGAGAGCTGAGATATGAGGCCCCTTGCTCTTTCTGACTGGTGGCCCCTAACTCACACTGGGCTTGGTGCAAGCTGTAGGGAGAGATAAGATGAATTAAATGAGATGATACTTAATTGCAGTGGTGTAAAGTACTTACGTAAAAATAATTTAAAGTACTACTTAAGTCGTTTTTTATCTGTACTTTACAATTTATATTTTTGACTACTTTTACTTCACAACATTCCTAAAGAAAATAATGTACTTTTTACTCCACTACATTTTCAATTCTTAGCAGGACAGGAAAGTGGTCCAATTCACTCACTTTTATCAACAGAACATCCCTGGTCATCCCTACTGCCTCTGATCTGGAGGACTCACTAAACACAAATGCTTCGTCTGATTTTCTTATTATAAGCTATTTGAATTATTTATACTTTTAGTTGATACTTAAATATATTTAAAACCAAATACTTTTAGACTTTTACTCAAGTGGTATTTTTCTGCGTGACTTTCACTTAAGTCATTTTCTATGAAGGCATCTTTAATTTGACTAAAGTATGACAATTGGATACTTTTCACACCACTGCTTAATTGAATTCTCCCTGGCATCACAATAATCCATCATCACACAGATACTAAAATGTATCTATAAATGTAACTATGAACGCCAGCACATCACCAGCAACATACTGGTACTTCAGGAAGCTACAGGGTGTCAGCTAACAACAATAGCGTTAGGACTGTTAACAAGGCACTCTGAAAAAAGCAGTTCTCATTATATTTGATTGACACATTGATATGATCCTTTGGCTTTGAATTCGGTGGGAGGAAAATATTTGTACATGCTGGGTCGCCTGAACACCAAAGAGGCACAACTACTGGAAACAACCTCAGCTACAACAAGTACAGCAAAGGAAGGATGAGAAGTCGCTGCAATGATACAATAGTAGTTCTTGTAGCTTGAAAGTGCAGTACAGGGATGATGCACTGAACAGGCTTCCAACCAACAAGTCTCCTTTCCTCTACACTTCTGACTTTGCAGTCAGAGTGCAGCTGGACACATTCCTAACACAAACAGACAGAAACTTGACCTTAACCAATGAAAGCATGCCTGCAGTTTAACTGACAGTAGGGAACGTTATTCTGTATTAACACCCCGTGGCAAAGAGACACGTTTAATATTCAAACGCTATGTCACTACATGAGACAATATCTGGAGGCAATAATGCAGCAGAATGTCAGTGGAATATATTACCGTACATTACTGACGGGACTGACTGACTGAAAGCATCAAACGAGTGTGACCGAGTGTGTGTGTGTGTGTGTGTGCGACTGAGAGCATCAAACTGGTTGAGACATAGGAGCGCAAGGTGAAAGCAGACAGGTGTTTCCAATGAGATGAGAGAATCTCTCAAATGAAGAGAGAGAAAGCAGCTCTCAAATAGAGAACGATTGAGATAAACACTACATCGGTGTGGTTATATTATCAATAGAGCTTGGTAGGGTGGTAGGGTACTCTTCACCTTAGTAAAGGGCTGACAAAACCCATGATCTATTGGGAAGGAGAGGAAACCAAACATTTCCCATTGACCCCAACTCTGTATACATTCCAAATGGTCCCTTACCTGGGATGCATACATAGTCAGAGTTGGGGTCAATGGGTCAAAAGTACTATAATAGGGATTTTACATTTTTATTTCAACTTTATTTTAACAAGGCAAGTCAGTTAAGAACTAACTCTTATTTACAATGACGGCCTATACCGGCCAAACTCGGACGACGTTGCGTCAATTGCGCGCCGCCCTATGGGACTCCCAATCACGGCCGGTTGTGATAAAGCCTGGATTCGAACCAAGGTGTCTGTAGTGACGCCTCTAGTACTGAGATGCAGTGCCTTAAGACCGCTGCGCCACTCAGGAGCCCAACTAGGATCAGGGAGCCATTTGGGACAAATCCTATTACAGATGTATTACTCCATTCTTCACTCGATTACAGTACAGGAACAATACCCTTGCCCGTCACCAGTTCAGTTATTAACCCAAACCAATTCCAATGCATATTTTTGGACAATCCCACAAGAATGTGTCCAATCAATTGAAAAAATATATTTGAAAAATATGTCTCACTGGCAATATGATTAAAAATGAGATTGGATAATGAGGCTCTCGCTCTCTCTCCTCTCCAAAGACCAATATGTGATCCTTAATTCAGCAAGAGTTTCAAGTCACTGTTAATGACGCACAGAGATAAAATAGAAATAATAATCATCAACATCATTGAACAATCTGGTGAAGGCCATTGGATGACACAATCATTGACTTGCAATATAACATAGTATGCAATAACCCCGGGCATTCCACTTCTATAACTGAAAGATTTATATGATATATTTTCCACAACTTGCTTGATTAAAAAAAAATCACTGTACCTCAGCAGAGTTAAATATCAATTAAAAGCTAAACATTAAAACAACCCCAAGGGGGTTGAAGGGGCAGGTAACTAGCTAGGTCAAGGCTCTACAACCCTGTTCGTGGAGAGCTACTCTCCTGTAGGTTTTCACTCCAACCCCAGTCGTAACTAACATTATTCAGCTTCTCAACTAGCTAATTATTACAATCAGGTGCGCTAGATTAGTGTTGGAGTGAAAACCTACAGGACAGTAGTTCTCCAGGAACAGGGTTGGAGAGCCCTGAGCTAGGTAATACGGTTTTTGTCAGATAACAATACCCTTTCTATCCTCCATTAGCTCTGTGAGCGACATTATAGTCAGTTGTCCACTGACGGCTGACAATCTAATCTAGATTAATGACCAGAGGTCTCTGCTGCCATTCCAGGCAGGCGTGTGGACATAGCTTTAAAATCATATCAGTCATTCTGGCCTGTAATGAGTTTCAGAGGGGGAAGATGAAGCTCCTGTTTAATGCTTCCTCTTGTTTTTCAGAGCTGAGGGTAATCAATTCAGCTGTGCTATTGATAGCTATTGGAAGTGATGTAAAGTTTGTGTGCTTTGTTTAATTAAATGTAAACATATTGGGTCTGAAGGTCCGATGACAGTGACAAACAAGGACAGAGGAGGGAGGGGGAGTGTTGCTTAAATATGGATTATCTTATCTGACCCTGGCAACCGCGCCTCGACCCCCCCCAGCTACACTATACCCCTCCCTTTACAACACACATGGAAACCAATCAACAGGAAAGAGAAACATTGTCCTCAATCTGTTCACTTTCATTTCCTGGTAGAGCGAAAGAGCGAACGAAGCAGGGAGAGAGAATGGAGGGGGAGATTCTGAATTAGGCAAAATATCTGTCTTCTCCTCGACTCCTCTGTGACCCAGAAACCGATAAGTGGTCGAAGAGAGTGTCAATTCGTTAGTAGGCAAACATAGGAGTCTGCTCCCCTCCTTAATTACCTACTTCGGCAGAGGATGCACGAGAGCATCCTCGCGCTTCGGAAGTGTTTTCAAATCCGCCAGCCCACCTTTGAATAAGTTGTTGTTCACACACATTTAAAAACCAGATGAGAGGTCATTTGAAGTTGTGTTTCTAACTGAAATCTGCTACTGGGATCACATTAAAGTAAAATGAGGGGATTTTAGCACCAATATTTAATAGTGCTGACATCTTCCATGGGAAGTACTCCTTGGAAAAACAACAATAAAAGCACAAGGCCATGCATGTACTGTACTGTTAGAGCTGATCACGTTCCATTCACGAGGACGGGTGTCCGTTTAATCTAGCTAGAAAGTTCCTGTTGTAACTGATCTGATCACATTTCATCCATCTGCGTTTCATCCAAATACCTAAGCTGGAGTGAGAAATAGGTCTAGTAAGCGCCCCATGACTTTCTTGTCATGAAGTACAGTATTTACAACAAGTTCCGCTCCAGATTCCTCATTCTTATCTCCCCACCTGCTCTTGTGCGTCTGTGTCTATCTATAGGATGCTCATGACTATTCACTCTGTGTTTCTGAACATGGTGGCTTTCTGCTCCAGTTTCTGCCAGTGACCCACAGAACAGTCTGCAATGCAGAACAGTTAGCCATTAAGTCCCCCAATCAGATAACACAGCACAGACGCTAGAGCTCAACGAACCTGCCCTCCAATTCTAGAGTTGGGGTATGTCACAAATGGCACCCTATTCCCTCTATGGTGTGCTACTTTGACTAGAGCCCTATGAGCCCTGGTCAAAAGCAGTGCACTATATAAGGGTGTAGGGTGCCATTTTAGGATGTATGTATGGTTAATGGTTAGTGTGGAGGGGGATTGTTAAGGGCTGGGTATGTAAAATGCCATTTAATAGAGACTTATCTCTCTGGGCTCTAAACAAATAAACCACAAGGTCAGCAGAGAGAGCCTGGTCACAGACCTCTCCTGTTACCAGACAGGTACACCAGGTACTGGACAGGATAACGTTTGTGTCACCTACCTCTGAGAGGCAGCCAGGTCACCTCACCTTTTATGACACATGTACAGTATCCCAAGCCAAACCACATTAACTGGGAGTATAGCCACCTTCAGTACCTTGGCTCTAGACTGGTCCCAGATCTGTTTATGCTGTATAGCCAACTACTATGGTCGTTGTCATGTTTGGCATGACAATATGTTAAAGACCATAGCAGTTGGCAAGACAGCACAAACAGATCTGGGACCAGGATATCTTGGCTCCTAGTACCATATAAATAAATCACAGTGAGACACTCTCAGCACTGGGAGGAGTGTCCATGCTGTTTATACTGGCTTGTTCCTAAATAACGTGTTTCTATCATCTGCCTACGATATAGGAACACAAACCAATTTCGGTTTGAGGTTCGAGAGTTTGCCAGGGTGCTGCTGTGCGTTTTGAATTACTTCCTCCGTTTCTATCTCGATGGAGTTTAGCTTGCTCGGAGGGCTTCCAGACAATCCGCCAAATGTATTGGGCAGCACAGACTGAAAAGGAAGGGCTAACCCTGAGTCTGAGGCAATGGTTCACTTTTCCTTGCTGTTACTCAGTCAGGCTTGATGGTGATGTACGTTATGTATCACTTTAAAATGAACCTAAATTGCCCCGTGAAAGTGAAGAGGAAATTCAGCAACTCCCGAGGGACAGTGGAAGTTGATCAAAATACTTCTTTACTGTTAAAGCCAATGTGCAGCCTTCGTCGGGGTTTTGTGCAGATTTGAACGTATATAGTGAAGCCCCAGTAGGAAACTCCAGGCAGCCTGTCTTGTTTCCGTCTGCTAGCCAAGCAAATGACTATTGAGTTTTTAGGTGTTAAAGTGCGACCCACTCAGCCTCCGTTATAATCAGCCTTCCCCAGGGAGCCGTCTGTCTGTCCGTCTGGAGTGTTAATACGTGTCCTGCTTGGGCTGACTGACTCCCTCCAGCAGCCTTGGGTTCAGTCCCAAATGGCACCCTATTCCCCTATGTAGTGCACTACTTTTGACCAGACTCATAGGTCTCCGGTTAAAAGTAGTGCACTATGTAGGTAATAGGGTGGCATTTAGTACACATTTGGAACACAGCCCTGGTCTGGCTAGGTCTCAAACAAAGCACCGGCCGTCTCCCCTCTCCCTCAGCCCACCGCCCCCAGCACCTCCAACGTCAACCCTTTAAAACAACTGGCCCCCATCGGCTAGTACATTTCTCCCTATTTTTGCTTTTTACCAACAGGGGTTTCTCTGAACATGGAACCCCATAATGTGAGTCTGTGTTTTGACTGGGTAGGCTGGCCGGTCGCTAGCGTTTTGGCCCCTTCTCTTCTTCTTTATTTTTATTTGACGTCTGCTGCCTCCCTTTCATATGATTGGGTGTGTTGTTATCCTGGGGACACAATGGAGAGGGCCAGTGAATCCTCAGAGCAAACAGACACACATAGCCGGGCCATCTTCTCTTCTGGGCTTTGTTGGGCCTTCGAAGGCTGGTTCGCCACATAAAGGTCTAGCACCACAGGACCAGTACAAGACCCACTCTTCTATCTCGCGCTTTCTTTCTCTAGTTTTCACACGAAACAAATTGTCTGAGAAGAGGAGAAAACAATGTCGTCCTCAGTGTCCTAGGAGTAAAGCCAGGGTGAGGTGGGGGGGGGGGCTTCAGAAAATCCTACGAGTGTTCTCATAGAGCCTCTTCCCATTTACTACACTTCTGGTAAAAATACCGTCGGCTACACATATTACTCCAATGTAAACTTGCGTGCTTGCTACGTCTTGCCTACTACCCCAGACAGTTGCCCCCTTAGAGCAGGACAGTGTGAACAAAATTGTCACGGTGAGCCAACATTCTTACAGTATAAATGGTAATAGCAGAGAAATGTTTTTTTAAACAGCTGAAATCTATAGACATTTTCCTAATATTTGAAACTTTATTAAGTTCCTGCCTGAAATTGTAGTAACAGCCTGTGACATTCTGAAAATGTCACATTAGCTGCCGGCTGCACTGAGGCAAATAAAACAATGGAAGCCCATCCCCAAAAACATGTAAAATGTAGTCCCCCCCCTTAATTTTTAACATTGTGTGGTGATTTCAGAGGTGGGGGGAGGGAATTGTTTTCCAGGGGCCCAGAGTTTTTCCTGATAGCCAACTTCGGACTCAAGTTGCAGCGTACAACAGTAATAAATCAGCTGTAAAAAACGGTTTTACATGGGCCTATGCAGGGTTGCATCGTATAGGCCTTTGCATCTGTAATTAAAAATATACTCATACAGTATGTCACCACTATTGTGTTAATTGATTAATTCAAGTCAATAATATTGATTAAAAAGGCTGAGGTAGCCTAGCCACCTGAAGTGTGAATATAAACCAAATTTGATCACATTCACATCTTCTCAGAATACAAATAAATGGGCCTATTTTAGGCTATAAATACATACTGTAGCTTGGCCTATAAAAACATGATGCTACATTTCCCCTGGCCCCCATGTGATCAGAGCGCATAGGTGTTTCTAAGCTACCTGGAGCTGTGGTTGTTTTAGTAGTCTACAGTTGATCAGACTGAAGCACAGACTAATTGTGCACATTTACAAATCATTAACATTTTCTTTTTTTGTGGCTGGTATGGGCTTCCATATAAAACAGCTTATTGTGGTGAATTCACTCATACCCGCATTTTCAATCGCAATTTGCTTTTACCATATGTAATGATTTGCATGATATTGATAAAAAGATATCATTTGTGATAGGCTAACATTACTTGATGAAGACACGCCCTTATAGTAACTCTGTGATTTTGTCTTGTAGCATACAGATGAGAAAATAAATCCTTTAATTGTCTGCACATACATGCATGTAAATTGTTGCATTATTCAAGAGTGTAATATGGTTTGGTTACATTATTCAATAGTGTCATATGTTTGAGAAGAAAGGTTTCTGTCATTGTTGAATAGTTGTGCTTAATGGCCAGGGGCTACAGTGATATTTACAGTCAATTTGAGCCTCGAACCAAAATGTTCGGTTGCCATCCACAACGAAAGTTAAGGCAACGATGTAACGTGGTAGAATTAGAAAGTAGAATTCTCTTTTGTCGCCCCGCTCCTCAGACACTTCTTCGTATCTCGTAGTGGGAATAGGACCATAGATCTGTCACAATGTGTTAACCAACGCCAGACAAACACTCAACCACGTGACAGATGAGATGCAGAGGAAAAAAACAAAACACAAAACGTACTATCAGAATATGGGAAACATTAAGAACAGGAGTCAGGTTTACCAAACCAGAACGGCTACTTTCTGAGCCAACGGAAAATACACAATGAAGGACATCTACACGGCTGGAAGTTCAAGTGTCCCATGTTTTTTGATCCTTCTTTGAACGCGTTCATTTCTTCCATTGAGTGACAAATGACAAAAACTGTCAGTGGAGGATTAAAGCTGAGACAAATAAAAAGCAACCTTTCCTTATTTTTCTGTATTTTCCAAAACGTCTGATAAAGACGTTCCCACGGATTAATATTATAAGTCTAACTAGAGTGTAATTACATATTTTAGCTATCTCAATCCAGAGCAAACACTGCATATGAGGTCCAGTTTTAACTCTTAATATGGATTTTCTTGAGTACGTTGGAGGGAGAGCTGGCTCAGAACATGCTTCTCATTTTTAATAAGTGGGAGAGCGATGATCTGTCTTGCTGTGCAGAATTGTATTTGATTAAGAAGTTAAAATGAGGTGTGACACCCCCAACTCTTTCAGCCAAATACAATTGAAAGGATCTATGGTCCCATGAATGTGTAACACTCTCCCTGCTGCTAGTATTATTGGTGCAGAATTGGATTCAAAATTACACTGGAATATAATACTTTATTACTAGGGTCAGTATTTTACAATTGTTACATCAATGATGGGATACTTTTTGTTGACATAAAATGTACTATTGGAAAAATACACGATTGAGCATTACATTATATTATAGATATGACGACACAAATGACTTCCCACTAAGATCCTGCTAAGTCACATCGAAGCAGACTAATATATCGCTTATCATATTTCACTGTTGTGCCTTTAAATATCCAATATCCACAGCAGAAATCATATCAATGTCCCGAGCAGCAACAAACCATATATTCCTATTAACTGTGAATGTTCACTTATGCAGATAGGGATTCCTATATTTGAATCGTCTATGCAGATGATAGTGAAGGTGTAGCATTTTTAAAAGGGGAAGTGTGTGTGGGTGTGTGTGTCACCTGTGGTACGTTCGCAGTGTTTGTATTTCTTCCTCCAGCCGTTGAATGTGCTCCATGGCCCTGTCTCTCTCTCTCTGGACCGCCTCTACGTCCTCCTGGTAACACTACAACACAACGGACGGACAGACAGACTGTTCAGAATGACGCAGATAGAAATGCAATGAATAGATCGAACATGATTACTAATTGTAACATCACTGATCTTTTGTGTAGAACACATATGACTATCTCCAGCACCTTCTGGTAAAAACACAAGGAACAGACACACACACATCCCATCACAGTCTGACAAACATAGCTTGTAGCAGTCAAGTGACATTGTGCCCGGGTGGTTGAATCAATGTTTTTCATCAATGGCTCTCTTTCTGAAAGAAGACATTCACAAATGCTCCTGCATTTTGACCATTTTGATTTGACAAAGTTAACACACTTTTCACAGAAACATCTTATGCATTCTGTTTTTGAACACTGGAAAAAGTAGTTTACTCAAAACCAAATCATGTTAAAATGCAGCTGAATTATCACTTCTTTACGGGTTCTCAGTAGTTTTCGTACTGAGGCCGAAGCTGCAAATGTAAGACCACTGATTCCTCTCACACAGAGAACTATCCATGTCTGCAGCGTAGCAGCGTATGTCTTTTAACTGCGTTTGAATTCAGCGCATGTAGAGCGCCAGCAGTCCCAGCAGCACACGGGGAGCATCCTACACAATGAGGATGCTCTGAGGGGATCCCATTCATGCTATTGTCTCTCCACTCAGCACCTACTCAGAGGGCCTACCGGGAAGGGAGGCCGGCGGGACTGGTCGCGGCGGTGGGTGGGAGCAGGGGACGCTGGGTAAACAGTGTGTGTGTGTGAGTGAATGTGTCCTGGGCAACCCTGTGGTTAAACCTGGCCCACAATAAAGACCCTGCTAATTAGCAGCCGTTGAAACAGATGTATTGATGGTCTCAACAGCTGGGAGAGGAGGGAACAATGGAGGAGGTTTAAATAAACAAGGCAGACAGGGCCATACTGTAAATGACTGCAATATCTATAGCTTCTGTGTGATAGAGGAGGAGGGAGAGAGCTAGGAGGGGCTTTGTCTAAATCTGTGAGGAGAAGAGAATTGGACAACAGGGTTATTTTCAGTAGGGCACTGCAAAAAGGGAAATCTGTGTTCTTATTGGACATATTTAGAAAGTACCTAACTGTTAAAAAGTAACAAAAAAAAAAATGTTGTCGGGCGGAAAAATGCAACTCATTTTTTAAGCCTTTTATGACTTGGACAAAACCATATGAGCACTGGGCTGGGCTGGGGTCTGCTGCTATAAACACCTTTGGCTTAACTAAGTACATGCAGCTTCCCCCTCGGGTCTCCAGAACCATCCTTCTAATTACTGGCAGCAAGGTCTCCCAAGTCAAAGAGAACATCAAAAAGAGGCCAACCTCTAAAGTCAATATGTACTTTTCACCAACAGGGAGGAGAGCTCGACTTCAAAGCCAGTTTCTTTTAATCATATGTATTATATCAGCATTCATTAGAATAATATCCAAATGAGGTTGACAGAGTAGCGGGTTAACCTGTTGTGATGATGAAGGCAGGCAGTCCTGTGAAGGAGAATAACTAGCGTGACCTTTTAGAGGGTACAGTACAGGAGGTTGCAGGGCATACTGCCGCTGGTGGGGCGGATGGGGCCAAAGTGCAACAGATTGGCAGCAGGGACTGGCTGGCATTTCTGACTCGGTGGGAACTGGGAAGATCAATCTATGGAAGGCTGCATCTGTTATGACACACGACAAACTATTGACTGATGTGGACTTTGTTGATGGATATAAATAGAAGATCTAATATATATTTGATTCTGGACTATGTTCTCAACATTCTCCGTAACCTTATTCATCTGTAGTGGCCAATTAGAATGATATAATTTAAACTAGTGTCAAATTGCACTGCCTTTCCTCCTCCTGTCCTCCACTCTGAATCACCTGCTAATGTTAATGGACATCAATCAAAGAGATAACGACAGCCAGAGACGACGCCTGGCAACTAAGCCCTTGACATACTAGACCGCAGCAACAAGTAACGTACCTGCATTCACATTAAACCGAGGGCTAGTTAATGAGCAAGTATATGATGACTGTGCTTTCATGATACTGTCTTCAACAAATAATAGTATCAAGCTGTAGGTTTCAGATCCTATTTAAATTTTTTAAAGGTCCAATGCTGCTGTTTCTAGCTCAATATCAAATCATTTCTGGGTAGCAATTACGTCGCTTACTGTGATTGTTTAAAAATAAAAAGAAGCAAAAAGAGCAATTTCTCAAGCAAGAATTTGTCTAGTACAGTTTCAAAGTGGTCTGAGTGGGGAGGGGAACACTAAAAATGAGCTGTTATTGGTAGAGAGGTTTGGTCTCTTCTTATTGGTCTATGAACTAATTTACCACACAGTGATGTCACCAGGCAGGCCAAAACCCCATCCCAAACATTTCAAACTTACACTAAAAGCCATTATCATAATTTTCACAATTTCACAGTATTATTCCCACCTCAGTGTGAATAGAAATGTATATAAAACACAGATCATGTTTTCATCTAGGAGTGCCTGTGAGAGAACCAGTTCTTCAGTCTTCTCAAGGACGCTCTGTAAGTGGGTCCTAAAGCCCTGTGTGTGTGTGAGAGAGTGTGTGTGTGTGTGGGCTTGTCTTGAGCGGAGTAGATGTCTGTGACTTTAGGGCCCTCTGAAATGGCAGGGGTGGAGAGGAGAGGGCCGGGGTTGAGGGGTTCTCATTGCTCTCAATGCTCAGGTCATTTCAAGTGGTCTGTTGTAGTGGCTGCCCTAGCCCTGAACCACCTGTGTTTGCACACCAGCTTTTCTTTCAAGCACTGACAGCCCAGAATGATCACACTGCAATGCTCCTCTCCTCTCCCCGCCTCGCCATTGCAGTTAATCATTACGACTGCTTCCTCCGTCTAGCTAACCCTAGCAGCTCAGATTCAGCCTGCTCCTCCACGACACTTCTACTTGACATTACTTAGTCATGCTAGGGAAGAATTTGGTATCATGATCAAATGCAAGTCTGGGGATCTTAAAATGTAAACAAATTGGGAATGTTGGGTTGGCCATGTTCCCTGTCCCTGTTTCTCTAATTCTTTAAAAAAATAAACCATTTAGGCTATGAGTATACAGAGAGTCCATTCATGCATTTATAGAAAAAAATAGACCTAAAATGAGTACATTTTCTGCACGTCAAGATGAATTTCAGCAGAAGACTTTCTGACACTGACCTTTCTATTTTGAAATCAATTTAAAAGTAATTTTCTCTCAGCTGGTTCCTTTAAAGTAAAATGTCAATTGACGAATCAAAGATCTGCGATTTTTAAAATTGTTTTGTGGATCTGTTCCCGCCCCTGTTGACTAATTTTATGACAGCTGTTCCCGTTTCATTTGAAATTAAAACCCTGCTCTGTAATCCCAGGAGCCAATCTATAATTAAGGGGATTTATAGAAAAACCAAGTGCTACATTAATAACAAAATGTAATATATTTCTTAATAAGCCATCAGTGGAGAAACCGTGTGAGAAATAAAGGAAGAGTACAGATACTGGCAGCAAGCAGCCTTTAGAAAGAGCAGGAGAAGACTGGAAGGAGATTCTCATAGTTGAGTTAAAGCAGAAGAACTCATCATAGTCATCTGAAATAAATAAAACGACCACAATACTCCCTAGTCACAAACGTGTTCATTGTTTTCATCAACAAACACCGGGTGTGTCCGTTTCACCATACTGGCCAACAAATGTTGCCGTGATTTTCATGATCATGAATTCTATTAGTGAAATATAAGGATTCAAAAATGTGGCAATCACACCCAGAGAGAGTAGTCATCAAAGCAAATGTTAATTATGAGGATATAAAGTATAAAATAAAGTATAAAATAATGTATAATATAATGTATAAAATGTAGCTGCTGGAATAGGTCAGAGGCAACAATAAGGGAGCTAGCTATGTGGTAATTCTGTGCCTTATTGCTTTTTCTATCAATTCCAAATGGTGGTGATTCGAGAGCTTAGTCAGCCAAAGGACAAGGAGGAGAGAGCAGTGAATGACTACAGACAGAGCAATAGCCTGCAAGCAAGGCAAGCACTAGTCAGAATAGGCCTGGCTGCAAACATATAGCAGTGTAATCTACTGTATTCTCAGAGAATCCTTTTTGTAATGGGACCATCAGCTGACCTCTCAGGCAACCTTGCTACTTCAGGCTCATCGGTGAGGTGATACCGTTCACCTAGCTAGCCCTATCTAATGAGCATGTTTACAGCTCACTCTCTCCGCATTAAGCATAGTGGGCTCTGCTTCATCAGATAAATGGAAGAAATCAAATAGTCTTGTGTTTACCCTGTACCTCACTGGAGGGGACACGTTTGTGTGTTGGTGTGTGTGACGTTAAGGCCCTAGCCCCTTGTTGATGTCATTCTAAATCCTCATCAAATTGTTGGTTGGATCACCCAACCAACAGCTCCATCGCTTTAGATCACCAAGCCAAATAAGGGCAAAAAACAAGCAAACAGTGAGTGGTTGAATAAACAATACCATTTTACCTGTGAGGAGAATTTAAATAGAAATGTGGCGTGTGAGTGTGGGGGCAGGGCTGGTTTTAGGGGTTGGTATCTAAGTAAGACCCCAGCATACTGTAGTAGGAGTGGGGAGGACATATAAGACCTGTTGGCAAACAGCAGCAGTGAGCCCGGCACAGTAATGTACACAGCCCCATGTATTCATACACAGGGTTCTCGGCCCAAATGGCACCCTATTCCCTTTATAGTGCAATACTTTTGACCAGGGCCCATAGGGCTCTCTGATCAAAAGTAGTGCACTATATAGGGAAAAGGGTGCCATTTGGAACGTGACCCTAGAGAAGGAGAACCTGTGCTGCTCAAAGCCTTAATTTGCAAGGATTCTCCTGCGAGAGGGGCAAAAAGAAGGGGGGGGGTTGATTTACCTTCTGAGAACGCTCTTGATTGTTTTCGGCAGTCAGGTGTCTCAAGTTGTTTGCTGAAGTCTGGCTCTGCTCTCTTGCCTGTAGGAGATCCTGCTCCAGCCTCTTGCACTGTGAAAGAAGAGCCAGAGGAAGATAAATACATTAGTAGGGAATTCGCCCATTGCAGGGCAGTGAAAGCCTCGGCATGCCAGGCAGGCAGAGCTAAATGTATACATGCTTCAGCCAGTCTTTCCCACCAGTAGCTCTCGGTTTCTACTCCTTGGCAGAGTAGCTTCTTATGAGTCATGAAGGACAAAGAGAAATGGAGAGTTTATAGGCCAAACCGACCAGTTACAACCGTTTGAAAAGATCAGAGACATCTTGTTTTCACTGGTCTATTTCTGAAAAAAATAAAATAAATTCATACCGCAAATGTATGTGTCGACCTGTATTCTTCAGCATTTATAAATACATTATTTAATGACTTAATAACATGCAATATACTTTGATGACAATGAGGCTTTCATAAAAGTGTTTAAAAATAATTACCAAAAGGTATCTTTTTCAATACCATAAACAGACGCAATGTGAATTACTACATACTATGTGATTGTTATCTACTCTGATGTCAGCAGTTCCCCTGTTTTTCCCCACAGGCACTGCAGACTACACTGACAGACTGACAGACTGACAGACAGACAGACAGTATAAACACCCAAACCGTGGCACAGACCGCGGCTCAGTCGGGACGTCTCAGTGTTATTGTAAGCCAGAGTTGTTTCATACCAGCCTATATGTGTTCTTCTCCATGTGCACATTCTAAGACTAAAGGACACTTACCAGGAATGTAAACCATCCCTCTCACCCTGACAAGTCGCAATGTTTCGACTTCCAACTGCCTAAAAAACCCCAAAGTGCTCCCGCAAACAAGAGCAGGCGGGCGCAGCCTAGGAGCCCCGCTCGCTGCTCTCGTCCCTCATCCTCTTCCTCTGCCGTCTGGAATAATAGTTCCCTGGTCCAGACAAAACACAAAGCTTCTCTTTAGTGTCAGGGTGAGTTATGGCTTACAGGCAACAGATGTTTTGGGCTAAAAGTATTTCAATCTGAACACAGAGAGAAGGAGCGCACCTCTCTATTCTTCCCAGGCAGGCTAGGAAGGCCACTCCTGGGGCTACAGTACGGCACCCAAACACATCACTCCTTCGGAACACATGGAGGACGGTGCAGACACGGATTACCTAGCGTTACATATGTTCGGCGCATAATGCCTGAAAACACACGTGCATCACACGGTCAATCAAAACAGAGGCTCGTCACTCAATTACACATCATCGACGCTGGGAAAATATGTGGATCTGGCAATGAAAGGCGACAAATCAGAACATAGCAAAAGGTCAGCTCTCAGTTTTTAACATGTATACTAGTCCACCAAGGAACAATATTCACTAATGCATAAAGTCACCATACTGCCAGGTACCTAACAAATCAATAACCTTTGTTTTGCAGCATTCACTTTATAGAGAGAAAATAAGAAGAGGGAATGGGGGGGGGGGGGTATAGGACAGAATAGATGGGTTCCTGTTCCTCCTCCCTCCCTTCACTTATCCAGCTTTTCATATTCCAGCAGGCTGGTGGGTGTAGCGGCCCTCTGGTAGTCGCAGTGGGCTAATCCCTTCGAGATGAAGAGAGGGATAGGAAGAGCAGCAGGGGACGCAGAAATCCTTCAGGATAGAGTGTGGAGACCATCCCCGCCTCACAGGGATTAGGAACAGGCATTTGTAACCTACTTTTAAAATTGCTCCAAAGATTATTTTTTTTGCCCTCCGCAAAAAGCAGGGGCAATATTCTTTCCAGGAGATGTGAATGTGATGTTAGCCCGGGGTTCTGCGGAGATATGGTTGTAGTCTAGGGTTGAGCTCAGCTGGTTGCTCCCACTCAGCCTTGTGTTAAAGTCAGAGGCATTAAGAAGACTGGCGACATCTCCCTCATTGACAACCTCAAAACTTGAGTCAACCTCAAATTCATTGACCGACTACTATGAACTTGAGTCATTGCATTGGTCAGTTGGTTACTAGATTTTAAAAGGTGTGAGCACTGCTGTAAATGTGTACAAATCTGGAGAATCAACACATTTCGAAAATCAGATTTAGGCTCTCATATTTTGAAGAACTTCTCTGGAGCGAAAAACTTGATCGCACCAGCTTGTATTTTGAACAAAGGGAAGTCCCCCCAAAGTGCACATACAGTCTTTGATTTAGGCATTGTAAAAAAAAGCCTCATCAAATGGCTTGAACACCTGGGACAACATAATTAACAGAGGTGGATGAGAGAGGAGAGAAGACTGAACGAACGATGAGAAATTGAGCAGGAGGACAGGAGTGTTCTTTTCATAGAAATAGAATGAGGCTGCCAGTTCACCAATTATGCCATCATTGACTTGAATAGGGACGCCTGTTCTATTCATTCTAGTTCTGTGGTTCTTCTGTTACTGAGTCTCAGAACACAGTGAACCAATACTGAAACCATATTCTAATTTTATGACTGAAACGTATAACAGTAGCTAAGTTGGACCAATACAGCTAACCTGGCATTACTAGAAAAGTTACTAGAAATACCTGTTTATTACACATCCCATTGACTAAAATGGACCCATTAGAGATCCTGTCTCAACTGAATCAGCATATCATACAGCCCTATAAACCAATATGCCTTCTTCACAGAGAGAGAGTCTACAGGCACATGAAACTAGACTTGCTTTAGACCAGTCGGAAGTGTTGCTCCGGAGCAGCGTGACCTCCATGAAGCTGAATCTGTTCAGTCTACATATAGGCGAGTCCCAAATGCTCCCCGATTCCCTATATCAAAGACTACTTTTGACCAGAGCCCTATGGGCCCTAGTCAAAAGTACTGCACTACAGTATATAGGAAAATAGGGCGCCATTTAGAACGCAACCATAGTGGAGTTGCGGAGGCCTTTCTTCTCCATACGTCTGATGCCTGCCTTTTAATGCCCCGGCGTCGGGCTGAACGGGACAGAGATCCATGAAGCTCACCCACAGGGAGGGAAGCAGAAAGGAAGCATCCCAATCATAATATGCCTGGTAAATCCAGGCTACAGAGAAAAATGTCAAACTCCAGCTAGAAACAGTTCGCAGCCCTGTCTGCGACCACCCACCCAGATGAATGCATGACCGTATGACTCCCTGCACAGTAGTGTCCTGCTGAAAACTCTGAGCTATGATTGACATTCTTACCACACCTTCCTAAAGAGGAGCGAGTGTCTGACATGGTGATTTTTGCTAGATAGATGGATGTATGGACGGACACATTTTTGAAGGAAGTCCGGCTTTCAGCTTACTCTTGGAAGTTGGAATAGTAGAACGCACAAGGTGCAATTTCTAAATTGGGTAGTGCATCATCAGTTCCTCTTGTCATGTTAGTCATTGCATACCGTAGAGAGCTATTTACAACTTGTCAGAAATGTCCAGATCAACTAGCCCATGTCGGCAAATTTGAATTTTGTTGCTGTTTCCTTTGCCAATTTTTTTGTTGTGACGTTTGAGTCACTCAGATATCACATGAACACAAGACATGGCAAAATGTGTCGAATTGCAGAACATACGTAAACTGTCTACATACAACATTTTCTCTCAGCCAAGAAGAGGGGTGTGAACAGTGTGTGTCATGAACAGTGTTTGTGCCTATAGAAATAGACGTAGCGCACACACAGGGGGGTGCGGGAAGTTTCCCAATGGGGGCCTGAGTGAAAAAGTTTGGAACCCCTGCTCGAAATTATAATTTGGGGATTTCCCAATTGATATTTTGGTCAACAGTAATACTGTGGGGCTGTGACAGGTTCCTATTTTATTAACCCTTATTTACCAAGTAAGTTGACTGAGAACACATTCTCATTTACAGCAATGACCTGGGGAATAGTTACAGGGGAGAGGAGGGGGGATGAATGAGCCAATTGGAAGCTTTAATATATGGACTTGTTTTTCCACATTGGCACAAAACGGTGGCTTGTCTGCATAACTCTCCTCAAACAAACCCAGTTGTAAAACAGGACACTGAATCACTACATGAGAGGTCTCGTCTATATATCAACATCCCAGATATCCAAGCAAATACCGGGAATTTGAATGTTGAAGTATAATATCTGGATGTCAATATTTATCAGGCTGCTTGTTTGTTTTTAAATCCTTGAAAATATCCAAGTAAGATGGATGTATCAAACATTTGAGTTTACACGACCATAACCCCCAATGTGAATCAAGTAGTTGGGTTTACTGAATCAAAACAGACAATGTCAGACACAACCCCTGCGTCTGTCTAAGGGGGGGGGGGGGATTTCTTGCCTTGTGTACATGTGAACTAGTTAGGTGTTTGCCTATGTGTGTCAGTGTGTATCGGCAAAATAGACTTCCAATCAAAGGGCATTTTAAAAATGAGAAAATGGGGGAGATGCCAATAGTGCTGGAGATAGCAATTTATTTCATTATTCAGAGGAGAGACACTGTGGTTAATTTTTGAAACATGTCTCTCTCCTCTTAATGACTGTGTGTGTTCGTAGTGTCGTTCAGACCCACCCTGGCCAGTGCTGTCTCTCTCTCCTCTATAACGACTGTGTGTGTGTGCGTAGTGTCGTTCAGACCCACCCTGGCCAGTGCTGTCTCTCTCTCCTCTATAACGACTGTGTGTGTGTGCGTAGTGTCGTTCAGACTCACCCTGGCCAGTGCCGTCTCTCTCTCCTCTATAATGACTGTGTGTGTGTGCAGTGTCGTTCAGACCCACCCTGGCCAGTGCTGTCTCTCTCTCCTCTATAACGACTGTGTGTGTGTGCGTAGTGTCGTTCAGACTCAGACTCCTCTATAACCTGGCCAGACCCACCCTGGCCAGTGCTGTCTCTCTCTCCTCTATAATGACTGTGTGTGTGTGCATAGTGTCGTTCAGACCCACCCTGGCCAGTGCTGTCTCTCTCTCCTCTATAACGACTGTGTGTGTGTGTGTGTGTGCGTAGTGTTGTTCAGACCCACCCTGGCCAGTGCCGTCTCTCTCTCCTCTATAACGACTGTGTGTGTGTGTGTGGTGTCGTTCAGACCCACCCTGGCCAGTGCCGTCTCTCTCTCCTCTATAACGACTGTGTGTGTGTGTGGTGTCGTTCAGACCCACCCTGGCCAGTGCTGTCTCTCTCTCCTCTATAACAGCATTCATCTCCTCTGCTGTAATCTTCCTCCTTCTCTCCCGGACCTTCTGCAGCCGGTCCACGATCACCCCCCCGCTCCGCTCAATCCCCAGCGCTGAATCTGCACTGTTCACCCTGTTCAGCAGTTCCTCAAGGTCCTAACACACACGACGAGCAGGTGCAACACACACACACACACACACACACACACACACACACACACACACACACACACACACACACACACACACACACACACACACACACACACACACACACACACACACACACACACACACACACACACACACACACACACACACACACACACACACACACACATCATTCCTAATTCAACAGCAGCAACTGACCAAAATAAAAAAACATACAAAACAACAAAAATGTAATGAATATGCAGATGCTACAGGTGCACAAATATCAGTTCTCAGACATGGTGTATAGGTGTGTGCACATGTAGGGTATATCTGAATTCATGTTAAAAATGTCAAGCCTTCATAAAAGCCAATAATAACAATATATTTATAGTCATATGTTTTATTTAAGGAGATGTTAACAAAATATAATAACAATATCATAGTGTTGAAATGTGCTTAGCTGTCCTTGGTTTCCCCAATACCTTTTTATTGAGGACATTCTGGTGAGAGAAAAAAAGTGAGCCCACATGAGCTCCTAAGGGGAGGGCTTACCGCGTCGCTTTCCTCAGGGTTAATATTCTCCAGGCTGAGCATAGGGGGAAGAGAGAGAGACAGAGAGAGACAGAGAGAGAGAGGACAGAATGAGAGGGGGGAGAGAGAGAGAGAAGAGAAGAGTTGTCTTTCCTTAGTGCGGCGAAATGAGATCACTTCCCAAATCTTCCTCACATCCAATAATTGCGTTCTGTTCCGGAGGTTTTCAGAGTCGATGATCAGAACAAAAGACACCCCCCAACATATGAAAAGTGCCAGCAGACCCCAGCCATTATTCATCCAGTAATGCCCTGTATATTCATGTTTACTGCTAATAATGACTACTGGGATCAATTGTTCATATGTGCTGAGATGAGGTGTTGAATCATTTGTCGGTGTGCAGTATTGAGCAGAGGAAGGACCACAGAGAAACGACTACTGTAATTACAGAGGTGTGCCAGGAGATTTATGTACCAACTCAAAGCACTCAGTACATTGTTCTTGCTAACAATCAAAAAGAAGAATAACTCCAGCACACTGGTCGTGGTAATCTTCATGCTTCTAACAAGTTTAAGGGATCTTATTTAACCACATTTTTTGGTCTCAATCTACCTTCATCAGAGTGTTTTTCTAGATAACAACCAGACATAAACCAGTTTACCAAGGGGACACAACGATAAAATGATATTGCTTGTTAAAATGATTTTGTTTTTTAAAATAAATTGAGACTGAAGCGATTTTACAACAAAATTGTATTAATCAAAACAACACTCATATAGCATATCAATAACACCAGCTTTCCTCTGGCTTCAATCAGGACGGGACATGGCTCTTTACAGCCCAGTTTAAACGTTTACCTGTCGAGGCACCTCTCCCTGTATGCATCCCAGGCACCCTATTCCCTTTATAGTACACTGCAATTGAAAAGGGCCTCAGCTTTTTTACTGAAACAGTGGCGGGGAGGACGCATGCTGGGACCAGAATGCTGATTGCACCTTTAAAAAGTGCCCATATGATTTCCCCCAGGAGGCCAGTCAGTCGATCCTCTCCTCTCATGGGAAAAAAAACAAAAATTCTTCAGCTCATTTACAAAGGCATTACACGGATCACCTCCCATTATAAAGGTACATACTCAATCATACTGGGCCTGCCACTGACCTGCCTGGGAGAATAAAGGTTTAGAACATGCTTTTCCATATTCCAGCTAAGATAATGGGATTGTGCTTGGCTATCAATTACCTTTTCTTTCTAAGAGGAAGGCTGGGAGATGCCGTTGAAGAGATGAAATGCGCTGTTCATCTCATTAGATTGCCAGGCTATTTGGCATAATACTAGGCTGAAAGTGCTTCACGCCAACCAATAAGTCCAGCCAATTTAAATCATTTGAATCATTCCAATAAAAGGCAATATCAAATAAATGTGATTTGCGATAAAAAAAATGTGTTTGACAAATGTTTAAACAATGCATTGGATATATAAAACAACAACAATGGGATTTATGCAAGTGGATCTCACACCAACCAGCACACCAACACAGGCTTATTTAAATATAGATTTGCTTCCGACAGAAAGTTATATATTCCCTTAAGTAGAAATGTAATTACTTCTAAAATGCACCAGCTAATATTGCCTGCCCGCCTCCATTCGTTCCTAGTGGACAATGCAGCTTTAATTTGAACGGTCCTGGACCTTAAGAACATACCCCACCCCAGTCGAACAACCACCTAAACTAAACAAAAAGATCACATTAATTAGCCCTCTCAGACAGGCTGGTAAAGATCTGCTGGTCTGAAGGACTTGATTGATTTCCTATACAGTGCAACTCTTGACTGACAACCTCGCACGGAGGGCGAGGGGACTCTTATGAAATGTCACACCCCTCCGATATATTCCCAAACCAGTCGATATTGCATTTTTCTACACCCGCCCACTTGTTTTGCACCGCCATACCATTCACCTTGTCGACTAGCCTGAAGAACAAAGCGGAGTTCGCCGAAGCAATGGCAAGTAAACAGTCTGACCCATTATAGCTGTCAGTAAACCCTCCGTCCCCACTTCCATAGAAGAGGAAAATGGGGAAGTGAGGAAATAACAAAGAGTTTAGCAGAGAGAGAGAACAAATGTAATGCTTTTCACTATTATCTCATAGACTGCTTTCTCCTATTTATTTCCCAAGTTGTCTCTGTACTGCTGGTGTTGTGAAGGACAGTGAGAGCAGAGGGAGGGAGATAGGTGTCTTACTGTAATTGATCAGAGTGATCCTGTGTGGTAGGGCTGGGGGTCAACAACACCACTTCCATTTATCCATTTCAGAAAATCAATTGAAATTCAAATGTTCCTTGAAATGTAAGTTACACTCTGAATTGACTGAATTCAAATGGATTGTGACAGAGAAGAGGCGGGAGCGGTGAGTTAGTTAAGCAGAATGGGTCAATATGCCAGGGATGAGAAAATTAGGAAATTTGAATTTCTGTTTATTTCCTGAATTGTCACGGAATTGAATCCTGAATTGCTCCGTGATGTGTTGTAGTTTACTATGTTGTGGTGTGTTGTGGTTTACTATGTTGTGATGTGTTGTGGTTTACTATGTTGTGATGTGTTGTGGTTTACTATGTTGTGATGTGTTGTAGTTTACTATGTTGTGGTGTGTTGTGGTTTACTATGTTGTGGTGTGTTGTGGTTTACTATGTTGTGATGTGTTGTGGTTTACTATGTTGTGATGTGTTGTGGTTTACTATGTTGTGATGTGTTGTGGTTTACTATGTTGTGATGTGTTGTGGTTTACTATGTTGTGGTTTACTATGTTGTGATGTGTTGTGGTTTACTATGTTGTGATGTGTTGTGGTTTACTGTGTTGTGATGTGTTGTGGTTTACTGTGTTGTGATGTGTTGTGGTTTACTATGTTGTGGTTTACTGTGTTGTGATGTGTTGTGGTTTACTATGTTGTGATGTGTTGTGGTTTACTATGTTGTGGTTTACTATGTTGTGATGTGTTGTGGTTTACTATGTTGTGGTGTGTTGTGGTTTACTATGTTGTGGTTTACTATGTTGTGGTATGTTGTGGTTGACTATGTTGTGATGTGTTGTAGTTTACTATGTTGTGATATGTTGTGGTTTACTATGTTGTGGTGTGGTTTACTATGTTGTGGTGTGTTGTGGTTTACTATGTTGTGATGTGTTGTGGTTTACTATGTTGTGATGTGTTGTGGTTTACTATGTTGTGGTGTGTTGTGGTTTACTATGTTGTGGTATGTTGTGGTTTACTATGTTGTGGTATGTTGTGGTTTACTATGTTGTGATGTGTTGTGGTTTACTATGTTGTGATGTGTTGTGGTTTACTATGTTGTGGTTTACTATGTTGTGATGTGTTGTGGTTTACTATGTTGTGGTTTACTATGTTGTGGTGTGTTGTGGTTTACTATGTTGTGATGTGTTGTGGTTTACTATGTTGTGATGTGTTGTGGTTTACTATGTTGTGATGTGTTGTGGTTTACTATGTTTGATGTGTTGTGTTTCTTGTGGTTTACTATGTTGTGATGTGTTGTGGTTTACTATGTTGTGATATGTTGTGGTTTACTATGTTGTGATGTGTTGTGGTTTACTATGTTGTGATATGTTGTGGTTTACTATGTTGTGATGTGTTGTGGTTTACTGTGTTGTGGTTTACTATGTTGTGATGTGTTGTGGTTTACTATGTTGTGATATGTTGTGGTTTACTATGTTGTGATGTGTTGTGGTTTACTATGTTGTGATATGTTGTGGTTTACTATGTTGTGGTGTGTTGTGGTTTACTATGTTGTGGTGTGTTGTGGTTTACTATGTTGTGGTGTGTTGTGGTTTACTATGTTGTGGTGTGTTGTGGTTTACTA
Organism: Oncorhynchus gorbuscha; assembly: GCF_021184085.1. NCBI lineage: Eukaryota > Metazoa > Chordata > Actinopteri > Salmoniformes > Salmonidae > Oncorhynchus > Oncorhynchus gorbuscha. The sequence continues at coordinate 35,361,084 of NC_060189.1, forward strand.
TGTTGTGGTGTGTTGTGGTTTACTATGTTGTGATGTGTTGTGGTTTACTATGTTGTGATATGTTGTGGTTTACTATGTTGTGGTGTGTTGTGGTTTACTATGTTGTGATGTGTTGTGGTTTACTATGTTGTGGTGTGTTGTGGTTTACTATGTTGTGGTGTGTTGTGGTTTACTATGTTGTGGTGTGTTGTGGTTTACTATGTTGTGATGTGTTGTGGTTTACTATGTTGTGATGTGTTGTGGTTTACTATGTTGTGATATGTTGTGGTTTACTATGTTGTGGTGTCTTGTGGTTTACTATGTTGTGGTGTCTTGTGGTTTACTATGTTGTGATGTGTTGTGGTTTACTATGTTGTGATGTGTTGTGGTTTACTATGTTGTGATGTGTTGTGGTTTACTATGTTGTGATGTGTTGTGGTTTACTGTGTTGTGGTTTACTATGTTGTGATGTGTTGTGGTTTACTATGTTGTGATGTGTTGTGGTTTACTATGTTGTGGTATGTTGTGGTTTACTATGTTGTGGTGTGTTGTGGTTTACCATGTTGTGGTGTGTTGTGGTTTACTATGTTGTGGTGTGGTTTACTGTGTTGTGGTTTACCATGTTGTGGTTTACTGTGTTGTGGTTTACCATGTTATGGTGCTTTAGTACATACTCAGCCACTGCCTGCTGCAGTCGCTTGGCCCTGAGCAGGGCCTCATCCCTCTCTTCATTTGCCAGACGCAACCGGGCCATCACTGCCTGGTCCCTATCCCTCTGAGCCTGGTATATCTCCTCCACTAGGGCTGAAGGAGAGAGACAAAGAGAGAGACAGAGAGAAAGCAAGCGAGAGAGAGAGAGTAGTAATGGAAATAGAAAAAAGAGAAATAGTAAAAGAGAGAGAGGGAAAGAGAAAGAGAGATAGATATAAAGAGAGAGGAAGCATTGTTCTTAGTTTCTGACCATCAGTTACTGCTCAATAACAACGATAAGCTCCCTGTGGAAGAAAGTTATTGCCACTGAAACACTGTGGCACAGGTATTAACTCCAGTCAAACTCATTTTGTGGGGAAGTGAACTGCTGAGGTGATCTCCACAGAGGCTGGACATATAGTTGCCCCAAGCAATAAAGGCACAGTGTCTGCGCCTCAGAGTCAGGCAGTTGGTCGACATTGTCACAACATCAGCAAGCACTCATCATCTCACAATGGTTAAGAGATTGGCCAGTCCTTAACCCTAACTCAAGACGTTTGATTTGATAAACAAGGTTGAACAAACACTTTCAAGCCAAAAACATTGTGTTCTTCTAATGTCTGAAAACTAGACCGGTTTTAGTGAGAGTGAGCTGTGAAATGACTTGTCTAATGTGTTGCCAAATTGAGTTTGAGTTATGAAGAGCACATACTGAGTTAGACAAAAAGAAAAATAGTCCATCCATGAGTTCTTTTATGTAATACTTTCTGTCCCACTCATGGAGGGAAAACTTTTCTTATTGATACAGACTCTGTAGCCTGGCAGGGAGAGATTTCCCTTCAGCTTACACCTGACCCGGGTCCCGAAATTACTGCGCTGTATGCCGGCTGCCTTAAAACCAGCAGATTTTGGGATTACCACTGTCTTCAGATCCCTTTGTTAATCCCACTACGAAAGAGCCCCTGAGATCCATCAATAGCTAATTCTTCTCCCGTCTCAGAGATGTGGCTTAATGATAAACAGTGAGCCTCGCTGTAAGCCATTACAAAGTTCAGTAAGAAAATCAATATAGCATTTTAGCTGGAATTTGCTCATTAAACATCGCCTCCCTGAGCCATGCAAATCATATTAATATGAGGACGGCAAATAGGTTACACGACACACACTTTAAATTTATTAAAGGCACAATTGGAGCTGCTAATTGTGCAGCTCGATGTTCCGTATTTTGTTTAATTATTAGGTGGGTTGAGAGGGCTCTCACCTAAGAAGAAAAGCAATAGTAAAGAAAAGAAGTTATTTGCTCAGCTAAATTCTAATATTTGTTCAGTGAAGGTTGGGAACGGTTAAATTACATTAACAAATACGATTAGTAAGTTACAATTCGTTTTGATACTCAAGTTGCATGTAAAACAAATGTATCATTATTTTCCACACTTGACATCTCCGTTTTACTTCTACAAAAGTTCATTAGGGATAAAATGTCTGAGGAGAACGAATTCGTAACTTCATCTTGTAGACATTGCTTGCCTTTAGGCCATCTTGGAAATCCTATGGGCCATCACTTTACATTACAGCGCAGAAAAAATTATAACTGGTCAGATAATAGGCTTTATTTGAGATCTTATTATCCTCAATGTACTCTATTGTACTGTCTGTACTGTACTGTATGACCCTTCCTACGGCCAGCCTTCCCATAGGCCCAGGGTTTGTCCTCTCTCCCCTAGCCTCTCCCCCTCTATAATGTACCTCCAGCTCTCCCTAAAGGCCCAGGGTTTGTCCTCTCTCCCCTAGCCTCTCCCCTCTCTATAATGTACCTCCAGCTTTCCCACAGGGCCAGGGTTTGTCCTCTCTCCCCTAGCCTCTCCCCCTCTATAATGTACCTCCAGCTCTCCCTAAAGGCCCAGGGTTTGTCCTCTCTCCCCCTAAGCCTCTCCCCCAGGGTTTGTCTCCATACCGTACCTCCAGCTCTCCCACAGGCCCAGGGTTTGTCCTCTCTCCCCTAGACTCTCCCCCTCTATAACATACCTCCAGCTTTCTCAAAGGCCCAGGGTTTGTCCCCCCTCCATACCGTACCTCCAGCTTTCCCACAGGCCCAGGGTTTGTCCCCCCTCCATACCGTACCTCCAGCTTTCCCACAGGCCCAGGGTTTGTCCCCCCTCCATACCGTACCTCCAGCTTTCCCACAGGCCCAGGGTTTGTCCCCCCTAATTACCGTACCTCCAGCTTTCCCACAGGCCCAGGGCTTGTTCTCTCTCCTCTAGCCTCTCCCCTCTATAACGTACCTCCAGCTTTCCCACAGGGCCAGGGTTTGTCCTCTCTCCCCTAGACTCTCCCCCTCTTTAACATACCTCCAGCTTTCTCAAAGGCCCAGGGTTTGTCCCCCCTCCATACCGTACCTCCAGCTTTCCCACAGGCCCAGGGCTTGTCCCCCCTCCATAACATACCTCCAGCTTTCCCACAGGCCCAGGGTTTGTCCCCCTCCATAACATACCTCCAGCTTTCCCACAGGCCCAGGGTTTGTCCCCCTCCATAACATACCTCCAGCTTTCCCACAGGCCCAGGGTCTGTCCTCTCTCCTCTAGCCTCTCCCCCTCCATAACATACCTCCAGCTTTCCCACAGGCCCAGGGTCTGTCCTCTCTCCCCTAGCCTCTCCCCCTCCATAACATACCTCCAGCTTTCCCACAGGCCCAGGGTCTGTCCTCTCTCCCCTAGCCTCTCCCCCCTCCATAACATACCTCCAGCTTTCCCACATGCCCAGGGTCTGTCCTCTCTCCTCTAGCCTCTCCCTCCTCCATAACATACCTCCAGCTTTCCCACAGGCCCAGGGTCTGTCCTCTCTCCCCTAGCCTCTCCGCCCTCCATAACGTACCTCCAGCTTTCCCACATGCCCAGGGTCTGTCCTCTCTCCTCTAGCCTCTCCGCCCTCCATAACGTACCTCCACCTTTCCCACATGCCCAGGGTCTGTCCTCTCTCCCCTAGCCTCTCCGCCCTCCATAACGTACCTCCAGCTTTCCCACATGCCCAGGGTCTGTCCTCTCTCCCCTAGCCTCTCCGCCCTCCATAACGTACCTCCAGCTTTCCCACAGGCCCAGGGTCTGTCCTCTCTCCCCTAGCCTCTCCGCCCTCCATAACGTACCTCCAGCTTTCCCACAGGCCCAGGGTCTGTCCTCTCTCCCCTAGCCTCTCCGCCCTCCATAACGTACCTCCAGCTTTCCCACATGCCCAGGGTCTGTCCTCTCTCCTCTAGCCTCTCCCTCCTCCATAACATACCTCCAGCTTTCCCACAGGCCCAGGGTCTGTCCTCTCTCCCCTAGCCTCTCCCCCCTCCATAACGTACCTCCAGCCTTCTCACAGGCCCGGGCATCTAGTTGAGTCTGCATCAGCTCAGCGTCCACCAGCCTGCTCTCTAACTCCTTCTCCCTCACGGCCAACTTGTCCTGGAGCTGCCGGAGATCACAAAACCAGACAGACTTCAAAATTGTGACATTCATTGAATTGAGAAATTAATTGAAAATGGAATTAACCCCAACCAATGCTGAGCTGCAGAGCCTGTCGGTAATTGTCCAGACATAGTCGCGAACTTGCTTCACTCACAGACAGTAGCAAAAACCTCATGCAAAACACCAGATAGACACCTGACTCCATCCTGCAGTTTGACGACATACTAATTAACTGTTGTAGTTTCCCGGGTGGTGACAACCATCCATTTAACAAACATAATATTATATAGATACCATCACTCAGGCATTCTATAACAAGTTATACAATTGAGCCTCTACATCACATTATTTCAGACGCCAATAAAACATAAGCACTGCTATTGAACTCCTATAAATCTTGTCGGGGAGTGATATTTTACAAGACCTAGTGATAGATTTAACCTCCTGTCTTAAATATTTTGCTCCGAGTTGGTGTCCCCCCCCCCGCACTTTGAAAACATGCCTCAGTTGAGTCCTCAGAGTCGGCTCTCACGGCCCTGCCAGCAAAAACAGACTCTTGGGAACTGTTCCTGACTTTCTGTCAGGAGTCACAGCTACTTGCAAACCAGAGGCATCAATTATAGCCGTTTCAGAGGGCCTCTCTGTGGCTACACCCTCTCTAACAGGCGCTCAGTTGCAAGAAGGCAGCCTGTGCACAGAGGGACACTGGGCATGCTCCAGACCAAACACAGGACAGGACAGGATAACCAGCTAGTCATATGCTTTGGACATGGCGGATAAGAGAGAGGTGGACAAGAGAGGTGGACACTCGATAGTTGGCAGCTGTGACAGACACAACACAATCATCTATTTAAAGAGGAAGAGGACAAGTTACGAGTGAAAAAAAAGCTGGAACCACAAATGCCATTTATTTTAGCTAGGACCTGTATCTAGCAGGGCAAGATACATTTCAATTACATTTAACATTTCAACCTACCTTCTTATTGAGCTCTCTGAGTGAATCCAGCTCCTTCAGCAGGAAGGCAATATTCTTCTCTTTGTCAAGGACGAGGCTTTGCTTTTTGGAGTCAAAGGAACTACTGCTAACTTTAATGTTTCCTTGGTCTTCTTTTATACTGCATCATGGGAGAAAAATAATTTGATTAGAGAGAGAGCAACAATATTAAAACATGAGAGCGAACGGCAACACAAATGTCTCCAACGAAACAGACACGCAATTATCAAATACGCAAGGGATGCACTCTGCACTATTTCAGGCATATTACAGTGTCTTTATTTACTCTGTTATATTAGGCAAATCATACAGTTGACCTTTAAGGTAATATTAAGTTATTACGGCAGTGTATTGCCATTTAGATTACTTCCCTATTGTAGCCAGTATGATTCCACGCAACAATGCCTCATATTATTGTCTATTTATCTATCTAACTACCTACAGTGGGGAGAATGAGTATTTGATACACTGCCAATTTTGCAGGCTTTCCTACTTACAAAGCATGTAGAGGTCTGTATTTTTTAAAATCATAGGTACACTTCAACTGTGAGAGACGGAATCTAAAACAAAAATCCAGAAAATCACATTGTATGATTTTTAAGTAATTAATTAGCATTTCATTGCATAACATAAGTATTTGATACATCAGAAAAGCAGAACTTAATATTTGGTACAGAAACCTTTGTTTCAGGATTTTAATCCACGACGGCGTAGTGTATTACTAATGGTTTTCTTTAAGACTGTGGTCCCAGCTCTCTTCAGGTCATTGACCAGGTCCTGCCGTGTAGTTCTGGGCTGATCCCTCACCTTCCTCATGATCATTGATGCCCCACGAGGTGAGATCTTGCATGGAGCCCCAGACCGAGGGCGATTGACCGTCATCTTGAACTTCTTCCATTTTCTAATAATTGCGCCAACAGTTGTTGCCTTCTCACCAAGCTGCTTGCCTATTGTCCTGTAGCCCATCCCAGCCTTGTGCAGGTCTACAATTTTATCCCTGATGTCCTTACACCCTCTCTGGTCTTGGCCATTATGGAGAGGTTGGAGTCTGTTTGTTTGAGTGTGTGGACAGGTGTCTTTTACACAGGTAACGAGTTCAAACAGGTGCAGTAAATACAGGTAATGAGTGGAGAACAGGAGGGCTTCTTAAAGAAAAACTAACAGGTCTGTGAGAGCCGGAATTCTTACTGGTTGGTAGGTGATCAAATACTTATGTCATGCAATAAAATGCAAAGGAATTACTTAAAAATCATACAATGTGATTTTCTGGATTTTTGTTTTAGATTCCGTCTCTCACAGTTGAAGTGGACCTATGATAAAAATTACAGACCTCTACATGCTTTGTAAGTAGGAAAACCTGCAAAATCGGCAGTGTATCAAATACTTGTTCTCCCCACTGGATCTATCTATCTATCTAGACCTTCATATCAGATGCCAAATCATGTGACCTTTGATTGAATATCTTTACAAGAGGACAAAGACACAGTAGCACATCTTTATGTTGTAGAAACACAGGTTTAGGTCACTCAGAAACAGCTCTTGTTACAAGACAGACCACACACAAGGAAACAAAATGACTGGAGTGACGCTTTTTTACATCATCTTCATGCGCCAATATTGCCAAGTGTTATAGTGGGTACAGATACTCCTTCACAGGTACATGTACAGTGCCTTGGGAAAATATTCAGACCCTTTTGACTTTTCCCATATTTTGCTACATTTACAGCCCTTTTCAAACATTTATTAAATAAAACATTCTCCTCAGCAATCTACACACAATACCTCATAATGACAAAGCAAAAACAGGTTTGTATTAAAAAAACAAACAAACAGAAATACCTTATTTACATAAGTACTTAAGACTGTTTGTTATGAGACTCGAAATTAAGCTCGGGTGCATCATGTTTCCATTGATCATAATTCACCTGTGGTAAATTCAATTGATTGGACATTATTTGGAAAGGCACACACCTGTCTATAGAATGTCTCACAGTTGACAGTGCATGTCAGAGCAAAAACCAAGCCATGAGGTCAAAGGAATTGTCTGTAGAGCTCGGAGAGGATTGTGTATAGGCACAGATCTGGGGAAGGGTACCAAAACATTCCTGCAGCATTGAATGTCCCCAAGAACACAGTGGCCTCCATCATTCCTGAAAATAGCTGTGCAGCGACACTCCCCATCCAACCTGACAGAGCTTGAGAGGATCTGCAGAGAAGAATGGAAGAAACTCCCCAAAATACAGGTGTGCCAAACTTGTAGGGTCATACCCAAGAAGCGTGGAGCCTGTAATCACTGTCAATGGTGCTTCAACAAAGTACTGAGTAAAGAATCTGAAAACTTATGTAAATGTGGTGTTTATTTTTTATAAATGAGAAAAAATGTATAAAAAAAACCGTTTTTGCTTTGTCATTATGGGTAGACTGATGAGTGGAAAAAATTATTGAATCAATTTTAGAATAAGGCTGTAAAGTAACAAAATATGGAAAAAGTCAAGGGGTCTGAATACTTTACGAATGCACAGTATGTGTTTCTCATGAAAGTGTTTCTGGGAGCCGTGCACGTAACTTGTTTTTTTGCGAAAATCACCTATTGACCAAAATACGATTTACGTATTCCTGACTCCAATTACGATTGGGCTCTAAGAGAGCTCACCTTGATTGGAGAGCTTGGCTGGAGTCTGGAGGGACGAGGTGTCTTCTGTAGACTGGAGGACTGCCGTTCGACCCCTGGATGTGACCCTCTGACCTGTAGCCGTCCTGGGTGAATGGGCTCCGGCTGGAGGTCCTCTCCTCCTCCATCCTCCTGCCTGTGTCTGGAGCCCTGTGGTGGGCCTGAAGTGATGGAGATCTCCTGTGGTGGGCCTGGGGTGAGGGAGATCTCCTGTGGTGTGCCTGAGGTGATGGAGATCTGGATGTCCGACTCTCTTCCTCTATGGGTCTAAAATACTGGGGGACTAAAGTTACCGAGATGACAGAATGAATTAAGGTTAATAGGGTACAAATGCTAAAAAAAAAACGGCAACATCTGGTAAATGTTTTGTTCCATATCCTTCGGAAGTTGTGGGAAAATGGTTACACATCAATCACTGTGCAAAATACAGTAAAATGCTTAAATGAACATGTGGTAAGAAAATAAACGGACATTAGTGGCGTGTGAATAGAAATAAAACATCTAAGAGCATCTTCAACACCGACCATGACAATATTGTTCCACTTAAAGACCCAGTGAATTATGAGCTGGTGGAATGGGCTATTTTCAGTCATTTTGGGGAGGGATGGAGGGGCTTCTTGAGGAAACAAGGGAATACAAAGAGGCTTGGTGACTGGTGCTGGCAGGGAACTACATGGTGCTCTGTAAATGTTTCTGTTGAGAGCTGAGCCAGAGAGAAAGAGAGAAGAGAAGAGACGAGAGGGAGAGAAAGGGCGGCAGCTAGCCTAGCAGTTAGAGCATTCCCTATCCCCGAGCTGACTATGTGACAAATCTGCCGAGGTGCCCTTGAGCAAGGAACTTAACCTTAATTAGTCAAATTCTAATGCTCAATCCTGATAGAAAATAAGCCGTATTCAAAAAGGTCAAGTTATGATTGTTATGAACATAGAAAAGAAAAATACATGTTTAGAACTGATAATTCATCTGACATGGTGGAAGAGCGAATGCAATTCATTGATTATTGAATGTGATGATGGACACAGCTTTGTAGAACCATTACATACACAGCCTCTGCTCAACAAACTCCAACTTGAGATTGAATCGTTGGGGGCCTGCAGTTCGCAAATGACATTGCGCTGCTTTTCACCCCTCACTGCAGTCAAGCAATGCATTCCGCCAAGAGTCGTTCACAATCTAATCCGGTTGCGGCCTCAGCTAGGCCTCGTTTCAAATGTTTCAACACATAATCTTATTGGTATGCTTGGAAATCAACAAAGGTACCTTGTTTAAAGCACACGTTTACAAGTCTCAGTCACAAAGGACAGCTCAAATAAGCCACCTATGGTGAACAACTTGTCAGAGGCTTTGTAGAATCATGACTCTTTCGAGTTTTGAGTTCATCGTTCACCGGTAGGGGGACCCGAGTAATGGGCATGACTGAATCAAATGAACGAAATAAGTCGAAAGAGTCGTGTTCTTTTGACTGAAAGAGTAGAAAAGATCAGAGATAGTAAGAGCCGAACTTCCCAGCAGTACTTTAAAGTATGATTGCCTTCCAAGCTCCAACTTGACCTCCTCGTTCAAGCGTCACATGAAAAATGACTCCTCTTTATGATTACGAAATATATTTTAAGGAATAAAACATCAATGCAATTCACAAATGGTAGAATTCAAACATGAGCTGGTTTAAAGAGCATCAAACATTGCATCAAGCGTTTTGCTTTTTTAAAGCAGCAGTCTGTTGTGTTAATAAATGCGTTGTGATGGAGAAGCCCATGAGCAGCATTGCCCCACTATGTCCAAAAGAAGCTCCAGCTTAGCGGTGACAATTATTTTGCAAAAGGTCAGGTTTTGAAGTGGAGATCAGGGAGGTCTGCTGCCTCCTCGTATCGTTGTTGCCAGGGTCTTCCTCTCTGGATTGTTGCAGACAATTATTAGTATTCTCTTTAAGACTCACCAATGCAAACAGTACATTCAAACATGAATAACACCAAACGCACTTATATAGCCCCCTTTGTCACACTGAAAATATGGGACACATTGTTCCCTAAACCTGGGTTACCATTAAAAAAAACATACATTCTGGTCGTGACGGGTCCCCACAAAGACAACTGACTCCACAAAGTATGGCATTTCCCAATGGTGAGAGCTGGTGTTGTTTAATCTGACAGTGGATGGGCTGTTGGCTGTTTCCTACGGGGAAAAACTGAGGGAGATTCTCCTTTCAAGGATGAGAAAAATCTACTCAAAGACTGGCGCTGCAAGGATAGATGTGACGTTTTACGTGGTAAATAGTGTAAAAGTCAAGAAGACACATTGAATTGCATTTATTTTGTGTAACAAAATGTACAATGTGGACCCAGAGGATATTCATGAAAACGCTCGTTTCCAAATTGGTCCTCGATGGTAAAAACAATAGCACATATAAATGATTAAAAGACAAGAGAAAATGACAAACAACCATAAATACATTGAATTACATTGACATCCTAAAAAGTGGCCCTATTCACAGCACTTCTCCCTAACCTTAAAAATCAACCATATTCATTTCACATTAAAACAATCTATTCATTACACATCATACTGATCCTTCAAATGAATACACCTGACTGGCAGTAGGGGGCACAAGGGACAGTGGAACGGTTTCTCTTACTTAGACAACCGTGTCCAAATTAAAACCATTTCTACTTTTTCTTTGCTTGATCTCCAGGGGGAAGCTACTCCATAGACAAATCCCTGTATAGAAAAACGTGCTCCTCGCAGTACTGTTTACTCTTGGGATTTTACAAGACCTAACACTAGCTCTGGTATTGTAACTGTGTTGGTTATAGAACATAACAATGTGGTTTTTCATATAACCTGGGGCACAATCATTTAAGATGTCAAACATATGATTAAGTTTAAGTTGGTCCACTCTGGACTCCAAAGGCAACACGCCCACCTCCCGGAACTCCTGTACCCCTATGTGGGTCCTAGGGGAGACATTCAGCATATACCTGATAACATTATTTTGCATGACCTGCATCAGCTTTTCTGATAGCCCGCTATACCAAGCAGAGCAGGCATAATCAAAATGACACTGAATCAAGGTTGAGACAAGCAGTGTCTTAACTTTGATGTTAAAATACAGTGGTGGAAAAAGTACCCAATTGTCATACTTGAGTAAAAGTAAAGATACCTTAATAGAAAATGACTCAAGTAAAAGTTGCCCAGTACAATATTACTTGAGTAAAAGTCCAAAAGTGTTTGGTTTTAAATATTCTTATGTATTAAAAGTAAATGTAATTGCTAAACAATACTTAAATATCAAAAGTAAAAGTATAAATCATTTCAAATTCCTTATATTAAGCAAATCATATGGTACCATTTTCTTTTTAATGGATAGCCAGGGGCATACTCCAACACTCAGACATAATTTACAAACGAAGCATTTGTGTTTAGTTAGTCCGCCAGATCAGAGGCAATAGGGATGACCAGGGATGTTGATAAGTGTGTGAATTAGACCATTTTCCTGTCTTGCTAAGCATTTAAAATGTAACGACTACTTTTGGGTGTCAAGGAAAATGTATCGAGTGAAAAGTAAAAGATGTCAAAAATACAAATATTAAAGTACAAACTAATTAAGTAGTACTTTCAAGTATTTTTTACTTAAGAACTTTACACAACTTAAAATATCTAGTGTAGATATAGATATAAACATCTCTATTTGTTCGCCATTTTAGAAAGAATTTTAGCAGCAATCAGGTTTCCAGAAAGGGATTGATCTAGGGACACACAAAGATAAGTTACACTTTTTTAGATTCAATCTCCTTGCCTGCACAGTTTTCCTTTATCTTGTCAGCCCTAAAGCAATCTATGATTCAGTTTTTCTCCCAAATGTAGCGACAATTTGTTGTCAGTTAACCAATCTCTAACAAAATGCAATTCCTTACTCAGGGTCTCCTCTATGTAAACTGTATCATCAGCATAAAGCAGGAGTTTGCACTTTACTGTATCTGGCATATCATTAACGTATATAAGAAACAAGAGAGGCCCTAAAATTGATCCCTGTGGTACTCCAGAGGATATTTCTTTGGCCTCTGACAGAACATCACTAACATTGCATACTTGTGTTCTGTTGGTCAGATAAGACCCAAACCAATTCACTGTTACATCATTTAGATCCATGCATTTCAGTTTCATCAGGGGAATATCATGGTCCACAGTGTCAAAAGCTTTCTGCAACCTGTATATTTCCACATCTCACTTTCCTGCTTGATGTGGTCAAAAAGGTGGATAAGGCAAGTATCCATGGAATGAGCAGTTCTAAAGCCAGATTGGAGTTCATAAAGAAGTTTGTGCTCGAGAAGGTATCCTTCAAGTTGATTAAAAACTCATCTCTCAACAACTTTGGATAAGGTGCTGAGCATCGACCGACACAGGCCTGTAGTTTCCAATATAGGGTCACAATATGCGTTATCATTTTAGCAGTGACACAAGCACCATCCTTTATGAATCTTGCAGGAAGGCTCTCCTTTATGAATCTTGCAGAAAGGTTATCCAGCCCAGTTGCTTTGTTTGTGCTCAATAAGCATAGTAGTCCTCTGTTACCATGCACAGCTCCAACAAATCATTTGTGATACCTTTGCTATGGTAAAAGTTGTTAAATGAAAGACTGGCCATAGTGTCCAGAACAACTTCTTAAATCAGAGATGAGGCTATAGTGGTAAACAATGTGTTAAAATGATTTGCAACCTTTTCCTGGTCATGGAAAACATCATCAATATCCAGGCCAATACTACAAGATTTGACCTTATGTCCTTTAACATGTTCCACAGTTTACGAGGCTGGTGTAAGTTCTCATTAACAGTGTCTATGTACTTTAATAATGCCACTTTAATAATGTTTACATATCTTGCATTACTCATCTGATATGTTTATACTGTATTCTATACTATCTATTGCATCTTAGCCTATGCCGCTCTGACATTGCTCATCCATATATTTATATATTCTTATTCCATTACTTTACTTAGATTTGTGTGTATTAGGTATTTGTTGTGGAATTGTTAGGTATTACTTATATATTGCATCTGTTAACCATGTGTATATGACCAATATCATTTGATTTGTAATGTTGGGATTTGTCCTTATCCATTTTGCTGGTTTCTACAGTTAATATAACCATAATAATCGTGTTGTAGATTTGTCCTTCTGAATTTGGCCAGGCAGCGATCCCGTTCCCTTATGAGGTCTAATATCTCAGAAGTGATCCATTTCCATGACCGCTGTTTGATTGGAATTTGTTTCACCGGAGCCAGAGAGTCGAGTGCAGACAGAAAAAGATCTTTAAAAAGATACCAAGTTTGATCAACATCATCACAGTTTAGTACATGAGACCAATCCAAAATTCCCAAGAACTTCTACAAAACGTTCCTTTCATAGACCGTACCTTCATGTAGTTATTACCTGGCTCAAGTAGGATTTTTGATTTCTTACGGGTACAGTAGTTTACCATATGATCACTAAAACCAATATTTAAGATACCCGACTGACAGACTTTCTCTTGATCTGATACAATAATCAAATCCAAAGTTGATTTACTGTCAATTCACACCTGGGTTTGGCTCAACAATCAGTTGTTTTAGTCCAAATAAATGATCAAAGTTGTACAGGTCATTTAACTTTTCTTGGGTGATAAGTGCACATTGGTATTAAAATCACCAAGCAGAATACATTCCCTATCAGCAAATACATTGTGATCACAGCAATTCGATTCAAGTAAATCATATAAATGATTATGCTTAGGAGGCCGATAGCACACACCAACAAGTATGGGAGGACATTTAGGAAGAAGTAGATGTACCCATGATGAGTAGGGCCAACAGCCTTTGCTTGCAAAAACGTCTCCTTTTGGAGTTCCTTTCCGGCTCGCTCCTGATACAACAGGAAACACCACTCTGCTTGCCATCTTTTAATAATCGTACAGGCCATGTCATTAATAGCTGTTTGGCTAGCAAGACTAAGTGTTTTAGCTACAGCCCAAATGTATATTTGAGCAGAGGAGCTGAATACATTTACATATCAGGAGTGTTTGGTGAAGGGTGGGTAAATACCAATGACGTATATAAACCCTGGAATGCTGATGCTATGTATTGGCCAATGAGTGGCTTTGAAGCCATCAGTCGGCCATATTGGCACTCCCCAGAAGTATCAGTCCTCCATAGGAATGAATGGAATTCTACAGTCTTTCAATGAAATGTTTCAAGGACAAATTTACATTTATTTAACCATTGTTTACATTAGCACTTAAAAATGTTTAACTTTAAGGAATTTTTTGAAATATTAAAAAAAAATGTTATCTTTAGCTTACATAATATAATTTAAAGTATGCATTAAGGTGTATGTAATAAAATACATGTGGCATACCAAAAGTAGACATTAGTAAATGCATTTCTACAGCTTCCAAAATATTTTATTTACAACGGTGGGGGAGTGCCAAGATGGAGGCGCGGTGGCTTCAAAACAGCACCCCCCTGTCAGTCATCTAGTGTACATATAAATCAATGGGTAAATACTCTGTTTATCGCTCATTGTCATTCCAACCAGTTTATCTAAATAGTGGCAGTGCCATATGACTTCGGACGGTCTAGGTAATGGTTATTAGATGGCAAAGTGACACCCTAGCTGGAAGTGATTTACACTTGTAAATAACTGTTTATGTATCGCATGGAACAGCATTGAAACTAAAGCAAGTGGGTAAACAGGCAGGAACACCCAGGCTCTGAAATCTGCAGTCATTTACACAGGTTTCCAAATACTGAAGTGAACAAAATATTCCTATAATGTGCAATTACAAACACAGATACAGTGGGGCAAAAAAATATTTAGTCAGCCACCAATTGTGCAAGTTCTCCCACTTAAAAAGATGAGAGGCCTGCCATTTTCATCATAGGTACACTTCAACTATGACAGACAAAATGAGAAAAAAAATCCAGAAAATCACACTGTAGGATTTTTTATGAATTTATTTGCAAATTATGGTGGAAAATAAGTATTTGGTCACCTACAAACAACCAAGATTTATGGCTCTCACAGACCTGTAACTTCTTCTTTAAGAGGCTCCTCTGTCCTCCACTCGTTACCTGTATTAATGGCACCTGTTTGAACTTGTTATCCGTATAAAAGACACCTGTCCACAACCTCAAACAGTCACACTCCAAACCTCACTATGGCCAAGACCAAAGAGCTGTCACAGGACACCAGAAACAAAATTGTAGACGTGCACCAGGCTGGGAAGACTGAATCTGCAATAGGTAAGCAGCTTGGTTTGAAGAAATCAACTGTGGGAGCAATTATTAGGAAATGGAAGACATACAAGACCACTGATAATCTCCCTCGATCAGTAACACACTACGCCGCTAGGGACTCAAATCCTGCAGTGACAGACGTGTCCCCCTGCTTAAGCCAGTACATGTCCAGGCCCGTCTGAAGTTTGCTAGAGAGCATTTGGATGATCCAGAAGAAGATTGGGAGAATGTCATATGGTCAGGTGAAACCAAAATATAACTTTTTGGTAAAAACTCAACTCGTCGTGTTTGGAGGACAAAGAATGCTGAGTTGCATCCAAAGAACACCATACCTACTGTGAAGCATGGGGGTGGAAACATCATGCTTTGGGGCTGTTTTTCTGCAAAGGGACCAGGATGACTGATCCGTGTAAAGGAAAGAATGGGGCCATGTATCGTGAGATTTTGAGTGAAAACCTCCTTCCATCAGCAAGGGCATTGAAGATGAAACGTGGCTGGGTCTTTCAGCATGACAATGATCCCAAACACACCGCCCGGGCAACGAAGGAGTGGCTTCGTAAGAAGCATTTCAAGGTCCCGGAGTGGCCTAGCCAGTCTCCAGATCTCAACCCCATAGAAAATCTTTGGAGGGAGTTGAAAGTCTGTGTTGCCCAGCACCAGCCCCAAAACATGACTGCTCTAGAGGAGATCTGCATGGAGGAATGTGCCAAAATACCAGCAACAGTGTGTGAAAGCCTTGTGAAGACTTACAGAAAACGTTTGACCTCTGTCATTGCCAACAAAGGGTAAATAACAAAGTATTGAGATAAACTTTTGTTATTGACCAAATACTTATTTTCCACCATAATTTGCAAATAAATTCATAAAAAATCCTACAATGTGATTTTCTGGATTTTTCCCCCTCATTTTGTCTGTCATAGTTGAAGTGTACCTATGATGAAAATTACAGGCCTCTCTCATCTTTTTAAGTGGGAGAACTTGCACAATTGGTGGCTGACTAAATACTTTTTTGTCCCACTGTACATACAGCCAGCGTAGCCCTCAAGCACTGAAGAAAGACATCCATTTCCAAAATGCTATATTTTGTGTCTTGAAAGATAGGATTTAAAATTTTAAAAAAGGTCAGATACCTTGTGGCCAGTCTTTGTCAGGTTCCTCTAGTACAAGTTGATTTGATGTTGTGCCCAAAATGGCTCCCAAGTCAGTACTTCTGAAATAAAGCAAAATAAAAACTTAAACTGATAGAACGAAAGGTGAAATTCTGAAGAAACTTAGATGAAGAATTCAAATGAAAAAATTTGAAATGTACTCAAATGAATTCAAAATGATTTTGAATCTACTGCTAATATCCATTAATATTGCAGTGCATGGATGGGTATGGTAGAATTTATAGCTGAGCATGGCCTGAGCTCAGATGTTCAAGTGGGCCACTGCTGTAGCTAACAGGGGCCGCGTCCCAAACGGCGCCCTACCTACATAGGGCTCCGGTCAAAAGTAGTGCACTATATAGGGAATAGGGTGCCCTTTGAGACGCAAGCAGGGACTTGACAGGTGAGTCGTGGGGTCAGGGAAAAGAGAGCTCATCACTGTCAACACTGTCACAGCAGCATGACCTTCCCAGTGCTAAGCCTGTAAGCTACGGCAAGCAAGTCTTAACCATCTTTAAACTGGAAAAAGTCTCATAGCATCCTTTTTACAGGATGTGGTAGCTATTTCTAATCTTTTTGTGGACATTTACAAACAGCATTGAGTCTGAAAGAGGGTGTTGTTGAGAGAAATAAAATGCTCTTTGAAGACAAGGGTGCAATGAAAATCATGTTAACACAATCGACAATGCGGGAACAAAGGTACCTAACACATTGACATAGTGTATAGTGTACACACTCCCCGTACAGTAGCTAATTGTATTCGTATCCAATTTAGTTTTCGCATTCAACTGAGGATGAACAAACTAGAAGACTACGAGCTTGTATTTTTAGCCTTTGTAGCCAACATTCGCTCAGGATTTAGAACACACAAGTCGACAAAGAAGAAGTCATTATTGCAGCGAGTCGTCACAGTAACACTGATAAACATCCCGTAATATTATAACAAACGTTTTTTTTTGTCACGTGGGTGAAAAGCCATACCCAAACAATGTCAGTACATACGAGCGGAGGAGAATAATACGAGGGCATCTTTACCCAAGTTGTGGCAGCGTGGTCTCTGAGCGTTGGTGCCTTACTGGGGAGGGCAGTCTTTGTTTCAGCTCCTCATTGACTTTAGGATTAGCTGAAAATAATATAGAAATGGATACGATTAATTTAAAATCATGAAAAATGCATTTCGTTGGAGGCACCGAAGCATACACTTTACAGTACATTAGCCTAGAGGAAAGGTTAGTATTAATTATAGCCTGTCAATATGATCTCAGGGGTACATCTGCTGCAGAGAGAGGATCTTTAATAACCTCCCTGAGTATAGCAAAACAAGACCGACATCTTTCATTTGCAGAGTGAAATGGTGCTTTATTTAAGTCATCTCATCATCTAGCCCCTATCTCGCCACTGCGTACCATTGCTCTAACTAACAGTTTATCAAGGCACTAATGTATGCCGGCAATTAACAAATCATAATCCTGTCACGCAGATATCATTTAATGATTTTAGTTATCAGGAAAGTAAACAGTCATTTAATACTGCTCAAGCCCCGTATCAGATCCTCCTTGCTCGTTAGGAAGCCCCACCAATTAAAGTTCAGCCTCTACTCAGGTGTAATTAAAGGATGGCTGTTAAATTGGTTCCGATAACTGCAAGTTAATTCATAAGCAAGCAACAAATACACTGACTGGAAGCAATTAAGGGAACCATTGACATTCACTGTTTGGGGGAGGGAGCAGGAAGGGAGCCTGTTGCTCTTAGACAGTGTGTGTGTGTGTGTGTGTGTGTGTGTGTGTGTGTGTGTGTGTGTGTGTGTGTGTGTGTGTGTGTGTGTGTGTGTGTGTGTGTGTGTGTGTGTGTGTGTGTGTGTGTGTGTGTGTGTGTGTGTGTGTGTGTGTACTGTAGGAGAGGGCTACCATCTAGTGGTGACAGGGCTAAGACAAAAGACAATTAGAATACACCCAAAAGAGACTTCAACAGAATCCTTCCAGATGCAGCATGGGAGCTGGGCTAGCATTCTGAAGCTGGGGCAACCTCAGAGGCACAAAGTGGTTTCTATTGTATGAACCATATAGATATTGATAGATATACAAATCACTTTAGAATCTCCAGAAAGTGTCTCTATCCTGCTCTTTAGGGTATACGGATGGCCCAAACATTGTTTCTAGAAGAGAGCTAAGGTTGTTGAAAGACAGATATATCAAGGCATATGAGTTTGTGGGTCCACAACCACTGAGAGTTTAGGAGAAGAAGGAGACCTAGAGACAGATCCAGGAGAGGAGGGAGAAAGAGTGATTGAGTGAACAAGAAAGAAGTGGGAAAAAGAGAAAGCTCTTGGGAGGTTGGGTGCATGGCGGGTGGGTGACCTCTAGGGCATATGCCAGTGGAACGTTATCCCTGTGTTGTAAGCCAGCACACACTGCTCACACACTGCTCACACGCTATTCAGCTCTGACACGGTGAGGCGTGAACGGACAACTGTCTTTTTGTGGGAGAAACAACAGGGCTCCATTAATCCCAGTGATAGACTCTGGGCAAAAGCTAGTCTTTTGGGGGAGGATTTGGTAGAAGGAGAGGGACTTTTGAGCCGGTACGGCTGGTAGCAGTGGTAGGTATGGCTCAGGAGATTGGTAATCCTTTAACATGAACATGAGAAAGTAGCTTTGATAAAGGAGAAGCAGAAAAACAGAGCATACAAACCTGACCTTTTGATGTTCTCATCATTTTGGATGGGGGGGATGAAGGAACCAAGATGGGATTGGAACGGCAAAGGGCGCAGCTCGACAAAATACGAACTTGAATCATTGATTGACGTGGGTTTCCACACAGTGAATCACCAAACAAAGCATTAATGAAATATGATCCAATAATCCATTCCGCCCCCAAAAAGAGACTTTATTTCTATCCTTCCATAGAAGTTTTGCACCACGAGATGAGAGTTGCTCTTTTAAAGCTTAATGTTGCACTTGGAGTAGGTTATGTGGGAGATACAAAGACCTGCCTATCAATGAATAAATGTGAACCAATCAATCCAATCATGATTAGCAGTTATATTATGGTCATTCTTTGTCAAGGTCATTATTTCCCACAAGCAAGGTTGGGCACTTTTAAAAAATGTATTTCAGAAATAGTATGCATGTTGATCAATCATGTTACAAGTGCCTGGTATGGTCAACAGAACATAATTGGGTGCTTAAAGAGAACCCTAACTCAAATTGTAAGCTATCCCGATTCATGAATTGGATTAGAATTCATATACTAGTGTTTCAATTCAGTGACGTTTAAGAGACAAACAGATGCCTGCAATTGAAACAATGGTGAAAGAGTGCTGGTTTAAAATCCATGACAATAGCCTTTAAATGATGAAACCAGCTTTATCCGGCATTTCAAACTTTTCTCATTTTCTTTTGTCCTTTCCTGTCTTTCTGTGATCTTCATATTCTTGCCTTGTAGACTTTGAGCTAATTGCCTCTGTGGGCTACTTATTATTCATGTACAATTATTGCAGCGTAATGTCTTTAAATCCCTTTAAATGACCATTCATGCATCGCATTCATTGAAAAAGCCTTTGAAGTCTGTCAAAGATGGAATTCTTCAAAAAGAAATATCTAAGCCCAATCTCAGTCAACCAATACCGGGTTTTGCATTCCCCCCACTCACCCCCTAATATAAACAAAATTCCATTAATTTTTTAAGCTGCATTTAATACATTTTCCGCGGCAAAAGTTTCCAGATTCCACAGTCATTTGTATTCCAGCTGACTTGATGAATATTAATAACAGTGTTATCCTGATTAAATGGGCTTCATACAAAATCCCTGTGAATCCTCCAGCTCAGGCTTCAAATCTTCCCACTATTCTTTATGAATTTTGATACAGACATTAATCTGGAGAGGAACTTAAAGCAGGTTTAATTGTGCAGCGGCGTGCTTATGTTTTTTGGTCCAGTAAAATGCAGATGGATGGAGAATGTAGTAGGTGGTTAGGTAAACATACATCTTATGGAACACTAACACCCAGAGAAGGCACCTGCTGAGACAGTTGATTGTCATGGGCTGCCTGTTCCAAGGCAGGTGATGGACTTGACTTCCCTGGGATGAAAAGATTTGGATACATTCTTCCTATTTTGCTCCACAAAAGGCCCATCTATGACATGTGGAATTGTTTTATTAAATGTATTACACTTTAATTTATGTAGTTTATTGATTTGACTATTGCAATAACAGTGTGGTTATATAGTTTACATGTATTATTCATGCTAAAAATACAAGAAATGCAACCAATTACTCATTTGAATCAACTGGTATGGAATCCCTAGTTTTTCAAATACTGTACAAGTTTTATGTTTACCATAAAGAAATAAGTGAAAGCTAACCGATTCTTTCTGAAACTATCAGGAGACATAAGCCTAATGTGCCGATAAAATAAGAACCTTTTTAGAACAACAAAGTTAGACAATTATTGGGGGGTTTTAAGTCATTAATCCAAATGATCTTTTCTCAAACTTTCAACAACATTTCACTCAAAACTTCCACAAAGGGTTCTTACATAGGTCTTACATGCCAGTGATACATATTTGGACATGGGACTATTCTTAAAAGACAGCGAACAGGTCATTTGTAAAGGGTCTTTTAAAGAGAGGCGAGTACAGGGTGGAATTCCATGACAGTAATAGGTATGGACAATGAAGCACCGAGCCAGCCAGGGCACATTTCAGCCTTTATGCAGTAACTGACCTTAGCACCTTTCCATTTCATAGTTCATCCACCGTCAAAACTGACAAAATGCTGAATAGACTGGTAAAAAAAACAAACACTCAACTTGAGGACCTCTGAAGGGACAAATATTGATCTGTGTGTAATATTAACCATTCCCACAAGATAAATGGAGGGCAAAGAGAGAGCAGGAGGTGTGTGAGAGGCGAACAAAGAGGGAACACACAATGGCCGACCACGACGAGTGATGCAGAGCTTTCTGTTGAGGTCGTTTCACAGCCGCCGGTGGCCTGCCTGAAACGGTGACATAGCTAGTTACATTTGTTCACTTTCAAGTGGTATACATCATAACATATCTACGTTCTAAAGCTAGATAGATGTGTGGCTACAACTTCTAAGAGAACTCATGATTGCCGAGCGAATGACATTTTCGTCAATGTCTTACGTCAGACAGCATAACTTTGTTTGAGGTACTAGTGCTGTGTACAAGTGAAGCCACCTTTCAGGAGACAATGCATATTTGTTGCCAAAACAATGTGCTAAGTTGACAAAGGTCAACCTCAGACAACACCACTACCACGGTGCAGGCAGAGAGAGGTCACCTCAAATAAGTATTGATGATGAACCTGCGTCTCATCACTCTTACAGAACTTTTCCCCCCTCAAACTTATACTGCTACGTCAAAGTGAAAGACTATCGGAAAGTAAAACTTTTGGTCAAATAGTTTGCATCCACCCAGTAGAGCTGCCCTATTAAACCACCTCACTAATCAAGGTGTGTGAATGTGTGCCTACACCCTGATTAGGACTATACCTGGGCTTAGTACCTCTCTGATGGTAGACTGGGAGCCCTGAGAGGAAGGATATTGGACCACGAGATCTCTATCTATCGGAGGCTCAGCCTCAGTGATAGTGATAATTGAATTGAGCCCTGGGGAATGTATGGTGAAAGCCGCACCACTGCAGATCCTCCGCAGGATGGATCCAGTCTGGGTGGCAGTCTGTAAACAGGACAGGAAGCGCTGATCCTCCAGCATTAGGGGGGGGATGACCTGCAGAATCAGCCAGGATGAGTGCCTCATTTTCACAAAGATCCAGCTAATTTTTGGCGAGAAAAATCCAGGAGCCGGGAGGCTTGGGGGGGAGCCAAGGAAGAAAGCCCACCCTTCCCAATCCCTTGTAGGTGTGACAGCTGTGTAGAGTGAATAGCTTAGAGCACGAAACCCTGCTGCAGACTGCTAGATCAGCCCCTGAATATCTTATCTCACACTCAGGAGAGAAAAAGGCATCGCTCTGTCTGATTGTACTTACTGCATTGTATCCCTGGTTGAAAACGTGAAGGTGATCCTGAAGCCTCTGCACATAAAGTGACTATGAGAAATAGTGAACCTGTTTTCACAAGGACTTTATGAAAAATGATGCATAGCCTCAGTATGTAGGCCTAGGAAAAGGATACAGGATTTTTTTGTGAGGGTAACTTGAAAAGTAAACTATGACTAGCTATACGTATAGTTACAATTTCATTTCAAGTCTATTTGTGGAAGTGAAAAGTCACTGCTTACAAGTACTCTACAAATCTACTGTAAGCTCTTCAGAAGATTTGTTTTTATTTAACCTTTATTTAACTAGGCAAGCTGAGAACAAATTCATATTTACAGTGACGGCCTACCCCGGCAAAACCCTAACCTGGACAACGTTGGGCCAATTGTGCGCCACCCTATGGGACTCCCAATCACAGGCCGGTTGTGATACAGTGACGCCTCTAGCACTGAGATGCAGGGCGTTAGACCGCTGCGCCACTCGAGAGCACCGACAACCAGTGACGAAAAAGCCAAGATTAATGTCTGAGGTAAAATTCAAAAGCGGTTGCATTTGAATCAATGTGAACGCTGTCTAATAGCATTTATCCAAACACACCATTTACACAGTGAATCGAGCTTGGCTAAAAGTACATGATAACACAAACCCATCATAGTGTGTATGGCCTTAGTCAAAATAAAGGACTTGTTTAAATTCTTAATACTGTTGGACGAATGAGGAAGACAAATCTTATCAGCTAAGCTAACAAGAGTGCAAATACAGTGCAGATAATCAGATTTCTAATTATTGTCACTCACATCATCCAATGTGCTTATTTGAATTACAGCGATCATTGTGATTATATATTCAATGCTTTGGGTTTAGCAGAGGCTTTATTGGGAATGTAAAGCCTGAATAATGACGATCTATCAAGCATCAACCAGAGGGCTAACTACTCATCAGCACTCAGCAAGACAGACATACTCCATTGGATCCCTACCTAAAATGTCTAGATCTAGTTAGCCAGGATTTCTAAACCGTTTGTATTCCAGAGAACAACAAACTAGCTTTTACATATGGCACCATATTCACTTGTGACTAGGGAGTATTAGGCTCAAGTCAAAAGTAGTGGACTTTAGAGGGGATAGTGTGGCATTTAGGACTCATCCCTGGTCTTTCCTTGCTTACCTTACCCTAACACTAGCACTTCAGAACAGACTAAATCTGTGTCAGACAACCTCGGCTTATCCATAAGTAGATAATACGTTCCAGCATATTTGGCTACATTAGTTCTTGTTGGGAAATGAAGCCGTCATTTTTCCTTCACATTCTCTATTGGAACGCTTGTTTCACATAATTGATAAATTGGCCATCAAAATCCTGATATTTTCATGAAGATAATGAATAAATGATGCCAAACAATGGGAATAAACTCAGGATGGGTCAGGAGACTCAAAATACTTCTAATATGTAATTATATGGTTGTAAGTGCAAAAGTGTTATGTTGTGTCACAGTACAAACAAAGCCTCATTGTAACCGACAGGCTTGTGAAACTTGTAAAGAGTGGTGTGTCACAAGAACAAACATGTTATTAGTCACTCTACAGAAACTACTGAGGAGGGATAGGTGGGTGGGTCCGCCTGCATTCAGGAGTCAACTCAGGGTCACATGACGTGGCCGGGCATTGACAAGCAGTTTCGCATCCTTACCTTCTTTTCACCTTTACCTCTGTACCTGCATGGTGCAATATTGTGACATCCACAGGTTAGGGTAAATTGAGTTCTTTATGCAACTGTTAGGCAGCACTAAATGACTCACTACTACAGGACTAAGTTAGTAGTACCCTCAATGAATATAATTTGTCCAACTATTATTTCATCTGCTTTTAGCCCCACAATCCATTAGTCACTACATTTCAATGTGAGGATTCACAATACACACAAGTACACACACAATGATTATTTTAGTGTTAAGGAGGACTTTATACTGGGGTGTTTTCTTTTGTTAAGAAAATCCCTCTACTAACATGCTTATAAACAGGAACCTTTGCTATGCGCTAGGACGGAATCCAAATGAAGCGCTTTTGTAAAGGATGAGTGATGCTCTGGCTTCGACCTGTCCTTCAGAACAACCAGCAGGAGACAAGTGGTGCAGCTCTAGAATCAACACTCAGCTTGAGTCCTAAACGCCACCCTACACTCTACATAGTGCACTACTTTTGACCAGAGCCCTACCATAGCCAAAATGACACCCTATTCCCTGTGTAGGGAATAGGATGCCATTTGGGAAACAGCCTCAAACATTCCAGGATTCTTTCCAAAGGAAAAGGGAAAAGGTTTCAGTGTCTAAGATGCCTTGCTATAAGTTGTAGTAGCTAATAATAATGATAAGGGGAAGAAGGGAGGTGGGGTTTAGGTTACAAGAATATTCAAAGTTGGATTTAAATACATGTTTTCCTAGCTGTCAAAACTGCCGTACAGCACCATTGTGCGTTGCAGAGCTCTGGGGGGTGAATGTGGCTGTGGGTTGATCACATCAGCACAACCAACCAATCACACCTGGGTTCAAATAGTATTGGTTTCATTTCAAATTGCTTGACTGAGCTAGCCTGGCAGAATGGAACCAATGGGATAGTCCCAAAGAGTCCAAACACCCCTGGTATTCCAGGCAAGCTCAATCAACTACAGCTTAAAACATGTGATAGACAAACAATACTATTTGAACCCAGGTCTGACAGCAGCAGCACAACCAAGAGGTCCTCATTAGCACTTGATGTTTGAGCACGGGTCACAGCAGTGACCGTTTGTGCAAAGCCAGCCCTGTTTGTTTTGCTCTATGGTTCATAGGCGGTCTTCAGGTGTGTGATCACAATTGAGGGGGACTTGCAATGCAGCATTTGCACAACATTGCTGCAATGTTATTGAGACCGAGCAGAGACTAAACAATAGGCTGATTTCCTGGTGAATTATTTTAAATTCCTTAACAAGGCATTGGACTGGACACCATTCCTGTCCTGGAAGCTGGCTAAAGTTACAACAGGGTATCCATCATCACCAGAGATGCTTCATTTTAGAAGCTACCTTCAACAAGGAAGGTTAAGGCTATATTACACATAACTCAATAATTAAGATGTTTCGTTTAGTGAACCACAAAAATACCCAAAACCTGTACAACAACAACGTGTGTGTGAGTCTATGTATGTGCTGTGGTCTCTCCCAGATCAGAATAATCACCCCAGGCACCGTTTTAACAGTGCCCACCCTGTGTCTATTCCCTAAACCAACACAGGGAGACAAAGAGGGACAGAGGCTGAGAATCCCTGTGCCTGCCTACCCCTCAGAGTGAGACCACCCACTTAGGAAGCGGGGCGGCCTGTTAGGCCACACCACACTCAATTCCAAGGATTTCAGGACTTCAATCAGACCCACATGGTAGCCCAAACGTGCCGATAGCGCGCCTCTTGCCCCGGTGGAGGGGGGAGTCAGTGAGAGTCTGGGTGGGTGGGTGTTGGAGGAACATCGCAGAGGGGGAATGATGGGGGAAGACTAGAGACCAAACGGTTTCTTCCACACCGCTACCAGCTGCTGTTAGTATCACTGACCCAATGGGTTTAAACACTACATTTCCTGCCTGGGAGACTGATGCTAAGAGCGGGGGAAGTAGGAGGGAGTAAGGGTTAGGGCAGAGGTCGATCCACCTGCTAAGAACAAAGCTCTCTGGGACTGTAGCGCTTCTCTCCCTGTTCAGAGAGCCAATTCAACTCCCTAGGAAACTTCACATTGTTTGTTATTTGGCCCGGGCTTGAAGGCAGGCTGCACTTTGAATCCTCCGGTGGGAGAAAAAGCAGTCAGCAGACAGATGGATACACAGGAATTAGACATACCAGGCATGAGTTCAAAAAGCTCTCTTCTGCTATGTGTTTCAGTCCAGTGTAATGGTAGCCCGGCCACTTGACTTGGAACAGAGCTAGCTACGTCGCTGGGAAATGTTAGACTTTCAAATTCATACAGAGCTATGATTTCATATTGAACATCCACTTATCGGTGGTCAAGGCAAACACATATTTATTCAATTTACACAAATAATAATAATACATAATACATAGGGCAGGCCTAAGCAGCATTTCCTAACTACCCTTAGAAAAAAGGCACAATTATTTTGATTTCTGATAACCCATATTTATTAGACAGCAAATTCTCTCCATCTGCAGAACATGTTAAATTAACCTTTTTTTTGAAGTAGGAACCACTCTGATTATTTCTGACTGTTGCTTAACTATGGATGGACACATAATCATCTGAAAGAACCGCGTGATAATCCTCAAGGCATATTCATGACCAAGATTCAGACAAGTTAGGATATTTGACACCCATGGTTCCACCTGCCTGAGTCAGTCTCATTAAAGTGAGTCAGACAGACCCACGTAGCAAAGTGTTTCTTGTTTTAAAGAGAATCAGGGATTTGCTTCGTGATGACGAACGGCTGCGAGAAGGATCTGAGAACTGAGAGCTCAGCGCTGCTCGCAGACACAGGCTCTGTAGGAAAAGGTTAATAACTAGAGATTAAATGAACCCCTAAAGACAGATTAGACTTGATTGAGACACTGTGACGGTTTCATGTCTCACAGAGGTTGAAACACAAGAGGCTGGGACCTAGGAGCGAATCTGCCTGTCATCCTTGTATGCTTTCTTTATCTGTGTATGTCCACCAGTGTCTGATGGGGTACCTGCAGGGGCTTAGGGCTGACATTAATGTGAGCCACAATGCCTCCAGGTGTAGTTTTTGACAAGGTACCGTTCACAGACAAGCTGACACGCCTTCCTCTAAGGCTCTTTATATATTAATATCAGGATTTGTGTTGGGCTACATCTTGCTCCAGTCGTTGGGCTCCACCCTCCTGCACTAGGATGTTGTAGGACAAGCAGGATACATCTGCATATCAGTAACACAACGAACCTGCCGCTATAGGTCAAAACAGCTTCAATTAACATAGAGCGCTTACCGTTGGGAATTATCCTATTCCGCTGTACTAGCCTCTACGGTAACAGGAAAAAGCATAGGCTACCAGCCTTGGGGCAGTTCTTGATTGCTGCAGTAGCTACTACCTGCAATCCCTTATGCTTGATAACCACTGGTGGTTTCTTTTTGAATGGACAACATTTTTATCATTCAAACTACCTTTTTTAAACACTTCACACTGTCATGAAGATGAACACTGTTAAATGAGGACTACCAGCACATCATCTGTGGATTAATAGGATCTACAATAATGAGTAACAGGCCTAAAGGTTTTGGAAAATATGGATGAAAATATTCATTTAAGTCAAATAAATTGTAATAAAAGGTTTTTGGCAAACGTATTTCTTATGGTTTTCAGACTGTCTATGCCTATGGCTCCCTGTTTCCATTCTATTTATTTTGAAGATTAGCAGCGAACCAAGGACAATGCAACTTTTTACATTTGAAGAGAGACTTGATATATTTGTCAATAAATGGAATAGGCTAGTTCAGAAAACATATATGTCAGTCACACCCACAGTTTAGAGCACTTCAATAGGCTAGTTCAGAAAACACATATGTCAGTCACACCCACAGTTTAGAGCACTTCAATAGGCTAGTTCAGAAAACACATATGTCAGTCACACCCACAGTTTAGAGCACTTCAATAGGCTTGAAAAAGGTCTAACTTCACTTATTACGTTTTAGAAAGGATGGTGCAACTCCAGCTCAGTTTTCCTTCCTGCGAAAATTCTCAAACAACGATTTGAAATGGCAAGTGTGCCCTCTTGAGGAGAGACTTGGGTCGAACATTTCTCCAACAGCACTTTTTGGTAATTCCTTCCAAACCATCACACTCTCTTCTGAATACATTACATTTAACGCCAAAATCATCCGCACAAGATTCAATTCTTACACACGTTGGTCTCTACTGTCAAAAGGAAAGGACGGTTTCTCAGAAGCCTTAGAAAATCAGTGGTAAAATAGAAAAATGCACAGTGGTTGAGTTGAGGACTTAGAACTGCTGTTATTAGGCAACACTTCAGAATGTGTTCTTGACACCCTTATGAAGTGGACTCACTATAAACACTCTGGTTGTCTTACACCTTATCTAACAGAACAATTCAAACTTTACAGAACAACATACTGCAACGTTTCCAGACTGGTTTATCCCACTTGAACATTCTGCTACACATCCACTCCCACAAAAAGTCGACAATAACAACAGGGAAATCAGTATCTGACATGTGTAACATTGGCTTAATAACTAGAATACATAGTTGAACATTTGTATTTACCTTTGTACATATCAACGAGGGAGTCTTTGAGTTCCAAGCTGTGTGTCCATGACAGACTGCGTTCCTCTTCACTCTCAGAGAAGCAGCTCTCCCTGGGAATGAATGAGAGTTAACTTGTTTGAATGTTAGAATCTCCTCTGGGTTTCATGCATTCCGTTCGAAGAGAAGAATCCCAGACTAGTTCAGTTCAACTGTTTTGAGACTTCACTAACTTCCTCTCAGGGGATTTTATGTGGCAAAGCAGGTCATATGCTTTTCAGATTACGGTGTCTGACTAATCTCCCTCACAATGTGCCCTGACTGAGGTGGGGGGCCTCAGATTTACAACCATGCTGCTCTTATAATTTCAGATGACATAAGGAAATTACTAGCAGCACTTTATTTCAAGGACTTGATAACACATTAATAAGACATACATAACCATTCTGACGAATTCTCATGTCAACAGCCGGACCGATGTTTTTTTGGGGTCCGATACCGATTTTATGGGGGACAAAACTTACTGATACCGATATACAGGGCATTCGGAAAGTATTCAGACCCCTTGACCTTTTCCGCATTTTGTTACGTTACAGCCTTATTCTAAAATGGATTAAATAAAAACAATTCCTTTTCAATCTACACACAAAAAAATAAAACAATAAAAACACCTTATTTACATTAGTATTCAGACCCTTTGCTATGAGACTCGAAATTGAGCTCAGGTGCATCCTGTTTCCAGTGATCATCCTTGAGATGTTTCTACAACTTGATTGGAGTCCACCTGTGGTAAATTCAATTGATTGGACATGATTTGGAAAGGCAAAAACCTGTCTATATAGGGTCTCACAGTTGACAGTGCATCAGAGCAAAAACCAAGCCATGAGGCTTGGGCATTGAAAATGGGTCGTGGATGGGTATTCCAGCATGCCAATGACCCAAAACACACGGCCAATGCAACAAAGGAGAACCTTAATGACTAGGAGAAGATCTGCAAAGAGGAGTGGGACAAAATCCCTCCTGAGATGTGTGCAAACCTGGTGGCCAACTACAAGAAACGTCTGACCTCTGTGATCGTCTGACCTCTGTGGGGTCAAATACGTATTTCCCTCATTAAAATGCAAAATCAATTTATAACATTATAACATGCATTTTTCTGGATTTTTTTGTTGTTATTCTGTCTCTCACTGTTCAAATAAACCTACCATTAAAATTATAGACGGATCATTTCTTTGTCAGTAGGCAAACGTACAAAATCAGCAGGGGATCAAATACTTTATTCCCTCACTGTAAAGGTTACATAAAAAAAGAAGTTTGGAACCACCAAGACTGATAGTAGAGCTGGCCTGCACGGCCAAACTGAGCAATCGGGGGAGAATGGCCTTGGTCAGGGAGGTGACCAAGAACACGATGGTCACTCTGACAGAGCAGAGGACAACCATCTCTGCAGCACTCCACCAATTAGGCCTTTATGGCCAGACGGAAGCCACTCCTCAGTAAAAGGCACATGACAGCCCGCTTAAAGTTTGCCAAAAGGCACCAAAAGACTCTCAGACCATGAGAAACAAGATTCTCTGGTCAGATTAAACCAAGATGGAACTCTTTGGCCCGAATGCCAAGCGTCACATCTAGAGGAAACCTGGCACCATCCCTACGGTGAAGCATGTTGGTGGAGGATGTTTTTCAGCAGCAGGGACTGGGAGACTAGTCAGGATCGAGGCAAAGATGAAAGGAGCAAAGTACAGAGAGATTCTTGATGAAAACCTGCTCAGGACATCAGACTGGGAAAGGTTCACCTTCCAACAGGTTAACGACCCTAAGCACACAGCCAAGACAAAGCACGAGTGGCTTCGGGACAAGTCTCTGAACGTCCTTGAGTGGCTCAGCCAGAGACCGGACTTGAACCCAATCGAACATCTCTGGAGAGCCCTGAAAATAGCTGTGCAACGACGCTCACCATCCAACCTGACAGAGCTTAAGAAGATCTGCAGAGAAGAATAGGAGAAACTCCCCAAATACAGATGTGCCAAGCTTGTAAGCATCATACCCAAGAAGACTCGAGGCTGTAATCGCTGCCAAATGTGCTTCAACAAAGTACTGAGTAAAGGGTCTGAATACTTATGTAAATGTGATCATTTTTTAAATGATTTATTAGCAAACAAACTCTTTTCGCTTTGAAATGATGGGGTATTGTGTTTAGATTGATGAAAAAGTAAAGAGGTCTGAACACATTCTGAAAGCACTGTATATCGGTCAGGCTTTATCCACAACCACAAGTTTATCTTGTATTATTAGCTTCCCTCTCTCTTTGAGCTGTCTGGCCTGTGTTATCTGAGAAGAGAGGTGTCACATTTCAAGAAACCGAGGTATCACATTTCAAACATAATAACATTTAATCCTAAAACTCTTATCATTCAATATAGGCTAACAGTTAGGAATTATAGATCATTGCCAATTTCCCAATACTTTGGATAAGTCTACTTGTATGATAAGAATAAGTATCTTTATGGATTTGAAGTAAACTGCAACTACTTAAATCATTGATGGCACTTCGCAAACTATTCAAAACTACAATCAAACTTTAAAACAACCTTTAATCAATCTGACAGTCAATTTTAGGCTATCATTTCCACATTTGCTGAACCAACGCCATATACATGATATCAACTCAGAAGACAAGTAGGCTGCCTAGCTGTAACAAAAGTAGGCTATTGCAACATGTGAGCTGTGGTACTTACTTCACCGAGAGCTCCTTTTTTAAGCTTGATATCTGGTTCTTAGCTCTTTGCAATGCATTTCTAACATCGTCAGCTCTTATTTTTGTAGCCATCAGCCAACTGGAATTCCACCTGGGTGCTGTAGTGACACTGAATTGCTACTGTTCTGGGCACCTCAGGTGCAATTTGATACATATCCACGACTACACGTCTCACAGCGTCTTAAAAGAACATCCTGGTCAAAATGTTTTATCAACTCAACTCACCTGTCATGAACAGCCAATGAGAAAGACGCATGCACCCTGTTCAGTTGAAGTCAGAAGTTTCCAAACACTTAGGTTGGAGTCATTGAAACTCGTTTTTCAACCACTCCACACATTTCTTGTTAACAAACTATAGTTTTGGCAAGTCGGTTAGGACATATACTTTGTGCATGACAAGTCATTTTTCAACAATTGTTTACAGACAGATTATTTCACTTAAAATTCACTGTTTCACAATTCCAGTGGGTCAGAAGTTTACATTCACTAAATTGACTGTGCCTTTAAACAGCTTGGAAAATTCCAGAAAATTATGTCATGGCTTTAGCAGCTTCTGATAGGCTAATTGACATCATTTGAGTCAATTGGAGGTGTACCTGTGGATGCATTTCAAGGCCTTGTCACGCCTTGGTCATTGTATTTTGTGTTTTTGTTATATGTTTGGGTAGGCCAGGGTGTGACATGGGTTTATATGTTGTGATTCGTATTGGGGTTTGTATTATTTGGGATCGCGGCTGATTAGGGGTGTTGTTAGGCTTGGCTGCCTGAGGCGATTCTCAATCAGAGTCAGGTGCTTGTCATGGTCTCTGACTGGGAACCGTATTTAGGTAGCCTGAGTTCGCTTTGTATTTTGTGGGTGTTTGTTCCTGTCTCTGTGTTGTAGTCACCAGATAGGCTGTAATTAGTTTCACGTTCCGTTCTGTTGTTTTTGTATTTAGTATTCAGTTATTGTCATGTTTTGTCTTAGATTGTCTTGTCATTTTGCTTTTCCCTCTGTTCGTTAGCTGTTCCTATTCCCCTAATCAATCATTTAGTCTTCCCACACCTGTTCCCTATCTTCTTCCCTGATTAGAGTCCCTATTTCTCCCCTTGTTTTCCGTTTCTGCCCTGTCGGATCCTTGTCTATTGTTCACCGTGCTGTGTCTGTGTATCGCCCTGTCGTGTCGTGTTTCCCTCAGATGCTGCGTGGTGAGCAGGTGTCTGAGTCTGCTACGTTCAAGTGCCTTCCCGAGGCAACCTGCAGTTCTTGATCGAGTCTCCAGTCTGTTCTCGTCATTACGAGTGGAATTATGTCTTATGATTGTAGATTTACTTTACTGGATTAAAGACTCTGTTTTCGCCAAGTCGCTTTTGGGTCCTCATTCACCTGCATGACAGAAGGATCCGACCAAAGAATGGACCCAGCGACTACAGACGCTCGTAACACTGCCGTCGAGATCCAAGGAGCCATGCTCGGCAGACACGAGCAGGAATTGTCTGCTGCTCGCCATGCCGTGGAGAACCTGGCCGCTCAGGTTTCCGACCTCTCTGGACAGTTCCAGAGTCTTCGTCTCGTGCCACCTGTTACTTCCTGGCCTGCCGAGCCTCCGGAACCTAGGGTTAATAACCCACCTTGCTACTCCGGGCAGCCCACGGAGTGCCGCTCCTTTCTCACCCAGTGTGATATTGTGTTCTCTCTCCAACCCAACACATACTCTAGCGAGAGAGCTCGGGTTGCTTACGTCATTTCACTCCTTACTGGCCGGGCTCGAGAGTGGGGCACAGCTATCTGGGAGGCAAGGGCTGATTGTTCAAACAATTACCAGAACTTTAAAGAGGAGATGATTCGGGTTTTTGACCGTTCAGTTTTTGGTAGGGAGGCTTCTAGGGCCCTGGCTTCCCTATGCCAAGGTGATCGATCCATAACGGATTACTCTATAGAGTTTCGCACTCTTGCTGCCTCTAGTGACTGGAACGAGCCGGCGCTGCTCGCTCGTTTTCTGGAGGGACTCCACGCAGTGGTCAAAGATGAGATTCTCTCTCGGGAGGTTCCTTCCAGTGTGGACTCTTTGATTGCTCTCGCCATCCGCATAGAACGACGGGTAGATCTTCGTCACCAAGCTCGTGGAAGAGAGCTCGCGTCAACGGTGTTTCCCTGCTCCGCATCGCAACCATCTCCCTCCTCTGGCTCAGAGACTGAGCCCATGCAGCTGGGAGGTATTCGCATCTCGACTAAGGAGAGGGAACGGAGGATCACCAACCGCCTGTGCCTCTATTGCGGATTTGATGGACATTTTGTCAATTCATGTCCAGTAAAGGCCAGAGCTCATCAGTAAGCGGAGGGCTACTGGTGAGCGCTACTACTCAGGTCTCTTCATCTAGATCCTGTACTACTATGTCGGTCCATCTACGCTGGACCGGTTCGGGTGCTACATGCAGTGCCTTGATTGACTCTGGGGCTGAGGGTTGTTTCATGGACGAAGCATGGGCTCGGAAACATGACATTCCTTTCAGACAGTTAGATAAGCCTACGCCCATGTTTGCCTTAGATGGTAGTCATCTTCCCAGTATCAGATTTGAGACACTACCTTTAACTCTCACAGTATCTGGTAACCACAGTGAGACTATTTCTTTTTTGATTTTTCGTTCACCTTTTACACCTGTTGTTTTGGGTCATCCCTGGCTAGTATGTCATAATCCTTCTATTAATTGGTCTAGTAATTCTATCCTATCCTGGAACGTTTCTTGTCATGTGAAGTGTTTAATGTCTGCCATCCCTCCCATTTCTTCTGTCCCCACTTCTCAGGAGGAACCTGGCGATTTGACAGGAGTGCCGGAGGAATATCATGATCTGCGCACGGTCTTCAGTCGGTCCCGAGCCAACTCCCTATCTCCTCACCGGTCGTATGATTGTAGTATTGATCTCCTTCCGGGGACCACTCCTCCTCGGGGTAGACTATACTCTCTGTCGGCTCCCGAACGTAAGGCTCTCGAGGATTATTTATCTGTGTCTCTTGACGCCGGTACCATAGTGCCTTCTTCCTCTCCGGCCAGGGCGGGGTTCTTTTTGTTAAGAAAACGACGGTACTCTGCGCCCCTGCGTGATTATCGAGGGCTGAATGACATAACGGTTAAGAATCGTTATCCGCTTCCCCTTATGTCATCAGCCTTCGAGATTCTGCAGGGAGCCAGGTGCTTTACTAAGTTGGACCTTCGTAACGCTTACCATCTCGTGCGCATCAGAGAGAGGGACGAGTGGAAAACGGCGTTTAACACTCCGTTAGGGCATTTTGAGTACCGGGTTCTGCCGTTTGGTCTCGCCAATGCGCCAGCTGTTTTTCAGGCATTAGTTAATGATGTTCTGAGAGACATGCTGAACATCTTTGTTTTTGTCTATCTTGACGATATCCTGATTTTTTCACCGTCACTCGAGATTCATGTTCAGCACGTTCGACGTGTTCTACAGCGCCTTTTAGAGAATTGTCTCTACGTGAATGTCATGTTTGTCATTTATTGTCATGTCTTGTCCCTGTGCTCCCCATGCTATTCGTTTCCCTCTACTGGTCTTGTTTGGTTCTATCCCTCTCTCTCCCCCTCCCCCCTTTCACTCTCTCGCTCTCTCTTCTCTCTGTCGTTCCGTTCCTGCTCCCAGCTGTTCCTATTCCCCTAATCATCATTTAGTCTTCCCACACCTGTTCCCGATCCTTTCCCCTGATTAGACTCCCTATTTATTCCTTTGTGATCCGTTCCTGTTCCATCGGTTCCTTGCTTTGTATTCCATGCTGTAATTGCGTTTCGCCCTGTCCTGTCGTGTTTTTTGCCGTGATTGTGTATCACCCTGTCCTGTCGTGTTTTGTGCCTTCTTCAGACGCTGCGTGTGAGCAGGTGTCTCAGTTGACTACGGCCTGCGCCTACCCGAAGCGACCTGCAGTCTGTGGCCGCTTCTCCAGTTGTTTTCCCCCTCTACTATCTAGAGGATATCAGTTATTCGGTTTTGAGCATTAATAAACTCTGTTTCTGTTAAGTCGCGTTTGGGTCCTCCTTCACCTGCATAACAGAAGGAACCGATCAAAGAATGGACCCAGCGACTTCTGACGCTCGTTACACTGCCGTCGAGATCCAAGGAGCCATGCTCGGCAGACACGAGCAGGAATTGTCCGCTGCTCGCCAGGCCGTGGAAAACCTGGCTGCTCAGGTTTCCGACCTCTCTGGACAGTTCCAGAGTCTACGTCTCGTGCCACCTGTTACTTCCTGGCCTGCCGAGCCTCCAGAACCTAGGGTTAATAACCCACCTTGCTACTCCGGGCAGCCCACTGAGTGCCGCTCCTTTCTCACGCAGTGTGAGATTGTGTTCTCTCTCCAACCCAACACATACTCTAGAGAGAGAGCTCGGGTTGCTTACGTCATCTCACTCCTCACTGGCCGGGCTCGAGAATGGGGCACAGCTATCTGGGAGGCAAGGGCTGTTTGCTCTAACGATTTCCAGAACTTTAAAGAGGAGATGATTCGGGTTTTTGACCGTTCAGTTTTTGGTGGGGAGGCTTCTAGGGCCCTGGCTTCCTTATGCCAAGGTGAACGGTCCATAACGGATTATTCCATTGAGTTTCGCACTCTTGCTGCCTCTAGTGAGTGGAACGAGCCGGCGCTGCTCGCTCGTTTTCTGGAGGGACTCCACGCTGTGGTTAAGGATGAGATTCTCTCCCGGGAGGTTCCTTCAGATGTGGACTCTTTGATTGCTCTCGCCATCCGCATAGAACGACGGGTAGATCTTCGTCACCGGGCTCGTGGAAGAGAGCTCGCATCAACGGTGTTTCCCTGCTCCGCATCGCAGCCATCTCCCCCTCTGGCTTTGAGACTGAGCCCATGCAGCTGGGAGGGATTCGCATCTCGAATAAGGAGAGGGAACGGAGGATCACCAACCGCCTGTGCCTCTATTGTGGAGTTGCTGGACATTTCGTTAATTCATGTCCAGTAAAAGCCAGAGCTCATCTGTAAGCGGAGG
Organism: Oncorhynchus gorbuscha; assembly: GCF_021184085.1. Classification (NCBI taxonomy): domain Eukaryota; kingdom Metazoa; phylum Chordata; class Actinopteri; order Salmoniformes; family Salmonidae; genus Oncorhynchus; species Oncorhynchus gorbuscha. The sequence continues at coordinate 35,397,295 of NC_060189.1, forward strand.
GCTACAGGTGAGCGCAACTACTCAAGTCTCTCCATCAAAGTCCTGTACTACTTTGTCGGTCCACCTACGCTGGACCGGTTCGGGCGCTACATGTAGTGCCTTGATAGACTCTGGGGCTGAGGGTTGTTTCATGGACGAAGCATGGGTTCGGAAACATGACATTCCTTTCAGAGAGTTAGATAAGCCTACGCCCATGTTCGCCTTAGATGGTAGTCATCTTCCCAGTATCAGATTTGAGACACTACCTTTAACCCTCACAGTATCTGGTAACCACAGTGAGACTATTTCTTTTTTGATTTTCCGTTCACCGTTTACACCTGTTGTTTTGGGTCATCCCTGGCTAGTATGTCATAATCCTTCTATTAATTGGTCTAGTAATTCTATCCTATCCTGGAACGTTTCTTGTCATGTGAAGTGTTTAATGTCTGCCATCCCTCCCGTTTCTTCTGTCCCTACTTCTCAGGAGGAACCTGGCGATTTGACAGGAGTGCCGGAGGAATATCATGATCTGCGCACGGTCTTCAGTCGGTCCCGAGCCAACTCCCTTCCTCCTCACCGGTCGTATGATTGTAGTATTGATCTCCTTCCGGGGACCACTCCTCCTCGAGGTAGACTATACTCTCTGTCGGCTCCCGAACGTAAGGCTCTCGAGGATTATTTGTCTGTGTCTCTTGACGCCGGTACCATAGTGCCTTCTTCCTCTCCGGCCGGGGCGGGGTTTTTGTTAAGAAGAAGGACGGTACTCTGCGCCCCTGCGTGGATTATCGAGGGCTGAATGACATAACGGTTAAGAATCGTTATCCGCTTCCCCTTATGTCATCAGCCTTCGAGATTCTGCAGGGAGCCAGGTGCTTTACTAAGTTGGACCTTCGTAACGCTTACCATCTCGTGCGCATCAGAGAGGGGGACGAGTGGAAAACGGCGTTTAATACTCCGTTAGGGCATTTTGAGTACCGGGTTCTGCCGTTCGGTCTCGCCAATGCGCCAGCTGTTTTTCAGGCATTAGTTAATGATGTTCTGAGAGACATGCTGAACATTTTCGTTTTTGTCTATCTTGACGATATCCTGATTTTTTCTCCGTCACTCGAGATTCATGTTCAGCACGTTCGACGTGTTCTACAGCGCCTTTTAGAGAATTGTCTCTATGTAAAGGCTGAGAAGTGCTCTTTTCATGTCTCCTCCGTTACTTTTCTCGGTTCCGTTATTTCCGCTGAAGGTATTCAGATGGATTCCGCTAAGGTCCAAGCTGTCAGTGATTGGCCCGTTCCAAGGTCACGTGTCGAGTTGCAGCGCTTTTTAGGTTTCGCTAATTTCTATCGGCGTTTCATTCGTAATTTCGGTCAAGTTGCTGCCCCTCTCACAGCTCTTACTTCTGTCAAGACGTGTTTTAAGTGGTCCGGTTCCGCCCAGGGAGCTTTTGATCTTCTAAAAGAACGTTTTACGTCCGCTCCTATCCTCGTTACTCCTGACGTCACTAGACAATTCATTGTCGAGGTTGACGCTTCAGAGGTAGGCGTGGGAGCCATTCTATCCCAGCGCTTCCAGTCTGACGATAAGGTTCATCCTTGCGCTTATTTTTCTCATCGCCTGTCGCCATCTGAGCGCAACTATGATGTGGGTAACCGTGAACTGCTCGCCATCCGCTTAGCCCTAGGCGAATGGCGACAGTGGTTGGAGGGGGCGACCGTTCCTTTTGTCGTTTGGACAGACCATAAGAACCTTGAGTACATCCGTTCTGCCAAACGACTTAATGCCCGTCAAGCTCGTTGGGCGTTGTTTTTCGCTCGTTTCGAGTTTGTGATTTCTTACCGTCCGGGTAGCAAGAACACCAAGCCTGATGCTTTATCCCGTCTGTTTAGTTCTTCTGTGGCTTCTACTGATCCCGAGGGATTCTTCCTTATGGGCGTGTTGTCGGGTTAACAGTCTGGGGAATTGAAAGACAGGTTAAGCAAGCACTCACGCACACTGCGTCGCGCGCGCTTGTCCTAGTAACCTCCTTTTCGTTCCTGTTTCCACTCGTCTGGCTGTTCTTCAGTGGGCTCACTCTGCCAAGTTAGCGGGTCATCCCGGTGTTCGAGGCACTCTTGCGTCTATTCGCCAGCGCTTTTGGTGGCCGACTCAGGAGCGTGACACGCGCCGTTTCGTGGCTGCCTGTTCGGACTGCGCGCAGACTAAGTCGGGTAACTCTCCTCCTGCCGGTCGTCTCAGACCGCTCCCCATTCCTTCTCGACCATGGTCTCACATTGCCTTAGACTTCATTACCGGTCTGCCTTTGTCTGCGGGGAAGACTGTGATTCTGACGGTTGTCGATAGGTTCTCTAAGGCGGCACATTTCATTCCCCTCGCTAAACTTCCTTCCGCTAAGGAGACGGCACAAATCATTATTGAGAATGTATTCAGAATTCATGGCCTCCCGTTAGACGCCGTTTCAGACAGAGGTCCGCAATTCACGTCACAGTTTTGGAGGGAGTTCTGTCGTTTGATTGGTGCGTCCGTCAGTCTCTCTTCCGGGTTTCATCCCCAGTCTAACGGTCAAGCAGAGAGGGCCAATCAGACGATTGGTCGCATACTACGCAGCCTTTCTTTCAGGAACCCTGCGTCTTGGGCAGAACAGCTCCCCTGGGCAGAATACGCTCACAATTCGCTTCCTTCGTCTGCTACCGGGTTATCTCCGTTTCAGAGTAGTCTGGGTTACCAGCCTCCTCTGTTCTCATCCCAGCTTGCCGAGTCCAGCGTTCCCTCCGCTCAAGCGTTTGTCCAACGTTGTGAGCGCACCTGGAGGAGGGTGAGGTCTGCACTTTGCCGTTACAGGGCACAGACGGTGAGAGCCGCCAATAAACGCAGGATTAAGAGTCCAAGGTATTGTTGCGGCCAGAGAGTGTGGCTTTCCACTCGCAACCTTCCTCTTACGACAGCTTCTCGTAAGTTGACTCCGCGGTTCATTGGTCCGTTCCGTGTCTCCCAGGTCGTCAATCCTGTCGCTGTGCGACTGCTTCTTCCGCGACATCTTCGTCGCGTCCATCCTGTCTTCCATGTCTCCTGTGTTAAGCCCTTTCTTCGCACCCCCGTTCGTCTTCCCTCCCCCTCCCGTCCTTGTCGAGAGCGCACCTATTTACAAGGTACATAAAATTATGGACATGCGTTCTCGGGACGGGGTCACCAATACCTAGTGGATTGGGAGGGTTACGGTCCTGAGGAGAGGAGTTGGGTTCCGTCTCGGGACGTGCTGGACCGTTCGCTCATCGATGATTTCCTCCGTTGCCGCCAGGATTCCTCCTCGAGTGCGCCAGGAGGCGCTCGGTGAGTGGGGGTACTGTCATGTTTGTCATTTATTGTCATGTCTTGTCCCTGTGCTCCCCATGCTATTCGTTTCCCTCTACTGGTCTTGTTTGGTTCTATCCCTCTCTCTCCCCCTCCCCTTTCACTCTCTCGCTCTCTCTTCTCTCTGTCGTTCCGTTCCTGCTCCCAGCTGTTCCTATTCCCCTAATCATCATTTAGTCTTCCCACACCTGTTCCCGATCCTTTCCCCTGATTAGACTCCCTATTTATTCCTTTGTGATCCGTTCCTGTTCCATCGGTTCCTTGCTTTGTATTCCATGCTGTAATTGCGTTTCGCCCTGTCCTGTCGTGTTTTTGCCGTGATTGTGTATCACCCTGTCCTGTCGTGTTTTGTGCCTTCTTCAGACGCTGCGTGTGAGCAGGTGTCTCAGTTGACTACGGCCTGCGCCTACCCGAAGCGACCTGCAGTCTGTGGCCGCTTCTCCAGTTGTTTTCCCCTCTACTATCTAGAGGATATCAGTTATTCGGTTTTGAGCATTAATAAACTCTGTTTCTGTTAAGTCGCGTTTGGGTCCTCCTTCACCTGCATAACAGTGAAGGCTGAGAAGTGCTCTTTTCATGTCTCCTCCGTTACTTTTCTCGGTTCCGTTATTTCCGCTGAAGGCATTCAGATGGATTCCGCTAAGGTCCAAGCTGTCAGTGATTGGCCCGTTCCAAGGTCACGTGTCGAGTTGCAGCGCTTTTTAGGTTTCGCTAATTTCTATCGGCGTTTCATTCGTAATTTCGGTCAAGTTGCTGCCCCTCTCACAGCTCTTACTTCTGTCAAGACGTGTTTTAAGTGGTCCGGTTCCGCCCAGGGAGCTTTTGATCTTCTAAAAGAACGTTTTACGTCCGCTCCTATCCTCGTTACTCCTGACGTCACTAGACAATTCATTGTCGAGGTTGACGCTTCAGAGGTAGGCGTGGGAGCCATTCTATCCCAGCGCTTCCAGTCTGACGATAAGGTTCATCCTTGCGCTTATTTTTCTCATCGCCTGTCGCCATCTGAACGCAACTATGATGTGGGTAACCGCGAACTGCTCGCCATCCGCTTAGCCCTAGGCGAATGGCGACAGTGGTTGGAGGGGGCGACCGTTCCTTTTGTCGTTTGGACAGACCATAAGAACCTTGAGTACATCCGTTCTGCCAAACGACTTAATGCCCGTCAAGCTCGTTGGGCGTTGTTTTTCGCTCGTTTCGAGTTTGTGATTTCTTACCGTCCGGGTAGCAAAAACACCAAGCCTGATGCCTTATCCCGTCTGTTTAGTTCTTCTGTGGCTTCTACTGATCCCGAGGGGATTCTTCCTTATGGGCGTGTTGTCGGGTTGACAGTCTGGGGAATTGAAAGACAGGTTAAGCAAGCACTCACGCACACTGCGTCGCCGCGCGCTTGTCCTAGTAACCTCCTTTTCGTTCCTGTTTCCACTCGTCTGGCTGTTCTTCAGTGGGCTCACTCTGCCAAGTTAGCTGGTCATCCCGGTGTTCGAGGCACTCTTGCGTCTATTCGCCAGCGCTTTTGGTGGCCGACTCAGGAGCGTGACACGCGCCGTTTCGTGGCTGCTTGTTCGGACTGCGCGCAGACTAAGTCGGGTAACTCTCCTCCTGCCGGTCGTCTCAGACCGCTCCCCATTCCTTCTCGACCATGGTCTCACATCGCCCTAGACTTCATTACCGGTCTGCCTTTGTCTGCGGGGAAGACTGTGATTCTTACGGTTGTCGATAGGTTCTCTAAGGCGGCACATTTCATTCCCCTCGCTAAACTTCCTTCCGCTAAGGAGACGGCACAAATCATCATCGAGAATGTGTTCAGAATTCATGGCCTCCCGTTAGACGCCGTTTCAGACAGAGGCCCGCAATTCACGTCACAGTTTTGGAGGGAGTTCTGTCGTTTGATTGGTGCGTCCGTCAGTCTCTCTTCCGGGTTTCATCCCCAGTCTAACGGTCAAGCAGAGAGGGCCAATCAGACGATTGGTCGCATACTACGCAGCCTTTCTTTCAGAAACCCTGCGTCTTGGGCAGAACAGCTCCCCTGGGCAGAATACGCTCACAACTCGCTTCCTTCGTCTGCTACCGGGTTATCTCCGTTTCAGAGTAGTCTGGGTTACCAGCCTCCTCTGTTCTCATCCCAGCTTGCCGAGTCCAGCGTTCCCTCCGCTCAAGCGTTTGTCCAACGTTGTGAGCGCACCTGGAGGAGGGTGAGGTCTGCACTTTGCCGTTACAGGGCACAGACTGTGAGAGCCGCCAATAAACGTAGGATTAAGAGTCCAAGGTATTGTTGCGGCCAGAGAGTGTGGCTTTCCACTCGCAACCTTCCTCTTACGACAGCTTCTCGTAAGTTGACTCCGCGGTTCATTGGTCCGTTCCGTGTCTCCCAGGTCGTCAATCCTGTCGCTGTGCGACTGCTTCTTCCGCGACATCTTCGTCGCGTCCATCCTGTCTTCCATGTCTCCTGTGTCAAGCCCTTTCTTCGCACCCCGTTCGTCTTCCCTCCCCCTCCCGTCCTTGTCGAGAGCGCACCTATTTACAAGGTACGTAGGATCATGGACATGCGTTCGGGGACGGGGTCACCAATACTTAGTGGATTGGGAGGGTTACGGTCCTGAGGAGAGGAGTTGGGTTCCGTCTCGGGACGTGCTGGACCGTTCACTTATTGATGATTTCCTCCGTTGCCGCCAGGATTCCTCCTCGAGTGCGCCAGGAGGCGCTCGGTGAGTGGGGGGTACTGTCATGTTTTGTCTTAGATTGTCTTGTCATTTTGCTTTTCCCTCTGTTCGTTTTCCCCCTGCTGGTCTTTTAGGTTCGTTCCCCTTTTTCTCTCTCTCTTCCTCTCTCTCTTCTCTCTATCGTTCCGCTCCTGCTCCCAGCTGTTCCTATTCCCCTAATCAATCATTTAGTCTTCCCACACCTGTTCCCTATCTTCTTCCCTGATTAGAGTCCCTATTTCTCCCCTTGTTTTCCGTTTCTGCCCTGTCGGATCCTTGTCTATTGTTCACCGTGCTGTGTCTGTGTATCGCCCTGTCGTGTCGTGTTTCCCTCAGATGCTGCGTGGTGAGCAGGTGTCTGAGTCTGCTACGTTCAAGTGCCTTCCCGAGGCAACCTGCAGTTCTTGATCGAGTCTCCAGTCTGTTCTCGTCATTACGAGTGGAATTATGTCTTATGATTGTAGATTTACTTTACTGGATTAAAGACTCTGTTTTCGCCAAGTCGCTTTTGGGTCCTCATTCACCTGTATGACAGTTATTTAATGTAATCCGCCGATTACCCAGCGCATGCTGGGTGCACAGTGTTTCCTCCGACACATTGGTGCGGCTGACTTCCGGGTTGGATGAGCGCTGTGTTAAGAAGCAGTGCGGCTTGGTTGGGTTGTGTTTCGGAGGACGCATGACTCTCGACATTCGTCTCTCTCGAGCTCGTACGGGAGTTGTAGCGATGAGACAAGACAGTAACCACTAACAATTGGACACTACGAAATTGGGGAGAAAAAAGGGGGAAAAAGAAAAAAGAAACCAGCCAAGACCTCAGAAAAACAATTAGACCTTAGAACAATTAGAACAAAGTAGACCTCCACTGTTCCTAGGCCGTCATTGAAAATAAGAATTTGTTCTTAACTGACTTGCTTAGTTAAATAAAGGTTAAAAAAATTAAAATAAAATAAAAATCCCATAGAAACTTGTGGGCAGAACTGAAAAAGCGTGTGCGAGCAAGGAGGCCAGCTCTGTCAGGAGGAATGGGCAAAAATTCACCCAGCTTATTGTGGGAAGCTTGTGGAAGGCTACCAGAAACATTTGACCCAAGTTAATACATTTAAAGGCATTGCTAACAAATACTAATTGAGTGTATGTAATAATATAATATATAATAATAATATATGCCATTTAGCAGACGCTTTTATCCAAAGCGACTTACAGTCATGTGTGCATACATTCTACGTATGGGTGGTCCCGGGAATCGAACCCACTACCCTGGCGTTACAAGCGCCATGCTCTACCAACTGAGCTACAGAAGGACCATGTAAACTTCTGACCCACTGGGAATGTGATGAAATAAATAAAAGCTGAAATAAATCATTCTCTCTACTATTATTCTGACATTTCACATTCTTAAAATAATGTGGTGATCCTAACTGATCTAACTAAGACAGGGAATTTGTACTAGGATTAAATGTCAGGAATTGTGAAAAACTGAGTTTAAATGTATTTGGCGAAGGCATATGTAAACTTCCGACTTCAACTGTATGTGTATTACAACCTCACTTACAGCTCTCTGGGCTCTCTCTCTCTCTCTGAGGTACTAGTTTGTAAACACAACAAGCTCTCACAGTCTCACTGCAGTATTAGACGTTTATCCACGCTTATCCAAATGCCAAATTTCTAAGCTGCTTCAAACGTCAAATTTCAAAGTGTTTTTGACACCCTGGCAGGGTTTCCATTAGGAAAATGTGACGCCTGACAACGTAACCGGGAAGATTTAAATTTACAAGCCATTTGAGATATTTACCGGAACCATATGCATTGGGTGCATAACCCATTAGGGCATTCATCCATGGAGCTTAGAATGACACTGCTCAGAAATCACATTATTACAAATTACATTATGGTAATACATTTTAACAGAACATGCAACTCATGTAACAAAGCAGCCAATAAAATTTAATTTTCAAACATTTGCCAAAATGCAATTCGCGGGAAAACACCATTCTAAACTGCGCACCTGATAGCAGTTCCATATGTGACAGAGATGAAAAACGTAGAAAGAGGGGGAGTCTAATGGCATAGTTGTGGGTCCAAGAGGGAACTAAATTGAAATACATTTGCCAAAATAATCATTACTCGTATATACAGAAACAATTAAAATAATTGAAAATACTTTACCAGAAAGCATGACTTAACCACAGAGGAATCAAGGACCATTAGCTCATTGAAAAAAATTAGCTGTTGATTATTTCAAATCACAAGATCGTATGCCTATTTGTGAAGCTGCTATCCGTGTGACTATCGGCTTTCGTTGATTCCGGAGCAAACATCAATTATTCCGGAGCTAGCCAGCTCCGTCAATCACTCCTGAGTTCCATCAATCACTCCTGGGCTGCAGTCACCTATCCGGACCCGTTTTACTGCCTACGCGGAGCCCCACCGGGCCTTCACAACTGGACTGCCGACGTTATCTACCCGAAAGAGTTATCCGGCTGGCTCCTCCGTTGCGACGTTACCTGAACGCCCATCTGCGGCCTGCTAACCGTTAGCTGTCTTACCGGCTGCTATCTGAATAGACAATCGGACAAATTATTTATTTTTATTATTATGTTTTCTTCTTGGGCCTCTATAACTATATCTATTGTTTTTATTTTTGTTGTTGTTGTGTGATTTGGATTAATCCCCTCTACCACACGGAACCCCACTAATCTATTGACGGAACGCAAGAGGTGGCTAATAACAGACCTCCATCCTATGCAAGCTTGCTACCGATGGCCTGGCAAGCTGTCTAAATCGCCGTGACCCCCAACCAACCTCTCCACTCACTGGACCCTTTTGATCACTCAACTAAGCATGCCTCTCCTTAATGTCAATATGTCTTGTCCATTGCTGTTCTGGTTAGTGTTTATTGGCTTATTTCACTGTAGAGCCTCTAGTCCTGCTCACTATACCTTATCCAACCTATTAGTTCCACCACCCACACATGCAATGACATCTCCTGGTTTCAATGATGTTTCTAGAGACAATATCTCTCTCTTCATCACTCAATACCTAGGTTTACCTCCACTGTATTCACATCCTACCATAACTTTGTCTGTACATTATACCTTGATGCTATTTTATCGCCCCCAGAAACCTCCTTTTACTCTCTGTTCCAGACGTTCTAGATGACCAATTCTTATTGCTTTTAGCCGCACCCTTATTCTACTCCTCCTATGTTCCTCTGGCGATGTAGAGGTGAATCCAGGCCCTGCAGTGCCTAGCTCCACTCCTATTCCCCCAGGCGCTCTCTTTTGACGACTTCTGTAACCGTAATAGCCTTGTTTTCATGCATGTTAACATTAGAAGCCTCCTCCCTAAGTTGGTTCTATTCACTGCTTTAGCACACTCTGCCAACCCGGATGTTCTAGCTGTGTCTGAATCCTGGCTTAGGAAGACCACCAAAAATTCTGAAATTTTAATTCCAAACTATAACATTTTCAGACAAGATAGAACTGCCAAAGGGGGCGGTGTTGCAATCTACTGCAAAGATAGCCTGCAGAGTTCTGTCCTACTATCCAGGTCTGTACCCAAACAATTTGAACTTCTACTTTTAAAAATCCACCTCTCTAAAAACAAGTCTCTCACCGTTGCCGCCTGCTATAGACCACCCTCTGCCCCCAGCTGTGCTCTGGACACCATATGTGAACTGATTGCCCCCCATCCATCTTCAGAGCTCGTGCTGCTAGACGACCTAAACTGGAACATGCTTAATACCCCAGCTATCCTACAATCTAAACTTGATGCCCTCAATCTCACACAAATTATCAATGAACCTACCAGGTACCTCCCCAAAGCCTTAAACACGGGCACCCTCATAGATATCATCCTAACCAACTTCCCCTCTAAATACACCTCTGCTCTCTTCAACCAAGATCTCAGCAATCACTGCCTCATTGCCTGCATCCGTAATGGGTCAGCGGTCAAACGACCTCCACTCATCACTGTAAAACGCTCCTTGAAACACTTCAGCGAGCAGGCCTTTCTAATCGCCCTGGCCGGGGTATCCTGGAAGGATATTGATCTCACCCCGTCAGTAGAGGATGCCTGGATATTTTTTTTAAATGCCTTCCTAACCATCATAAATAAACATGCCCCATTCAAGAAATTTAGAACCAGGAACAGATATAGCCCTTGGTTCTCCCCAGACCTGTCTGCCCTTAACCAACACAAAAACATCCTATGGCGTTCTGCATTAGCATCGAACAGCCCCCGTGATATGCAGCTGTTCAGGGAAGCTAGAAACCATTATACACAGGCAGTTAGAAAAGCCAAGGCTAGCTTTTTCAAGCAGAAATTTGCTTCCTGCAACACTAACTCAAAAAAGTTCTGGGACACTGTAAAGTCCATGGAGAATAAGAACACCTTCTCCCAGCTGCCCACTGCACTGAGGATAGGAAACACTGTCACCACTGATAAATCCACCACAATTGAGAATTTCAATAAGTATTTTTCTACGGTTGGCCATGCTTTCCACCTGGCTACTCCTATCCCGGTCAACAGCACTGCACCCCCAATAGCAACTCGCACAAGCCTTCCCCATTTCTCCTTCTCCCAAATCCGTTCAGCTGATGTTCTGAAAGAGATGAAAAATCTGGACCCCTACAAATCAGCCGGGCTAGACAATCTGGACCATTTCTTTCTAAAATGATCTGCCGAAATTGTTGCCACCCCTATTACTAGCCTGTTCAAACTCTCTTTCGTGTCGTCTGAGATTCCCAAAGATTGGAAAGCAGCTGCGGTCATCCCCCTCTTCAAAGGGGGGGACACTCTTGACCCAAACTGCTACAGACCTATATCTATCCTACCATGCCTTTCTAAGGTCTTCGAAAGCCAAGTCAACAAACAGATTACCGACCATTTCGAATCTCACCATACCTTCTCTGCTATGCAATCTGGTTTCAGAGCTGGTCATGGGTGCACCTCAGCCACGCTCAAGGTCCTAAACGATATCTTAACCGCCATCGATAAGAAACATTACTGTGCAGCCGTATTCATTGATCTGGCCAAGGCTTTCGACTCTGTCAATCACCACATCCTCATCGGCAGACTCGACAGCCTTGGTTTCTCAAATGATTGCCTCGCCTGGTTCACCAACTACTTCTCTGATAGAGTTCAGTGTGTCAAATCGGAGGGTCTGCTGTCCGGACCTCTGGCAGTCTCAGGGTTCAATTCTTGGACCGACTCTCTTCTCTGTATACATCAATGAGGTCGCTTTTGCTGATGGTGAGTTTCTGATCCACCTCTATGCAGACGACACCATTCTGTATACTTCTGGCCCTTCTTTGGACACTGTGTTAACAACCCTCCAGGCAAGCTACAATGCCATACAACTCTCCTTCCGTGGCCTCCAATTGCTCTTAAATACAAGTAAAACTAAATGCATGCTCTTCAACCGATCCCTACCTGCACCTACCCGCCTGTCCAACATCACTACTCTGGACGGCTCTGACTTGAATACGTGAACAACTACAAATACTTAGGTGTCTGGTTAGACTGTAAACTCTCCTTCGAGACCCATATCAAACATCTCCAATCCAAAGTTAAATCTAGAATTGGCTTCCTATTTCGCAACAAAGCATCCTTCACTCATGCTGCCAAACATACCCTTGTAAAACTGACCATCCTACCAATCCTCGACTTTGGCGATGTCATTTACAAAATAGCCTCCAATACCCTACTCAACAAATTGGATGCAGTCTATCACAGTGCAATCCGTTTTGTCACCAAAGCCCCATATACTACCTACCATTGCGACCTGTACGCTCTCGTTGGCTGGCCCTCGCTTCATACTCGTCGCCAAACCCACTGGCTCCATGTCATCTACAAGACCCTGCTAGGTAAAGTCCCCCCTTATCTCAGCTCGCTGGTCACCATAGCATCTCCCACCTGTAGCACACGCTCCAGCAGGTATATCTCTCTAGTCACCCCCAAAACCAATTCTTTCTTTGGCCGCCTCTCCTTACAGTTCTCTGCTACCAATGACAGGAACGAACTACAAAAATCTCTGAAACTGGAAACACTTATCTCCCTCACTAGCTTTAATCACCAACTGTCAGAGCAGCTCACAGATTACTGCACCTGTACATAGCCCACCTATAATTTAGCCCAAACAACTACCTCTTTCCCAACTGTATTTAATTAATTAATTAATTTTGCTCCTTTGCACCCCATTATTTTTATTTCTACTTTGCACATTCTTCCATTGCAAAACTACCATTCCAGTGTTTTACTTGCTATATTGTATTTACTTTGCTATCATGGCCTTTTTTGCCTATACCTCCCTTCTCACCTCATTTGCTCACATTGTATATAGACCTGTTTATACTGTATTATTGACTGTATGTTTGTTTTACTCCATGTGTAACTCTGTGTCGTTGTATCTGTCGAACTGCTTTGCTTTATCTTGGCCAGGTCGCAATTGTAAATGAGAACTTGTTCTCAACTTGCCTACCTGGTTAAATAAAGGTGAAATAAAAAAAATAAAAATAGTGATTTCACAAAGTCACAGTCCAGCCAATATGAGCTACAATGCTAATATTTGCGTAAACTCTTCACAGTTGTGTTCTGTGGGTGTCACCAAGTAGACCGCTACCCCATTTCATTGCTTCACATTCCAACCTTGTGTAACATTATCTAGTCTAAAATGTCATGATTCCACCAATTGTAACCTTCTGCATCACTTTCAAAGAGGTACTTTTATTTTGAAGGCAAACCACAAATTCCACTATTGTGCCTAATCCTTATTATGGCTAACTTCACAACACATAACCCAGACTGGTAGGACCTCACTAGCCAGATGAAGCTAGCTGGCTGCTTATAACTTTAGATTTGGGCAACAGGTTTAAGTAGCTGGCTATCTATTTAATTTCATGAACTGAAGTTCAATTTCAATAGGCAAACAACAAGTGGCTACTAAGCTAATACTTACTCACAAGGATTCCTAAATCAATGCTAAGAATAATGAAAATGACTGCAGTTTCTACTGGTCATTGTTTTAAGGCTGGTTGTATTGGTGCTAGCTAGGTGCCAAGCTAAAGCTAGCTACCCCAGAAGTTCCGGTCGAAAATAATCCTTTCCCACCAACTCTGTATTGTAAACACATCATTCGTGGCCGGTGTTTGGTTGTTTGCAGACTTTTTTGTACAGGTTTGACTGCTACTGATAGTAGTGGTGGCGATGTTGTAATTTTTAGCCAATATAGTCCGATTCCGATATGTTCACCGATATATCGTGCATCCCTAACCATCATACATTTTTTAGTTGTCTTTTGTTTGGAGTGCTCCATGTGAGCAATGAGCACGTGTCTGGTTTCTCTGTCCTGATAACATTGAGAGAATGCACACGCCTGAGCAAGCATAGAAGTACCTGGCCTGCTGCGCGGAAATGTATTTAAGTGTTTAACATCCATTACGAATGATAATATATTAAGAGATAATAGATTGTTCATCACAGTAAGCTATTTGAAAAATCTTTCCACTCAATACACCCCTCGATAATCATCAATCCTTGGTGTGAAAGAGCAATGGAAGTTATAGGCCTACTGCTGCATTGGCCTATAGGCTATGAGTTCCATGCGCTCATTTCTTTAGCCACCAAAGGATCACGCTGTATCAATGTGTCCATATGGCAGAGGCTGGTGATCTCGCATTAGTTGACTTTGACCTTTTTATGATTTTCATTTCTATTTTTATAATTCACCACATGACAATGATTTTGATAATCAAAAACGTTATTATTGAAATTAAACTGTTCCATGAAAATGTGCATATGAAAATTCAAAACTGGCACGCAAAACTAGAGAAACGGAAGGATAAATTGTACGTTTCCCCAAACTTGAAACTCACACTCCGCCGATGAAGTCTTTATAAAAAGATTTGCCTCCATGTTTCCATGGTGGGATTTTGCCTATTGGCTACATTGAAGCAAGGTAAGACATGCCTCATAATATGATAATAATATGAAATAAAACATTCAGGTTTCAAACAATTATGTTTTCAAAATGCATATGCCTCCTGCTCACATTCTAAAGTGGTGAGTGACGCGCTGATAGCCTGTTGGCTGCACTTGAATGGGGAATGGGAGGTGCGCTTCAATTATAAGTTGATAAATAAAAATAGTAGATATTTTTAATTGTGCACCAAAACTGTTTTTAACCCACAATTGCATTTAGAATTTTTGCACAATGAATGGGCTTATAAAAGCACCTGTTTTACTCCAGCAGCAACCAGCTGAGGAGCTTCAGGAGATATCTCTCTCAAAATAGGCTCTGTATCCTGTGCGCGTGTGATAGTTGTGTTGGATAAATAAGATACATGATGACTAATGAAAATACACACAGGCCAATTTATACTGAACAAAAATTTAAACGCACATGTAAAAGGTTGGTCCCATGTTTCATAGGCTGAAATAAAAGATCCCTGAAATGTTCCATACGCACAAAAAGCTTATTTCTCTCAAATTCTGTGCACATCCCTGTTAGTGAACATTTATCCTTTGCCTCACAGGTATGGCATATCAAGAAGCTGATTTTTGTAGAGTTTACCCAAATGTCTCACTAATTTCTAGACCTTGTCTCATCGCTGCAACTCCTCAATGGGCTCGGGAGAGGCGAAGGTCGAGACACGCATCCTCCGAAACATGACACGACTAGCTGCCTACTTCTTAACACACTGCTCGCTTAACCCGGAAATCAGCCGCACCAATGTGTCAGAGGAAACACCATTCAACTGACTACCGTCATCAGCTCGCAGGCACTCAGACTGCCACAAGGAGTCGCGAGAGTAATTGAGAAATCCACAAATTGTGGACAAATTATTTGTTTTATACGGCTTTCAATAAAACAAAGAATTGTTCAACAATTCGTAGATTTCTCAATTGCTCTTCGACTGACAACGGAACAGAGCTAGCAGTGCACAATGACACGTCACGTGACCCGTTTTTTTTTCTCCTCAGCTTTCCAGTTCTAGACTGCACGGAGAGGGAGGGGGAGAAGGTAAACTCCACCTAACTGGTCTCAATGTATGGAATCACTTGGGAAATGTTGGATTGTAGGTAAACTTCCTATTTAAGGGTTAAGTGTAGGCACTCCTTCCGAATGGTTAACTTCTCCAGGGTAGGGGGCAGCATTTGGAATTTTGGATGAAAAGCGTGCCCAAATTAAACTGCCTTCTACTCAGGACCAGAAGATAGGATATGCATAAAATTGGTATATTTGGATAGAAAACACTCAAATGTTTCCAAAACAGTTAAAATAGTGTCTGTGAGTATAACATAACTGATTTGGCAGGTGAAAACCTGAGAAAAATCCATTCAGGAAGTAGGATTTCTTTGTTGTTGTAGTTTTCTATTCAATGCCATTACAGTATCCATTGACTTAGGACTCAAATTGCAGTTCATATGCCTTCCACTAGATGTCAACAGTCTTTAGAAATAGTTTCAGGCTTGTATTCTGAAAAATTAGGGAGTAAGAGCAGTCTGAATGAGTGGACCCTGTCGTGTCACAGAGCTTTGTCATGCGCGCGACCGAGAGAGTGCCTTTCTTGTTTACCTTTTATATTGACGACGTTATTGTCCGGTTGAAATATTATCGATTATTTAGGCTAAAAACAACCTGAAGATTGATTATGAACATCGTTTGAAATGTTTCTACGAACTTTACGGATACTATTTTGATTTTTTTGTCTGCCTGTTGTGACTGCATTTGAGCCTGTGGATTACTGAAGAAGACACGCAAACAAAATGGAGGTTTTTGGATATAAAGACACTTTATTGAACAAAAGGAACATTTATTGAATAAATGAATGTCTTCTGAGTACAACCATATGAAGATTATCAAAGGTAAGTGATTAATTTTATCTCTATTTCTGACTTGTGTAACTCTTATACTTGGCTGGTTACTGTTTGTAATGATTTGTCTGCTGGGCTATGTTCTCAAATAATCGTAAGGTATGCTTTCGTCATAAAGCATTTTTGAAAACTGACACAGTGGTTGGATTCACAAGAAGTTAATCTTTAAAGCTATGTAAAATAGTTGTATCTTTTCTGAATGATTATAATGAGTATTTCTGTATTTGAATTTGGCACTCTGCAATCTCACTGGATGTTGGCCAGGTGGGACGCATACCCTAGAGAAGCTAAGGTATGGGTGAACGTTTGGGATGGGGTTAAAACATAAAATAAAATAAACAGTGTCCACCACTGGGATCAAACACACAACCTTCTGATCCAGAGTTATTGGATAGGGCTATAATAAAAAAACGGTGTCCTCCATGCATGATCCAGAGTCATGGGATTACACCCATTCACCATCCCTGCCCACAACACCCTAGCAAAACCCAAGTCTACTTGATGGTAATAGGGCCAACTGTTTCCCTTAGTGGCCGGTTTTGAAGGCATTTGCTGAACTCCTAATGCATAGACGTCCAATTTCGAAGTCAATATTGAACAATCTGCCTGAGTAAACAATGATGTCCTAGTACATCGCTATTATGCACCCTACTTTTTTCCACTAAAATAACAGTCTGGGCTGTGTTTGAGGGGTTCACAAACTGAAGTAGGGATTCACACCATAACATATCTTATTTTGTACACTCCTAAATGGATAGCACAACATTGTTTTGCTGCCCAAACTCAAGTTGACTAGGCTACATTATAGAAATCAGATACCATGTGTATTGTACACTTTCTTGACAGCCAAATAACGTTATGCGATGCAGTATTATAACAAGCATATTATACCCCTATACCTATATTTGCTGTGGCATGCCTGAAATATGTCAAATAGTTGACATGGAAGCTATAGCCAAACCCTAACTTTGAGTTAGTGTGGCTATCTTGTTCTTAATCAAAGTTTTACACACATTTCGAATCGAAAAACATTCGCCACGTGTACAAATATCATCAATGAATATGCTGCTTTCTCAGCCGCGAGTGTCAAGCAAAGATACACCCCACCCCCTAGGTTAAACTAGGTAGCTATCAAGCTAAAGTTAACAAGCAAAGCTAGCTAGCTAACTTCATTGAAAAATAGCTAATGTAGCTGGCTGACCATGTAACTTTTCTTTTCACAAGACAGTATAGCGTTACATTGTTGAATCACTTACCACAAAATCAGAAATGTGACCAGAGACCAGTTGATCTGTGCCAATAAAAACCTATTTAAGTATTTACGCAACTGATAGCACACCGCTACAGTGCTTACAGTGGTTTCTGTGGATTGAGGAAGTTTACAATCCAAGTGGAATTTTGTTATTGTATAACTTTTGTCCACCAGGGAGCAGTCGATTATTATTAGCTCAACTAAATCATTCATAAACATCAATACACATATTTCTCCCACGAATGTTGAGAAAAGAGAAGGAACTAAATTAAATGTATGAATGTAAAGAAACACACGGAAACACACCCTTCTGTTATAGATTAGGGCCGTTTGCAGGTGGAAATGTAGCCAGAATTGATGGCAAGTTAACTGCTGAACGAGATATATATTTCACCTTTATTTAACTAGGCAAATCAGTTAAGAACCAATTCTAGGCCAGCCTAGGAACGACATAGTTTGTTTACCAACGTATTTTCGATTAAATCTCTTCATTTTGAAATTAGGTTAAACATTGAAGACTATAGTATTTTAAAATGAGTATGACTAAGTGTATAAAATCTTCATGTAGATGTTTATGATGAGTTGTGCACTTTCACCCCTCCCGCTGCGATTACACTCCACCACACGAGGTGGCAGTATTTTTTGCATGTTCAGTGCGGCTGCTGTTGTACGTAAAGGCATTTTCTTGTTGGTTGGTGAATGACTGGGATGTGCTGAAACACATCAGACGGAGTTGTTATAAAGGAGTTTTTAACACAATGAGTTCAATAGGAACTGGGGTAAGTTTGATAGCTAAGATACTGCTCGTTATACATTTGTATGCTACCAAACGAAAGGTTTGGTTAACTTTTTAGCACCGGCTCATTCTTGGACAAGTAAGCAACAAAGTTAGCCAACTTGCTAATGTTAGCTAACTGTGGGTGTTCTGTGGTAGTTTTAGGTTTTACAGTAGTAGATAACCAATAACACATTCAATTACGTCAGTCGTTTAAGATCTATAATCATATGTAGAGAAACACATTTTACATTGGTTACTGCTACCTACCTAAGTAACGTTAGTTATTTCACTACAGAACTAGCAAGCTAACTAGTTGTCATGCCTGCTGACTCACTTGTACGGCAGCTTGCTAGCTAAATTAGCAATGCTGGTTGAACTAAATCGAAATTGAAACAAATTCAACCAAATGGTGTTGGGTATTGGTTGCTCTCCTATCACTAAACAAATGTTTTATTTCACCACTGGGTAAATGGAATTTCACAACATGATATTTACAAGTACTTTAATCTTTTAAAAAGCTAGAAAGACGCGCTGGCAACATGTAAAAATGGGATTACTCAAATTGTAATGTCACATGCACAAGTACAGTGAAATGTCATAATTACAAACTCAAAACCCAACAGTGCAATAACCAATAACAATATATTACTAGAAAAAAACACACGAGGAATATTAAATATGAGATACGCAATGAAGTAAGTAATTAAGCATATTATATACAGGAAATATTTAAGTCAGTTCCAGTACCATGTGCCGGGATACTGGAGTGATGGAGGTAGATATGTATAGGGACAAGGCAACAGGATATAGGAGAGTAGCAATATCTTGCAGGTGTGTGAAGGTGTGTAGGGCCCTGTGAGTGTGCATAGACGGTGAAAAATATTGAAATAAAAGGTAAATCAAGATACAAGGTTAACACAGTCAGTGTAGCTATTTTATCAGTTGTATTGCTTGTGGATAGAAGCTGTTCAAGAGCCTGTTGGTGTCAGCTTTGATGCACCGGTACCTCTTGCAGTGAGGCTGCAGAGAAAATAGACTATGGCTTGGGTGGTTGGGGTCTTTGAGGATTTTCCAGGCCTTCTTTTCACACTGCCTGATATAGAGGTCCCCGATGGCAGGGAGCTCAGCACCAGTGATGTACTGGGCTGTCCACATAATCCTCTAGCGCCATACCAAGTAGGGATACAGCCAGTCAATATGATCTCACTAGTACAGCTGTAAAACATTTCCAGGAGGGCCCATACCAAACTTATTCAACCTCCTGAGGGGGAAGTGGCATTGTCGCGCCGCCTTCATGACTGTGTTTGGACCATTTTTAAGTCTTTCACGATTTGGACACAGAGGTACTTGGAAGTTCTCTACCTGCTCCACTACCGCCCTGTCGAATGTGGATGGGGGCGTGCCCCCCCCTCCCCTCCCTTGTTTCCTGTAGTCCATGATCAGCTCCTTGGTCTTGCTGACATTGAGGGAGAGGTTGTTGCTTCGGCACCCCACTGCCAGGTCACTGACCTCCTCCCTGTAGGCTGACTCATCGTCGCCAGTGATCAGGCCTACCACCATCATGTCCGCAGCAAACTTGATGATGGTGTTGGAGTCGTGCATGGCCACACAGTCGTGGGTTAACATTCAGGCCTATCATGAAGCTACTTCCATGGTTTTTGCTAGCTAATATTTTGAAAATTGATTTGGTTTGGTTAGATTGATGTAAAGGTATGAAGTCTGGCAGTTCCTGTCAATCACAGGTGTAGCTATGTTATCTCAACAGCGGTGGCCTTCAAAATATAACATCTAAAACTCTTTCCTTTTCTAGTATGACTTGTCTGCCTCCACCTTTTCACCTGATGGAAGGGTATTCCAGGTGGAATATGCCATGAAGGCAGTAGAAAACAGCAGGTATATTATCCTTCCCTGTTTGAGTGTTTTCAATGCAGTACCCACATGATGGAAAATAACCCAAGTGTCTCAATTTGTTGGTTCTTGTTCTTTCTCCTTACAGCACAGCAATTGGGATCCGATGCAAGGATGGGGTTGTGTTTGGTGTTGAGAAATTGATTCTCTCCAAACTTTATGAACAAGGCTCAAACAAGCGCATCTTCAATGTTGACCGTCACGTAGGAATGGTATGTATTCACCCAGACCACATCCATAGTGTAATTACGGGTAGAATGTTGACCAACAACTGATGCGCACATGACCAAAAAAACAGATGGTTTGCCTTATAAACAAAGGATTATTGACAACATGTAAGCTATATTTCTGAGCTTGTCTGCAAATCTTTATTGAAAACATAAAAACATTTACTTAATGCACTTGTTTTGTTACAGTTATTGATTGGCTAGCTGGCTAACCCTAGCTACATTAGCATAGACGTGACAAGCGACTAAACACTTCAAAACAGGAGATGGTATCAAGAACAAAATACAGCTAGCTGAAACAAGCCTTCTACAATTAACCACACACCAGCTTCTAGTCAATGTTGCTAGCTATCTGACTGATCAGAGTGACAATAATACACAGACTTTTACCTCTGGGCATTTGCATTGATGTTGTCAATCCCATATATTAATCTCGAAAGATCTTAGAGGGGGACTGAATTCTGCTGCTCATTAAGAAAAACTGGATTTGGGTATGTGGTTGGGTGTGATCTGTTTGGCCCTCTTGACTCATGGTAGAAAAATTTCACTCTCAAAATAGTCAGAATGAATCTAAGAAAAATCAAGAAATCTGTAATAAATGTAAGTTTTTGTCAAAGGTCTTAGTTGTGCAATTTTACATCTAGCTAAAAGTATTTGGTGCAGTATCTCTAGTTAAATGTGCATGAAAACTACCTAGTACTGCAATCTTGACACTATCGACGTGGTCGCTGCTTCCCTTATTTCTGACAACATTTCTACAACTTCAGAAAGCTGTCAAACTAGCTACACAAGGTTTATCATTGTCCAAAATCACAAACTAGTTTAATCTGTTTGTCAATGAAGCTACCTAGTAGCACATTGAGCAGGCAGGCCACGTTAACTAAATCCGCTTATCAAGTCACTGGCGAGTGGCATAGTGCTTCGGTGCCAGTTTTACAACTTTCTCACTATTACCGAGGTGTGAGTCTGGAGGTTTGCGTGTGTTTGTGTGGCGCTCTGTGATGGAGCAGTGACTGTCTGAGGAATGGGCTATTGTACTGTAGTGACATGGGCTGGATAGAATCAGTCTGTCTTTAGAACTGGTAATAATTGCTTATTTGCCCTGCAAAATAATAGAACAATATTATTTATATAATAAAGCTGTGATTGAGACTGTCATTGTTGTTATTTTTGAAAGCCACAACTTTAGAAGAAAATCTTTGTAGGCTAGAATATTTGGGAAATAACTCTGTAGATGTCCTGGTGGGCAGGCAGTGTGCCCCCGGTGATGCGTTGGGCTGACCACACGCACCACCCTCTGGAGAGGCGGTTGCGTCTGGTGCTGTAGCCGTACCAGGCAGTGATGCAGTCCAACAGGATGCTCTCAATGGCGCACCTGTAGATGTTTGCGAGGGTCTTTGGTCCTACCAAGCTGAATTGTTCAGCCTTCTGAGGTTGAAGAGGCGCTGTTGCGCTTCACTACACTGTCTGTGTGGATGGGTTATTTCAGTTTGTCAGTGATGGGCATGCAGATAAACTTGATGCCTTTCACCCTCCACTGCTACCCACGTGGATGGGGGTGTGCTGTCTCCTGAAGTCCACAATCTTCTCCTTCATTTTTTCCTGGCACCACTCCGCCCACACCACTTCCCAATGGATCTGTTGGGGTGGTATGCGAATTGTAGTGGGTCTAGGGTGTTGGGTAAGGTGGATGTTTGATCCTTAACTAGCCTCTCAAAGCACTTCATGATGACAGAAATGGGGACTACAGACTGGGATGGGGAGAGATTGAATATGTCCGTAAACACTCCAGCCAGCTGGTCTGCACATAATCTAAGGATGTGGCTATGGATGCTGTTTGGGCCGGCAGCCTTGCGAGGCTTAACACGGTTAAATGTCTTCACGTCAGCCGCGGAGAACGAGAGCTCGCAGGAGCGAAGGAAGTAGCAGAATGGAGGCGTGATTGGATTTGCCAAAGGGGGGGCAGGGGAGTAGCAATGGTCAAGATTTCTTGATGAGCGAGTTGCGCAGGCGATGTTGATAAAGCTTTGGTTGCATTTTCCTTCTATTTGGTTTTAGGGGGCGGTGGTACGAACATAGGATCCAATTCAGGAATGTCTCATTTTTGGTCGAAATGCTGGTGAGTGACTGCTGATCTAATATCAAAAAGTTATTTTCGGCTATAGGTAATAATGCTAGAAATGTTCTGAGCAAATAATACGAAATAACACACACAAAATACTGCGGAGTTACCTAGGAACAGGGTGACCATATCTGTTGGCGCCATGTCTGTTGGAGCCTATCGAATAGAAACACAAGATGGTTAAGGAGTATCCATTATAAAAAATAAAATAAAACCATGAATAGGTTTAGGCTATAGCCCATGCATCCAACAGAGGGAGATAGATTTTCTGACTGGACATTTTGGGGTGCTTTGGTATAATTTCTCGCTTTGTCTAGCCTACATTTCTCTCTTGCGTTCTGTATAACATTTTTATTGAAATAGGCTAATTACTCTTAATGTCACTTGTGTGCTAGCACGCGAGACTGTTCTTTACTGTGGGGTGCCAGTCAAGTTCAAATAGACTAAACCATCGTGTGTCACATCACAACGTCGTCACAATCTACGAATGCTGTCAATCATCGTAAATAGACGATGCTATTGTAATAGCACTCAACCTTACTTTCAACACAACATTGGTGACGCGTTGTCTTATCTAAACAAGTATGAGGCGTGTAATGTGGGCAGGTCTGTCTGTGTAGTTTCTGCCGTACGATTGAATAGAGTTGCAGAGCAAGGAAAACGACTAATTCAAGGTCTCCGAGCGTGCACCGCTAGCAATTTCACACCTGTTACATAGGATGATCGAAATGGATCTAGGAATGGAACAGCTTCCATAAATCTCGCAAATCTCTTGTTTTGGAAGGTACTGACTTTGTGACAAATTATGCTGTTAACACTTTGTAGTCAATTTCTACAGTTGTGTCAATGTTTCTGACTAATATCGAATATCAATGCAACAGACAGTTTAAAAAAAAAACAGAGTATTTTGGGTTCATCTGTTTTTAAAGCAGTTCATCTCATAGAAAGGGCGAATAACATTTGAACCTGCCTTTAACTCATTAAAATGAGACTCAGCGATTATACAACGTTGCCACGAGCACCATAGATATTGCAGATAAGCGCGATGCACTCTGGTATGGCCAAGAATGTGTTTCATGCTGCTGCCACATGATTGCTGCTGGACCAAAACAATGGAGAAATTAAGCATCAAGCCTAACACTCTTAGCTGTTGTGGAAGTCGTCCCGATTCTGCTGTTTACTTTGTGCATTGCTGAATCTACCTTTAACTTTCTTACCCATAGGCAGTTGCTGGACTACTGGCTGATGCTCGATCCCTGTCTGAGGTGGCCAGAGAGGAGGCCTCTAACTTCAGATCCAACTATGGACACAACATCCCACTGAAGGTTAAAAAAATAATTCTGTTGCTATTCAGTGTTTCCCTCAAACTCCGCCTCGGTTACCCTGTCAGTTCCACATATTTGATATTTATTTATTTTAATTTGACCTTTATTTAACTAGGCAAGTCAGTTAAGAACAAATTCTTATTTTCAATGACGGCCTAGGAACTGTGGGTTAACTACCTGTTCAGGGGCAGAACAACCGATTTGTACCTTGTCAGCTCGGGGGTTATAACTTTCAACCTTCCGGTTACTAGTCTAACGCTCTAACCACTAGGCTACCCTGCCGCCCCATATATTCCATTACAGGACTACCATGCCTGATTCAACTGGTTAACTGTGACTATGCTAACCTATTTTGGCGACATTCTGAATGGCTTTGTCCCTAAATCCTATGGACAGTCATATTCTTTGAATTGCATATAATCTCTCTTTACAGTATCTCTCAGAGAGAGTGGCCATGTACGTTCATGCCTACACACTATACAGTGCCGTGCGGCCGTTTGGATGCAGCTTCATCTTGGGCTCTTACGATCAAGATGATGGTCCTCAGCTGTACATGGTTGATCCCTCTGGAATCTCATTTGTGAGTTAGGTTTTGGGTGTTTATCACTAAACTAACTGTTGTCTAATGTCATTAACTTACTGTTGTCACTCTACACTCTTAGGGCTGGTTTCCCGAATCAAGATTAAGACTAGTCTAGGAGTAAGGGGCATTCTCAATGGAGATTTTACAATGAGCATGTGGTTCACTCCTTGACTAGGTTTAATCTGGGTCTGGGAAAATTGCCATTTAAAGGCCCCAGTGCAGTCAAAAATGTATATATAAAACACTGGAAAATCAAAAATGTGTATATATAAAACACAGGAAAATCACATTTCCACACAGGTTAGAATAATATTGTGAAAATTATAATGCCCTTTTAGTGTAAGAGCTGATTGAAAAGACTGCATGAGCTTTCAGCACGTTTTGGTGTTATTGAGTTTTGGCCTACGATGGTGACATCACCATACATTAAATTAGTGAATAGACCAATAAGAAAGGGTTCAAAACCTTTCTACCAATAAGTTAGTATTCTGTTTTTCCCTCCCCAGACAGGCCTAGCAAAATTCTTGCTTGAGAAATTTTGTTTTTTTTACCATTTTAATTGAAAGTACTTCATTGTTACCCAGAAATTATTTAAATAGTAAGATTAAAAAGATTGAACTTTAAGGTGTTTGGAAATTTGCAATGTATTCTCAGAAGGGAATGTTTGTTTTACCATCTCTATATGTCACCACGCAACCTCAAAGTGATGTGAAATGTGTAACATTGTTGTGAAAATGTTCAAGATGGCCACTGAAATGTTTGTTTTATTAAGGGGTACTGGGGATGTGCTATTGGAAAAGCCAAGCAAGCCGCCAAGACAGAAATTGAAAAGCTTCAGGTAAGAATATTAATTTAGCCAAGTTGTCCAATTTCATAAAACATGGGAATATCTTCATTGTTTATCTTTGTATGTCATTGACATCAACAGATGAAAGACATGACCTGCAGGGAGTTGGTAAAAGAGGTGGCCAAAATGTAAGTGTTTTTTATTTTATTAAAGGAATACACCTACTGTTGCTCATTCTCATAAATAGCCTTCAATCAAGGCACTGTGTATTACCCATATGTACTGTTGTATTTTTGGTTTTGTAGAATCTACATTGTACACGATGAAGTGAAAGACAAAGCGTTCGAGTTGGAACTCAGCTGGGTTGGAGAAGGTAATGCAGCTTTCTCTTATAAACTGAGTGTACAAAACAGACACCTGCTCTTTCCATGACAGACTGTCCAGGTAAAAGCTATGATCCCTTATTGATGTCACTTGTTAAATCCACTTCAATCAGTGTAGATGAAGGGGAGGAGACAGGTTAAAGAAGGATTTTTTTTAAAGCCTTGAGACAATTGAGACTAGGATTGTGTGCCATTCAGATGGTAAATGGGAAAGACGGATGATTTAAGTGCCTTTTTATTTTACCTTTATTTAACTAGGCAAGTCAGTTAAGAACAAATTCTTATTTTCAATAATGGCCTAGGAACAGTGGGTTAACTGCCTGTTCAGGGGCAGAACAACAGGTTTTTGTACCTTGTCAGCTCGGGGATTTGAACTTGCAACCTTTCGGTTACTAGTCCAACGCTCTAACCACTAGGCTACCCTGCCGCCTTTGAACGGGTTATGGTAGTAGGTGCCAGTTGCACCAGTTTCTGCCAAGAACTGCAACGCTGCTGGGTTCAACGCTCAACAGGTTCCCGTTTGTAACAAGAATGGTCCACCACACAAAGGAAAATTCAGCCAACTTGACACAACTGTGTGAAGCATTGGAGTGAACATGTGCCAGCATCCCTGTGGAATGTTTCGAGACCCTGTAGAGTCCATGTCCTGACGAATTGAGGCTGTTCTGACGGCAATTAAGTATATTTTCAAAACATATACTTAATTGTTTGAAACCTGAACATTTTACTACATGAGGCATGTCTTACCTGGCTTCAAAGTAGCCTAGCCAAAATCAGACCATATCTGTGAAAGCAATTATTTTATATAAACTTTCTTTCATTGTCCAGTAACCAAAGGCACACTTCTAGTCATATTAGCAACCCATGCCAGTTGCATATTCAACCACCCCTCTTTCTAAATTTGCTGCACTTGTGTGAAGAAATAATTGTTCATCAACATTAAGCTAAACGTTCTGATCTGTTGCGTCACTCATTCCTTTTTCCCCTCTATTTTCTTTTATGTTGCCTATGCCTATTGGTTGTGTGAATTTGGGACCTATCGTCCCACAACTGTCCCAGAGTCTGTTTTGGAATAGGCTATTTCTTTCTCAAAGCTGACCAATAGAATAGGTCAACTTTTCTACTATGGGGGATAGCAGATTGAGATAGGCTAGTGATTTTGCTGTTTGTTACTGGTCTTGTTGGCTGAGGAAAAGTACATGTGGACAGGTATTCTAACATCAAAGTGCGCGTCAGAATTTGGTAAGAAGGAATTGTTGCATCCTGACTTGCATGTTCTGTTAATATGAATTACCATAATCGAAATGTCATTCTGGGCACCGTGGGTGGATGCCCTAATCAGGTTATGCACCCAATCCAAAAGGGTCTGGTAAATTTCTTAAATGTCCGCTAAATTAAAATTATGCCGGTCAAATGTCCGGCGCCTCATTTTTCTAACGGAAACCCTGGTGTAAGCAGTGTTCCACTCAAATCTGAAAGTTAACCCAGCTCATAACAAAGTGATGTATTGCATGCATGTGCAGTCATGGCCAGCTACGTGACGGGCCATCGCCCGATCCAGTCAAATCAATGTTGTGCATAACTTATGACCTTCATTTCCCTTCACCAGTGACAAAAGGAAAGCACGAGCTGGTTCCTAAAGACATCAGGGTGGAGGCAGAGAAGTATGCTAAGGTATGTACCATGACCACCAGTTTGTTGCATGGCATTTCTGTGACCTGGGTTCAAAACAGTACCTTCAAAGTATTCTTTCCACATTTTATGGTTACAAACTGAAAGTAAAATGGAATAAATTGAGTGTGTCATTGGCCTACACACAATACCCCATAATCAGTCTAAGTATTCAACACCTTTTATGACGAGCCTAAATAAGTTAAGTAAAAATGTGTTTAACTCACATGATAGGTTGCATGGACGCACTCTGTATGCAATAATGGTGTTTAACATTTTTTGAATGACTTCCTCATCTCTATACTGTACACAGAATTATCTGCTTTTACACCTGCATTGTTTGCTGTTTGGGGTTTTAGGCTGGGTTTCTGTACAGCACTTTGAGATATCAGCTGATGTACTAAGGGCTATATAAATAAATTTGATTTGATTTATCTGTAAGGTTGAGCACTGAATTTCAAACCGATTTAACCACAAAGACCAGGGAGGTTTTCCAATGCCTTGCAAACAAGGGTAAATGGGTAAAAAAAAGCAGACATTGAATATATCCCTTTTGAGCATGGTGAAGTAATTGATTATACTTTGGATGGTGTATCAATACACCCAGTTACTAGAATGATACTGGCGTCCTTCCGAGAGGAGGGAAACTGCTCAGGGATTTCAACATGAGGCCAATGGTGACTTTAAAACAGTTAGTTTATTGGCTGTGATGGAATAATTGAGGATAGATACACAACATTGTAATTACTCCACAATACTATGCTAATTAACAGAGCAAAGAAATGAACTTCATGTCCTAAATAGAATGCGTTATGTTTGGGGAAAATCCAGCAGTGATCAACAACCAACTTAAGAGTTTGAATTTAAAAAGGAATAATCTGCCAATATTGTACAAACCAGGTGTGTAAAGCTCTTAGAGACTTACCCAGAAAGAATCACTTTCTGAAGGCACTGTATGTCCATGGATCGAACTCGGGTTTCCTGTGCGCCACAAGACTGTTAGCCTTCTGAGCTAAATCCTAGGTTTTAGCCCAGGGAGCTAACTAGTCTTCAGGTCCCAGGCAAGGTTACTCATCACACGAGCGTGGTTCACTAAACCACGATTATACAGTATCTGTTAGTGTTGCACAGCGTACCGAAACTATAATAAGAAAAACGGTTGGGTATTAGAAGTGAAAGGAACAAATTCTATCAAATGTCTCACGTTTGAAAATGAGCTAAATGTGTTAAACTAATTAGAAAATATGATAAATTTGTACAAACGATTACAAGACTAACAGAATGCATCAGTGTTTGTATTCCCTGCAGCTTCCTGAAGAAGCATCGGCACAGGAATGCCTGTCTGGGTGTGCATATGTTGACAACTTTGTGTAGCCGTTAGAAGGGTTGGGTACGTTACTTTCTAGATGTAGTCAGTAAGTTACAAGTTACCTGTACAAAATTGTAATCAGTAACATAACTTTTGGATTACCCAAACTCTGATTGTAATCTGCTTACTTTCCCCTTAAGAGGCATTAGACGAAGACAAAAATAAATTACCAATATTGCAGGATAAATAAATGTTAGTTTACATTTTCACAGCACTGTATTTGACCCCATGCAGACATTTGTGGGTTTTCAAGCATGAACTGCCCCTTTCAAGTCCTGCCACATCTCAATTGGGATTAGGTTTGGACTTTGACTAGGCCATTCCAAAACTTTAAATTTGTTGCTTTTTAGACATTTTCATGTAGACTTGATTGTGTGTTGGATCATTGTCTTGCTGCATGACACTGCTGCGCTTCAGCTCACAGACGGATGGCCTGTCATTCTCCTGTAAAATTCTGATACAGACCACCACCATGCTTGACCTTTGGTATAAGGTTCTTACTGTGGAATTTATTTGTTTTTCGCCAGGCATACTGGGACCCATGTTGTCAAAAGTTATACTTTTGACTCAAATGTCCATAGAACATTCTTCCAGGAGTCTTAATGATCATCCAGGTGCTTTTTGGCTAACTTGAGTCAACTTCTTGTATATGACGTGGTTCCTGTTGTGTCTGGCGAAATTCAAACACATCCTATGGATTATTATTAGTTTATCTGCATGAATTCAATTACTCAATAAAAGCCCCACTCGGGGTCTTTTAAAATTTGAACATTTTTTTCTTACGGTATGGAGCACAATACCACAGAGGAGTTTAGAAGTGAACTCCCTCAAACTTGCATTCAATAGGCTGGATTCTGCAGCTGTTGCAAGAGTGCATTTCCCCTGGTTATCCACTGGTCACAAAAGTGATTGATAGGCAATTTAAACTTCAATTCAACCATTATTGGGTTGAACAGCCATCCACAATACGTAAGGCGCAAATAGCTTAAAGAGAGAGCAGCAGTATGATTCACATCAATGCAATATGTAGATGCCAATAATAAGTTACTGCTGTTGTCCATAGCTCATAGCGTTTATTCAAGTTGAATAATATTTTGATGCCGACAGTAGCCGTAACATTTGAAGACATGGCTTGGACTGTAGCCTACGAAAGTCTATTCCTGCTCATTTCCCATGAGCCATCAAATAAATTTTGTGTGTCATCATAGTGGTCTCTGACTTGTGGTCAGGCTCGCTCAGGTGGGGGGAAAACGTACACCTTTTTTTTCCAATGCTGATTTGAATGTCATTGAGAAAAAAGGTGTCAACTTTTTCGCAAACATCCTTTAATCTAGTTTTTCAAAAGTATCTGATTACAAAAAAAATCTGGTAACGGGTTATTTTTTTTGTCATTAACCATGTTTTCATGCGACATTGTGGGATGTTTTTGTCTGTAAAATTGTGATGGTAGTGGGAACTCCTTTATGTGCAAATATTGATAGAATAACCATCATATCGAAGTAAGCATGGAGTCACGCGATGTTATGGGGGGTGGTCCTCCCACTACAACTAGAGAAACCATGCAATTTATTAGGCTACAGATGAAAAACTATGAACTTCACAGGGTGGTAAGTGCATAGTGATCTGGATGCTCCTTTCCAATAAACATCGTGGGTCTGATTCTGGTGACAGACACTTAACTGCTGTTTTACAAATGCAAGTATTCTCGCTCTTTTAATTCTCGCTCTTAATCTCATGTACAGTCGTGGCCAAAAGTTTTGAGAATGACAAATATACATTTTCCCAAAGTCTACTGCGTCAGTTGGCAATTTGCATATATTACACAATGTTATGAAGAGTGATCAGATGAATTGCAATTAATTGCAAAGTCCCTCTTTGCCATGCATCCCCCAAAAACATTTCCACAGCATTTCAGCCCTGCCACAAAAGGACCAGCTGACATGTCAGTGATTTTCTCGTTAACACAGGTGTGAGTGTTGACGAGGACAAGGCTGGAGATCACTCTGTCATGCTGATTGAGTTCGAATAACAGACTGGATGCTTCAAAAGGAGGGTGGTGCTTGGAATCATTGTTCTTCCTCTGTCAGCCATGGTTACCTGCAAGGAAACGTGTACCGTCATCATTGCTTTGCACAAAGGGCTTCACAGGCAAGGATATTGCTGCCAGTAAGATTGCACCTAAATCAACCATTTATCAGACATTCAAGAACTTCAAGAAGAGTGGTTCAATTGTTGTGAAGAAGGCTTCAGAGCGCCCAAGGAAGTCCAGCAAGCGCCAGGACCATCTCCTAAAGTGATTCAGCTGCGGGATCGGGGTACCACCAGTACAGAGCTTGCTCAGGAATGGCAGCAGGCAGGTGTGAGCGCATCTGCACGCACAGTGAGGCGAAGACTTTTGGAGGATGGCCTGGTGTCAAGAAGGGCAGCAAAGAAGCCACTTCTCTCCAGGAAAAACATCAGGGACAGACTGATATTCTGCAAAAAGTACAGGGATTAGACTGTTGAGGACTGGGGTAAAGTCATTTTCTCTGATGAATCCACTTTCTGATTGTTTGGGACATCCGGACAAGCTTTTTCCCCCAGAGAAGACAAGGTGAGCGCTACCATCAGTCCTGTGTCATGCCAACAGTAAAGCATCCTGAGACCATTCATTTGTGGGGTTGCTTCTCAGCCAATGGAGTGGGCTCACTCACAATTTTGCCTGACACAGCCATGAATAAAGAATGGTACCAAGATATCCTCCGAGAGCAACTTCTCACAACCATCCAGGAACAGTTTGGTGACGAACAATCCCTTTTCCAGCATGATGGAGCACCTTGCCATAAGGCAAAGGTGATAACTAAGTGGCTCGGGGAACAAAACATTGACATTTTGGGTCCATGGCCAGGAAACTCCCCAGACCTTAATCCCATTGAGAACTTGTGGTCAATCCTCAAGAGGCGGTTGGACAAACAGAAACCCACAAATTCTGACAAACTCCAAGCATTGAATATGCAAGAATGGGCTGCCATCAGTCAGGATGTGGCCCAGAAGTTAATTGACAGCATGCCAGGGCAGATTGCAGAGGTCTTGAAAAAGAAGGGTCAACACTGCAAATATTGACTCTTTGCATCAACTTCATGTAATTTTCAATAAAATCTTTGACACTTATGAAATGCTTGTAATTATTCTTCAGTATTCCATAGTAACATCTGACAAAAATATCTAAAGACACTGAAGCAGCAAGCTTTGTGGAAATGAATTTGTCATTCTGAAATCTTTTGGCCACGACTGTAGACTAGCCTAACGTTACCCGTCTGGATCTACGAGCTGTTGGCTACAGCGCACGTCCTAAAACCAGATTTGCTAATTAACCTAAGTTTGTGACAACTATCTGTAGAGTTGAAAATGCGATGGAAACGCATTTCACTTTTCGATATTTATTTAGTGATTTATTTTTAATTTTTACATGAAGTACATAGTGTGCACTACCTCAACCTGAAACTGATTTTATCCGCAACATGTCCATGTGGTGGAAACGTGCACATTTTCTTTGGATTTTAGAATATTTGCATCTAAATCAATCGCCAATTGGATGGAAACCTAGCTAGTTACATTTAATGTTACGTTCGCATGATGATAGTAATAAGTCTTCAGGCAGATGGAAAGGCTTTCCCAAAAATCTTCTCAATTACAGTGCATTCGGAAAATATTCAGACCCCTGGACTTTTACTTAGACTGTTACGTTACAGCCTTATTCTAAAATTGATTATTGTTTTCCCCCCTCAACAATCGACACACAATACCCCATAATGACAAAGCAAAAATAGGTTGACATTCTGTGAAAAATGTTATAATAAAAATAAACTGACATTTACATAAGTATTCAGACCCCCTACTCAGTAATTTGTTGAAGCACCATTGACAGAGTTCAGCTTCGAGTCTTCTTGGGTATGACGCTACAAGCTCGGCACACCTGTATTTGGGGAGTTTCTCCCATTCTTCTCTGCAGATCCTCTCAAGCTCTGTCAGGTTGGATGAGAGTCGCTGCACAGCTATTTTCAGGTCTCTCCAGAGATGTTCAATCGGGTTCAAGGCCAGGCTCTGGCTGTGCCCCTCAAGGCCATTAAGAGACTTGTCCCGAAGCCACTCCTGCTTTCTCTTGGCTGTGTGTCCAGGTTGTTGTCCTGCAGGAAGGTGAACCTTCCCCCCCAGTCTGCTGGCTTGAGTGCTCTGGAGCAGGTTTTTATCAAGGATCTCTCTGTATTTTGCTATGTTCATCTTTCCCTCAATCCTGACTAGTCTCCCAGACCCTTCCCCTAAAAAACATCCCACAGCATGATGCTGCCAGCACCATGCGTCACTGTAGGTTTGGTGCCAGGTTTCCTAAAAATGTGATGCTTGACATTCAGGCCAAAGAGTTCAATCTTGGTGTCATTAGACCAGACAATCTTGTTTCTCATGGTCGGAGTCCTTTAGGTGCCTTTTTGCAAATTCCAAGCGGGCTGTCATGGAGTCTGAATAATTATGTAAATATTTTTTTTTTGCAAAAACGCTAAACCTGTTTTCACTTTGTCATTATGGCATACTGTGTGTGCATTGAGGGGGAAAATGAATGAATACACTTTAGAATAAGACCATAACGTAACAAAATGTGGAAAAAGTAAAGGGGTCTGAATACTTTACGAATGCACTGTAGCCTATGCCAACTGGGCAGGAGCTCTTCAAAAAACTGCTTTTTTGGGGGGGTGTTGACTATCGTGATACTAAATCTGGTATTGAAGAAATTTCTGCTATCGTGGTAACTTTAGTCTATCTTTCTGGTGTCTGATTCACAATGCTTCTTGCTTCCACCATAGGATTCTTTGGAGGAGGAGGATGACTCTGAAGAAGACAACATGTAAACTCAATTCTGCTGTTTCTTCACTTGTCACACACACCTACTGACAGGACAGCTCTACAAGAAACAGACGGAAATTATTTTGTATGTGTTGTAGATAATGGACCATTCATGTCATTTCTTTCCCATTTGGTTTGATGGATTACACAGCTTTGAAATAAGTGGATGAGCACTGTTTATACTAAAAGCATCTTTGACCATTAAAAGAAAGGGTCTGTCAAGGGTCTGCCTTAGTCATGTTATTTTTTGCCAATGTATTAGAGGTCGGCCGATTTATTGGAGGACCAGAAAAGCAGATACCGAGTAATCGGACGATTTACATTTTTTTTTATTGATTTGTAATAATCACAATTACAACAATACTGAATGAACACTTAATTTAATATAATACATCAATTTAGCCTCACGTAAATCATGCAAAAACAGTGTTGGAGAAGAAAGTAAAAGTGCAATATGTGCTATGTAAGAAAGCTAACGTTTCAGTTCCTTGCTCAGAACATGAGAACATATGAAAGCTGGTGGTTCCTTTTACCTGGGAATATTGAAGACTCATGTTAAGACGTTTTAGGTTGTAGTTACTATAGGAATTATAGGACTATTTCCCCCTATACCATTTATATTTCATTAACCTTTGACTATTGGCTGTTCTTATTGGCACTTGCCAGTGTAATACTAAAGCTTCCATCCCTCTCCTCGCTCTTCCCTGGGCTCGAACCAGCAACACAACAGCCACCATCGAAGCAGCGTTACCCTTGCAGAGCAAGGGGAAGAACTACTAGAAGGCTCAGCGAGTGAAGTTTGAAACTCTAGCGCACGCTTGACGCACAATGAAAAGCTGCTTGCAAAACGCACGAAAGTGCTGTTTGAATGAATGTTTAGGCGTATGCTTCTGCCTACCATCGCTCAGTCAACTTAGATACTTGTATGCTTATTCAGATTATATGCAACGCAGGACACGCTAGATAATATCTAGTAATATAATCAACCATGTGCAGTTAACTAGTGATTATGATTGATTGTTTTTTATAAGATAAGTTTAATGCTAGCTAGCAACTTACCTTGGCTTACTGCATTCGCGTAACAGGCAGCCTCCTTGTGGAGTGCAACGAGAGAGGCAGGTCGTTATTGCGTTGGGCTAGTTAACTGTAACGTTGCAAGATTGATTTCCCCGAGCTGACAAGGTGGAAATCTGTCGTTCTGCCCCTGAACAAGGCAGTTAATGAAAATAAGAATGTGTTCTTAACTGACTTGCCTAGTTAAATAAAGGTATAAAATAAAAATACCAAGTCCCGATTGTTATACACTTGAAATCTGCCCTAATTAATCGTCCATTCTCCAATGTATTTAGTCCTTAAGGTATTATTTACAAGACTACTACTACTTCATCCTTCTACTGGTGGTGCCAGTTGTGTAAGAACAAAGACAATTTCAGTGCAGTGTGATGTTTCAACTATGACATGAGCTCAATGACTCCAGAAGGGCAGTAGTCTCCACATT
The DNA here is from genome assembly GCF_021184085.1 of Oncorhynchus gorbuscha. Lineage (NCBI taxonomy): Eukaryota > Metazoa > Chordata > Actinopteri > Salmoniformes > Salmonidae > Oncorhynchus > Oncorhynchus gorbuscha. The sequence continues at coordinate 35,431,975 of NC_060189.1, forward strand.
GACCTTACCATAGACCGCTACCATGCCTCTCCATTCCATCCTTGTTGTTTCGTCCCTGCTTGGATACACTTGAGACTAAATACAGAAGACCTGACGATAATACAGTGTCTTGAATCTTATTTAGCTCATCTCATCTGTACATTTGATGTGGAACACATGCCATGCTGTCTCGGATAAATTCATGTTATGGCCTTAGCCAAGTGATTTGACAGCAATCACTTCACTAGCTTTTCTGGTCAGTGCTATCCGGGATCGTTGGGACGTCCATACCCTAACCTTATCCATAACGAAAGACAATACAGTATGTTTAGAAACTCTACCATAAGCTTAACCATTTAAAATGTCAACTTCAACGGGGTAGGGACTTCCCAAAAAAGCCGGATAACAAGGACCGCTTTTACCTGCACATGTTTCCGGTTACGTAAACCAACTTGCCCGCTGACGTCCTACAAACATGTACACGGCGCCATTGCCCTCGACCGCAAACAAAACGATCTTGTGTATTTAACTCGTATCGCATTCTATCCCCAGCACACTACTACATAGCTAGTAACTCCTTAGTTCAAATACGAGTCACGGCCAGCGCCATCCAACGAGTGTGTAGAAATGGCACGTGTTTTAACATACAGTCCATTTCCATCCTTAGCAGTGACAAGGAAGCTTCCAGCCAGTGTCGAAAATAGGCGGTCCATTGTAAAATATGTCTAACAAGTGAAAGGCTTGGGTAGAGATAGGTAAAGCCAATCATATTTCCATCGTGGGGTGTTCTGGAGGATTAAAAAGCCAAGTATATGAGGACCAATGGCAACTTTTCCCTCAAAGAGCCGATTTCCTCTCTACCAACCATCAATACAGATTAGTTATGTCCTATAGCATTTGAAGCATGTGTTGACCAATCACATTTCTGCGATTTGACCACCACTGTCATGGCAGCCAATCTGATTTCGAGAAACACAGCTTCGGATCAAGCTTATTCTTCGTGTATTGCTTTGCAACTCTAGCAAGTGGTGAGCAGTCGGGTCGTTGCAGTAAGTATAAAAAAAATATTAGCTAATATTCCTCTCAAATTAATTACAAACAGTTCAAGCTATTGAGATCAAGGTGACACCCGTTTTGTTAAATACGCACGACACTTAGCTCAATGTCTCTTTATTTTTGTCTTGCAAGATTAGACCGTAAGGAATTGAATGGCAGTGACCAGTCGGCTTGTTTTTGCAGTGAAGAAATGTATGCGCCTTTTGTGAAACTGTATAATAAATAAATAATTGTTGTCCTGATACTTTTTGTTTTATCGTCGCGAACTACCTGCTTCTCGTTTATCCGAAAGAGAACCACCGTTTGAAATGTTATGCCGGAACTAGCTAGCTGACAAACTCAATGACTAACAAGGCGGTTTAAATCGCCATATCGATAAACTGTTCTTAGCTAGCTAACCTTAGTATGGTGAAGTTAGCTAGGTAGCTAAATTTAGCTCCGCTCCGGAGTTGAGGGAAATATTATGTCTTTCCTTATTTTCACAAAGACTGCCGATATGTTTTATATATTCTGTTTTACTGAAACAACCTTGTTTTTAAGATGACTGTGTGGCACACATTTTAGAGACAGATGTTCTTTGTAACGTTATTTCAAGCAGTTTGGAATGAACCACCAGCCTGACATGGTGCAGCACGGCGAGCTATGATGGCGACGTGACACACACAGTCAGATTGCGAGGCAAGCGGGAAGAAACACGCATTATTCTTCTTGTCTATGTGCAACGTCCTCTTTTAAAAAAAAAGCTTTCGACTAATTATTTGAGGTCTACTTTAACAATCAGCATACAGTGAAAACTAGCTAGCTACACATTTTGTACATCTGGAGGGAGGGGGCGGCTGCATCGAGCTTGAAAAGAATGCGTTAAGTAGCTAGCTAGTTTGTTAGCTAGTATATTTATTAATTTGTTCCATTTTATAGATATTCTGACAAGTCTTTGATAATCTGCTATTACTATATTGTTTTACAGCAATCAAAACCAATCGAGCTGGACTCCCTCAAATAGTCTACGATGAAGGTAAGTCACTTCGCTAACCTCAGTTGAAAACAGGAGTGAAGCCGACGCCTCTTTCACTTAGCTTGCAAAGAGACAGGGTCAACTGTATATGGTTGGCAACAACATGTCAACTTGAATATGTCAGGCATATAATGTTTCACAATTCATTTAAATGTTCCCACGTTTTAATCTAGGCATCACCACCACCTCTTCCTGAACAAGATATTTAGATGAAAAATGCAACTTCATGTTTATGTGGCATATGATGGGTGTTACAAGTTCATGCTTCATGGACATTTAATTTAATAGTGGCCGAACTGTTTTGTTCCGAAGTACAATGATGCATGTTATGGCGCATCTGTTTTTCTCACAGGCAGCAAACGAGCCTGCCTATCTGACCGTGGGGACGGAGGTCAGTGCCAAATACAGAGGTGCCTTCTGTGAGGCAAAAATCAAGACTGTTAAACGGATGGTAAAGGTTAAGGTAAGAGCACCACACAACAATGGCTCCACCCCAATGGCAGCCTATTACCTTTTATAGTGCACTACTTCTGACAAGGACCCATAGGGTTGTGGTCGAAAGTAGTGCATTATCTAGGTAGTGTGTCATTTGGGACAATGACACTGTAATCAAACAGGGTAGTATGTGGAATGGCCCATTATGTCAGCAAATGTTGATGTCCACATATTAAACAATATGTTGTTTATATAGACAAACTGATTGTCCAGTTTCGGGTGACAGTTTTGCTGCAAAAGAACCCCCCCCTTCTCTCGTATCTAGATATTAGTGTCTGCCAGTGGCATCTTTCAAGTAGAGACTTGTTCTATGAACAGTTTTCCTCAGTTTGTTTTATAAAGCATTAGGCAGTTTGTAACAGCCTACATAGTACCAGGTACACACTCAAAAGTGAATTTAGTCATGACATAATCATAACACAACAATAAACACAGGCAATACTGGAATGTTTGGATATTCTGCTGTTAATCATTACATTACATTTAAGTCATTTAGCGGACGCTCTTATCCAGAGCGACTTACAAATTGGTGCATTCACCTTATGACATCCAGTGGAACAGTCACTTACAATAGTGCATCTAAATCTTAAAGGGGGGGGGGTGAGAGGGATTACTTATCCTATCCTAGGTATTCCTTAAAGAGGTGGGGTTTCAGGTGTCTCCGGAAGGTGGTGATTGACTCTGCTGTCCTGGCGTCGTGAGAGAGTTTGTTCCACCATTGGGGGGCCAGAGCAGCGAACAGTTTTGACTGGGCTAATAGTGAATAATAGTGAAGACATCAAAACTATGAAAAAAAAATATTGAATCATGTAGTAACCAAAAAGGCATTAAACAAATCAAAATATATTGTATTTTATATTCTTCAAAGTAGCCACCCTTCACCCCGATGACAACTCCGCACTCCCGGCATTCTCTCAACCTGGAATGCTTTTCCAACAGTCTTGATGGAGTTCCCACATATGCTGAGCACTTGTTGGCTGCGTTTCCTTCACTCTGCGGTCCAACTCATCCCAAACAATCTCAATTGGGTTGAGGTCGGGTGATTGTGGAGGCCTGGTCATCTGATTCAGCACTCAATCACTCTTCTACTTGGTCAAACAGCCCTTACACAGCCTGGAGGTGTGTTCGGTCATTGTATTGTTGAAAAACCAGATGGGATGGCATATCGCTGCAGAATGCTGTGGTACCCATGCTGGTTAAATGTGCCTTGAATTTGAAATAAATCACATAAAGTGTCACCAGCAAAGCACCCCAGCACCATCACACCTCCATGCTTCACAGTGGGCACCACACGTGGAGATCATCCTTTCACCTACTCTGCATCTTACAAAGACATGGCGTTTGGAACCAAAAATCTTAAATTTGGACTTATCAGACCAAAGGACAGATTTACACCGGTCTAATGTCCATTGCTCGTGTTTCTTGACTCAAGCGAGTCTTCTCTTCTTATTGGTGTCCTTTAGAGGTGGTTTCTTTGCAGCAACTCGCCCATGAAGGCCTAATTCACACATTCTTCTCTGAACAGTTGATGTTGAGATGTGTGTGTGACTTGAACTCTGTGAAGCATTTATTTGTGCTTCAATTTCTGAGGCTGGTAACTCTAATGATCTTGTCCTCTGCAGCAGAGGTAACTCTTCCTTTCCTGTGACGGTCCTCATGAGACCGTCAGCCAGTTTCATCATAGCGCTTGATGGTTTTTGCAAAGGCACTTGAAGAAACTTCAAAGTTCATGAAATTTTCCACATTGACTGACCTTCATGTCTTAAAGTAATGATGGACTGTCATTTCTCTTTGCGGATTTGAGCTGCTCTTGCAATAATATGGACTTGGTCTTTTACAAAATAGGGCTATCTTCTGTATTCTACCCCTAACTTGTCACAACACAACTGGCTCAAACGCATTAAGGAAAGAAATTCCACACACCTGTTAATTGAAATGCATTCCACCTCATTAAGTTGTTTGAGAGAAAGCGAAGAGTGTGCAAAGCCGCCATCAAGGCAAAGGGTGGCCACTATGAAGAATTTCAAATATATTTTGATTTGTTCAAAACATATTTGATTACTACATGATTCCACATGTTATTTCAAAGTTTTGATGTCTTCACTATTATTCTACAATGTAGAAAACAGTAATAGAAAAACACGAATGAGTAGGTGTGTCCAAACTTTTAACCGGTACTGTATATCGAATATCCCATTCTTCTAAACATTTTTGAAAAGGTTGTTGCGCAGCAACTCACAGCCTTCCTGAAGACAAATAAATGTATATGAAACCAGTCTGGTTTTTAATCAGCAGGTAGTTTGTATTCAATTACTAACCAAATCTGTTGGCCTTAACATTTTGGTAATACACATGAATGTACATTAAATAGGGATTGATCATGCTTGGACATTCGATTAGCTAACTCTTGTTTTGTATGTTTTTGAGCTATGGATAGGACTAGGAATTTAAGTTTTGTATTCAAACACATTGTGAAAATGTGGAGTTAGTGAACTGGTGAACCTGCTTCTAGTTGATGATGGTTATTGTTTCAAGACCAGATGATCCCCCACCAATCACCAGGTAGCAACATTGTGACCTGACCTCCTCTTCTCCATTATTCACCTTTGTCACTTCCTTTATGATTGTCATGAGGTCAGTGTTCCCTTGACTGATTGTTTCATGGGGCATGGTAGGTAGCCCCATTGAACTTTCTCCACATTAAACGTAGGCCGTCATTTGAAATAAGAATTTGTTCTTAACTGACTTGCTTAGTTAAATAAATAACTGATGTGAACAATGAGGAAATAGTGAGTTTGCAAGTGAATGCACCATTCCCTGGTTATAAGCACAAACCTACTACTGTATCGTAGTCCTCCAGCACTGCCATGTGTAGCCCCTCAATACATGAGTTAATCTAAAGTCCTTTGGGGACAGGTCAGGAAGGGAAGAGTTGTGTCTGTTACACAACTGAATTATTTCACCTTGACTGAACTTCTTATCTCATTAATTCTATTTCTTTGTCTCTCCCTAGGTGATGGTCAAAGGAGACACCACCTCGCAAGTTGTTCAAGATGATCAAGTGAAAGGACCATTAAGGGTAAGTTGGAACTAACTAGCACCACCAAACTTGTCACAAGAAGATAAGGAAAATATTAGTTAGGCCCTCAGTGTCCTTTTAGTTCTCAGAATAAATAATCTGTTAATCATATAATTCTAAGATCTGATCTGTCGGATACAACAATGATGCTGTGCTTGTGACAGTAGTATATAGAACAGGGACAGTTGGGTACATATTGGGTATTGTTGACGTAAAGCTTATGTATATTGCCTAATTGTAATGGTCATGTGACTAATGCTCTGGCCAAGCACACTGATCACCCGTTTTTCAACAATTGTAAGCATCAATGGTTCCCCGACGGTTCAAAATGGCCTCAGTTTTTCTGATGTTTTCGAAGCCCTGTGGTTCCCTTTTCATTGTTTGAACATATGTGATAGGCTTTCACTCTGCTCAGGCACGTTGTTCTTTATTTAGGGGAGGTCTCTTAACTTTTGCCGTTTTGAGTTCTTGTTGAAATGGGAGTAAAAGAGCAGAATGTATGGGGTGTCTCAGTCTCATCCCTTTGTATCCTTTTGCAGGTGGGCTCCACAGTGGAGGTGAAGAGTGCAGAGGGGATCTGCAGTGAGGCAACCATCAACAAACTCACAGACGCCAGTTGGTACACAGTGGGCAAGTACAGCAACAACACCCAAACTAATATACAATGCCTGCTCTTCAGTTAATTAATGGCTGTATGTCTTTGTTGGTTGCATTTCCCCCTTTATCTCTCAACTTGCCTAATGGTTAATAACTATTTGTCTTTATGAAGTCTCATATTTTGGTGTAACTTTTGCAAGGGGCGCTGTTTTTCATGTGTTCCAGTGTTTGACGATGGGGATGAGAAGACACTCCGCAGGACGTCACTGTGTCTGAAGGGAGAAAGACATTTTGCTGAGAGCGAGGTAAAGGGACTAGTATTCTGACCTGACTCTTTTCTTAGCCATTTGATTTGCTGGCCTCTCTGTTATGTTACACATTAACACATTGATTAAGCCCCCTCCTTTCACCTCTCCCTCACATCTAGACATTGGACCAACTGCCCCTAACCAACCCAGAGCACTTTGGCACCCCCGTCATCGGGAAGAAGGGAAACCGCGGAGGGAGGAGGTCATCTCAGGCTCAGTAAGTTGACCATTCTTTTACTTTTGGCTATAGGGAACCACCCCGTTCTTTGCTTTAGAGTTTTATGACTTAACAAGCATTAACTCTTACATTCACCAGTATGATTTTAATCTATAGCAAGCATGCTGCTTTAAATGCTCTGCCTGCATACATTCAGACATGGTCATTTATATACAACAACATAGCACGATATATAGGCCCATATAGGCCTTTGTGATTGATACAGCGTTGAGCTTCTATAGAGACTAAAGGTTTTGACGGAGACTGACTATAGCTTCTGACCTGTAACGATTCTGTTCTGATGGGGAGTCCTGTTGTTCAACTCCTCAGTGCGGACGATGACAAGGAGTCATCTTCCAGTGAAGATGACAATGAGGACAGGAGGAGGCTAAACGATGACCTGATGGGTAAAGTGGCCAGTGTTCAGACTGGGACAGAGCGGACATCCTGGTACCTGGCCCTGGTGAGTCACAACCTGCACAGCCCCAGTTACACATGCTGTTTCTTTCTCTGCTCTCGTTCACTTTCTGTCCTGCTCTCTTTCACTCTCTCTCTTGCTCTCAATATGTATGGTATAATTAAATGGCCCTTGACCTTAGCAGCCATTGACAAGTTAGAGTTATGCAGATCAGGGAAGTTTCAATCTTTCACATTCAGCTACACTTGTCCTACCTGCTAATTGAGAAGTGTCATGGAGATGTTAGTTCTGTTCATACAACCACCTGAAAAACAACTCCTTGTGAAACTGAAAGCAAAATGGTCAAAAACCCTCCTAGACCTTTGGCCCTTGTTGTATGATTGTTCCTAGCTGTTCTTTATTGTTTCTGTCTAGGTGATATCACCCAGCTGCAATGATGACTTGACAGTCAAGAAGGACCAATGTTTAGTCAGATCATTTGCAGACTCCAAATTGTAAGCGTTGTGCATCCTACTTTTACATCATACAGTTTAAGAATTCCCAGTTAATTTACAAACATGTCTTGGTATATGTTTGTCATGCAATGTAAATACACATATATAATGTAAATTGCTGTTGAAGTCTTCTCAGAATTGCTACTTTAAAAAATTAAATCTGAATGCACATTTAGATGTCTGTTGTTTTTCAGTCACACTGTGGCAAGAAAGGAGATCCATGAAGTGAACATGGACAGCATCTCTAAAGCTGAGTTCTCACCGAGGAAAGGTAAGGCTGGCTCACCTAGGGAGCTCAACACTTCCAGTAAGTTCAAAAAATGAATGGTATTATGTTCAACTGAATTGAGATGTAATTGATCTGTAGGCCTAAGTCTTTACTTAGGGGTCTTTCACCAAATTGGTTCGGAGTGGTTTTTCCAAACTTTGACGCATTTCCCACCCTTAGTTCAGTTAGTTTGGACTGGTGTGAACACTATGCGCACTAAACAACTCTCAGTGGTTTGCTCAAAAAAGGTGGTCTCAGTCCGATTCCATTCTTACCGTGGTGTGGTTCGCTGCAGGTGAGAACTCAGTCCGAACCAAACAGGAAAATAATCAAGGAGTATTATTGGTTGTTTGACTGCGTGCATTTGATAAAATGCATGTAGTACCATTACTTTATCTCTGAAACATTCTGTGAGTGGCAGTGCATTTTGTGATCGCATCCAGGCTATACCGGGGATATAGGCTATTCACATCCCAGTTAGAGTGGCTATTGTGGCTGTTCCCTCCCGAATGTTGTTGGAAGACCAAAGCGAAAGTAATATGAAGTTTGCGACAAGTTATGCTTCTTGGTAATCGTAGACGGATTGAACTTGATTTTCTTCAAGAAACAAATGACTTGCATGAACTCGTGGTTTTGTTTGGACATTTAGCAATGTGAAACCGACTGGACCAGATGGGGGGGAGACGGACGACAACAACAACAATGTAACATAATCTCAGTCTGATTTGAACTATGTGTGAAAGTACCCTTTTTCTGGCTACTCTCAGGGTTGGATGGGGCAGTGCATTTCCTCAAGACCAAGGTAGTTCCTGACAGTTGGAAGATGGACATGAGTGAGATTTTAGAATCCTCCGGCAGTGACGAGGAGGACACAGAAGGAAAGGAGAGTGACGACGAGGAGGAGGAGGAGGAGGAGGAGAAAGAGGAGGAGGAGGAGGAGAAGGAAGATGCCAATGATGAGGTAAGAAGAACTCTGTTTTAGTCTGGAGTGATATTTTAAGACTACATGTAAGTCACTTTCCTTTTAGATGCAGATTAGGCCAGAGCCTGTATATATTCATAAATGAAGTCTTTCTATCAGTTTTGACAAGGCAGTAGCTTATCCAGTGTTGACTGTTTACTGAGCTGTGTTATACTCTACTAACAATGACCACTACAACCTGCTTGAATAGCTACAAATTTATGGAGAGGGAAAGGAATTTATCCCTCTCTTTGCTGCATATTCATTTTGTCGTGATAAGCTTTATCTGAGGGCCGGCTCTCAGTAATGTAAACCCAGCTGTGTATTGTAGTGACCTCACCTGCTCTGAGAATGAAGTTGGCTTGGCACCATACATTCATTGCATTCCCTTTCTGACATCTTGTGGCTACTGAGCCACCTTGATTGAGCCAGACTCCCAATAGACCCTGGGTGTGTCCCAAATGGCACCCTATTCCCTCTTAGTGTACTACTTTTGACCAGGGCCCATAGGGAATAGGGTGCCATTTGGGACTTAGTTCCAGTGTGTGGGAAAGCCCCTTCCTCCGGAACAACAATGGTTCTTTCTGCTCCCAGAGTTTGGGACAAATGGCCATTCGTGTGGTTTCAGACACTGTTCCCATAGCAACTGGCAGCTACTTCCTATCGTTTTAGAGAGGGACTGTGGGGATTGGCTGAGGGCCAGTGGAGGCTCCTGACTCGAGTTCTTTCTACCTCTGCTGCTTGTCATAAAGGCTTTGCTTCTCATGAGTGAAATTGGTTCACTTCACTGTGTATTTGCTTGTGTCTGGGGCACTTTGTCAGTCAAGGTATAATTCACACATTACATACACAGCCTACATAGATTACAATGGCATGTTGTTTTTCTTTTCTAGTTCCTCCATTTTAGACTTCAGTGTACTGTGACTGTATCTGTTTAGTAATATATGTACAGTGCATTCAGGAAAGTATTCAGACCTCGACTTTTTCCATATTTTGTATGGATTATAATTTTTCCCCCTCATCAATCTACACACGATACCCCATAAGAACAAAGCAAAAACTGTTTTTTAGAAAAAAAAGAAAAAAAATATCACATTTACATAAGTATTCAGATCCTTTACTCAGTACTCAGTTGAAACACCTTTGGCAGCGATTACAGCCTTGAGTCTTCTTAGGTATGACACAGATATGCCAAGCTTGTAGCAGTTGGGCAGTTTCTCCTATTATTCTCTGCAGATTCTCTTAAGCTCTGTCAGGTTGGATGGGGAGCGTCGCTGCACAGCTATTTTCAGGTCTCTCCAGAGATGTTCTATCGGGTTCAAGTCCGGGCTCTGGCTGGGCCACTAGGGCATTCAGAGACTTGTCCTGAAACCACTCCTGCATTGTCATGGCTGTGTGATTAGGGTCGTTGTCCTGCTGGAAGGTGAACATTCGGCCCAGTCTGATAACCTGCTCCAGAGTGCTCAGGACTTTATCAAGGATCTCTTTGTACTTTGCTCCGTTCATCTTTGCCTCTATCCTGACAAGTCTTCTAGATCCTGCCGCTGAAAACCATCCCCACAGCATGCTGCCACCCCCATGCTTCACCGGTGCCAGGTTACCTCCAGATGTGACGCTTGGCATTCAGGCCAAAGAGTTCAATGTTGGTTTCATCAGACCATAGAAACTTGTTTCTCATGGTCAAATTCCTTAGGCGCCTTTTGGCAAACTCTAAGTGGACTGTCCATGTGCCTTATTACTGAGGAGTGGATTCTGTCTGGCCACTCTAACATAAAGGCCTGATTGGTGGAGTGCTGCAGAGATGGCTGTCCTTCTGGAAGGTTCTCCCATCTCCACAGACGAACTCTGGAGCTCTGTCATTGACCATCGGGTTCTTGGTCACATACCCGACCAAGGCTCTTCTCCCACAATTGCTCAGTTTGGAGGGGCGGCCAGCTATAGGAAGAGTCTTGGTGGTTCCAAACTTCTTCATTTATGAATGATGGAAGCCACTGTTTTCGGGAACCTTCAACCCTGCAGAAATATTTTGGTACCCTTCCCTAGATCTGAGCCTTGACACAATCCTGTCTCGGTGCTCTACAGACAATTCCTTCGATCTCATGGCTTGGATTTTGCAAAAATTTAGAAAACCTGTTTTCGCTTTGTAATTATGGGGTATTGTGTGTAGATTTCTTAGGACTTTTGAATATATATATTTTTTTCATTTAAGATTAAGTCTGTAACGTAACAAAATGTGGAGAGAGTCCAGGGGTCTGAATACTTTATGAAGGGACTGTACATAGGGAGCCATATCTATGGTCCTGGATGCTGTGAATAGGTAACACACCGTACAATATGATTCATCGGAAGTTATGATGACATGTTTCTCTTGGCTATCGGATTACCCATTTAAGTGAGTGAGTGTTAAATATATTTAACCATTAAATCTGTCCTTGAATTTAACCCACACTAAGTTGTTTTGCCCAAGTGACTTTGCTCGACAAATAACAGAATGTGCAACGACTTCAGAGGCGAAGCATGAGCTCAAAATAATCTCAGCACCTGACTGACTACTGGCCTTGGCATACATGAAATCTTCCTCTGCTCTAGTAGCATTGCTACTGCTACGGGAATGTATTAGTTATGTCAAGACTGGCTGCTTGCATGTCACCTTGTGTACTCTGCTAGACTAGTCAGTTGAGATTCTGACAATGGTTTTTGTCTTTATCATAAAAATATATATTTTTAACCTTTTTACCTGGTTAGTTTAGTTGAAATTTTGACTCAAGTGTGTTTTTGTCGAGACCATGTCAAATTAGCAGCGCACTCAATGAAGGGTAATGGCTATTATAAGTAATTGTCAGTTCATGTCTAATTTACCTATATAACCAAGGTGTATGTTTCCTGCAGCCTGAGGATGAGGCGGACCCAGAGGAGAGGGATCACTTCCTGCAGCAGCTGTATAAGTTCATGGAGGATCGAGGTGAGCCTTCAGCCCTGTCCCATTTATCTTCCAGCATGTCTACGTCCCAAATTGCATCCTATTCCCTATATAGCGCCCTACTTTTGACCAGGGACTATATAGGGAATAGGGTACCATTTTGGGATGCAACCCTGAATTGTGCATTACCTCACTCACTAACCCACAAGAGTTTGAAACCATTGGATTGATGTAAGAAATATGGTGGACACTCTCCACACCAATCCAGTGCTTTTACATCCTTGAGAGAGTGAATAAGTGCACATGTCAGGGAGAAGGGGAAATAATTGGCAAACTTTCATATGACTTACTGCACACACAAATTTACTGCACGCACACACTACCTGGCCTGGCTCTGAATTCGCCGTCCATCTTTCATTTGATTTCTCTGTAGGTCTTTGTAACCCAATACATTCTAATCACTCATTCAACGACAACCTATGAAATAAAAAGGATCCTCCTGTGATTTTTCAATGCCCTAAAATGGGCTACTTTTCCTCTGTGTAACGTCGCTCTTCTCATCCTTTCCTCAGGGACGCCAATTAACAAGCCTCCTGTGCTCGGCTACAAGGATCTGAACCTCTTCAAGCTCTTCAGGCTAGTCTACCACCAGGGGGGCTGTGACAAAGTGAGTGCATCATCTCTACAGCTTGCTCTCCCTCCCTCTTCTGAGTCCTCTTCACTGCAGCGGCAGGCAGACTGCCTGGTCTCGTCGTCTAATGTGAACAACCTGTTCTCTCCAGCTTTGCCTTGCCTCTCCTGCACCTCTGTAAGCAAAATTGCAGCGTGTAGCTCTTTAGTGGACTGTCAAGGTCAAGGGGTGTCTATCTGGCTGGTGTTTTGCACGTCGGCTGCTATGAGGGCAAAGAAAACAGACCTGCAAAAACGACTTAACAATTTGGACTCGCTCGATCAAGTGATGTTGGTAGCGTTTTGTCTCAGTACCTCTCTTTCTTTTGTTGAATATATTTTTGAAATAGAGTAGCCTACATGAATGGTTATTGTGATGGTGTTTTTTTGCAGATTGAAAGTGGATCTGTGTGGAAACAAATCTACATAGACCTTGGCATTCCCGTCCTAAACTCTGCTGCCTCCTACAATGTGAAGACTGCCTATAGAAAGTAGGTGTTTGCTCACTTCACTCAGACTTACAAATTCTCTTTACCAGATGGTTCTTTCTTTTGAAGCAGTTGAGTCATTTTCTGTGCTTCAAACGGTATTTTAGGCCAGATTACTGTAAAGCGCTTGTGAAATATGTTGCTGTAAAAAAGTCTTTATAAATAGATTTGATTGATTTCTGTTTTCATGCACCAAGATTGTTTCTAAGTGTTGTGAGTGATGTCTACTGTGCTTGAGGGAGTGCTAATACATTATGTGTAGGTACCTGTATGGCTTCGAGGAGTACTGTCGCTCAGCCTGCATCGTCTTCAGGACCATCCACCACAGCGAGGATCCGCCAGCTTCCCAGTCCCAGACAGAAGAGAAGGCCGCCCAAATCCCTGAGGTGAAGGAGTGCCAGGGTCCAACACCATCCGTCAAAACTGAGTCTGCTGCGGCCATGGAGGACAAGCCTGCCCAGGAGGATGCAGAGTCGGGGAGCGAGAGCGACAAAGATGTTTCTTCTCCCCGGGTTAGTAAGAGTTGTACAAATTACGACAAAAAAAAACATGACACTGAAGACTATTCCATTTTGGACTCTGTTAGATTGAAATCCTGTTCAGTTTCATGGTCAGTCAGTGTGACGAGGGTAGGTTCTCTTTCATTGAGATGGCTTTCTACTGTTCCTTCCCTCGGATCTTCTTTCAATGCGTTTTGAGAAGGAGCCCCGGAGGGAGGATGCGAGGAATAGAGGAAATACAGCCTAGGGTTCCTCCTCTACAGACACTAATCACTTTACTTTCTTCTTTATCTCAGGGGAGGAGACGGTGCACTGTGACCCCGGTCAAAGCTGAGGTGAAGGAGCCCTCAAAGCTGGAGAAGATCAAAGAGAAGGAGGAGCAAAGTGGTGTGGGGGAGACCAGCGGAGAGGAGACTGGAGGTCCGAGAGACGGCAGCAGGTCAGATGGAGGAGACACCCCGGGGAACAGACGCAGCCGACGCCTGGAGGAGTCTGAGGACGAGGACGAGTTGGAGGATGAGGAAGACAGCGAGAGGAGAGTCGGAGAAAGGTACAGTTGAATGTTAATGAACTATCAGTGTAAAATAAATGGTGATAGAATTCATGGAATGTTTAAGATTATGTAATAATTAAATGTCACCTCAGGGCATCAAGTCTATTAGATGCCAAATGTTCATCTTCTCATGTTCCTCTATTTTGTACTTGTCAGGATGTGGCCATTGAACCGACCTAGAATGTCATGAATTGTGTAACACACAAACAGGAGGAATGTGATTACAATCAGTGTGGTTTCACATACTTGCTGAAGTCTTGTGATGGAATGTTTCAGGGTTGGTTTCCTATTGGATGGCAGTGCTGCAGATTTGTTGTTGTTGCTGTAACGTGCAGAGCTAATGGTCATATTTACTAGGAAGCAAACTGACCGAAATGTGGAGGGATTATCTGAACTTGTCCAATAAGAAACTCACATCTTTGTTGTAAAACGGTTTGCTACTGTGTGAACTAATGAATATGACCCATTTCTATCGTGAAATTGGAGTAGTGCTTGTAGTACTGACTGAAGAGCTTCTTCACTGAGTTTGAGGGCCTTGTTCAGATGGCTCTACAGTGAGCCCAAGGGTATTTCTTTAGGACTCTTGTTAGATCAGGGAAAGGGAGTCTGTAGAAAACCCTTAAAGTGGCAATGTGTAACTTTCTGGGGGACCTGACCAATTTCACAGATTTATAACTCACATTTCTATAATTCTACTTGAAAGCAAGTCTAAGCGGTAGACTATGTGTGCTATTTCTATGCTTCATGTTCATCAATCTTTTTTTTTATAATGCCCTTCGTACATCAGCTGATATCTCAAAGTGCTGTACAGAAACCCAGCCTAAAACCCCAAACTGCAAGCAATGCAGATGTAGAAGCATGGTGGCTAGGAAAAACTCCCTAGAAAGGCCAGAACCTAGGAGGAAACCTAGAGGATCCAGGCTCTGAGGGGTAGCCAGTCCTCTTCTGACTGCCGGGTGGAGATTATATCAGAACATGGCCAAGATGTTCAAATGTTCATAGATGACCAGCAGGGTCAAATAATAATAATCACAGTGGTTGTAGAGGGTGCAACTGGTCAGCACCAAATGTCAGTTGGCTTTTCATAGCCAATCATTCAGAGTTAGAGACCGCAGGTACGGTAGAGAGAGAGTCCAAAACAGCAGGTCTGGGACAAGATAGCACGTCCGGTGAACAGATCAGGGTTCCGTAACCCCAGGCAGAACAGTTGAAACTGGAGCAGCAGCATGACCAGGTGGACTGGGAACTGCAAGGAATCATCAGGCCAGGTAGTCCTGAGGCATAGTCCTAGGGCTCAGGGAGAGAGAGAGAGAGAGAGCAAGCATACTTAAATTGGCGCAGGACACCGGATAAGACAGGAGAAATACTCCAGATATAACAGACTGACCCTAGCCCCCTGAGACACAAACTGTTGCAACATAAATACTGGAGGCTGAGACAGGAGGGGTCGGGAGACACTGTGGCCCTGTCCGACAATACCCCCAGACAGGGCCAAACAGGCAGGATATAACCCCACCCACTTTGCCAAATACACAGCCCCCACACCACTAGAGGGATATCTTCAACCATCAACCTACTATCCTGAGACAAAGCAGAGTATAGCCCATGAAGATCTCCCCCAGGCACGAACCCAAGGGGGGCACCAACTTAAGTCTTCGGTATTGTACACCAGCATCACAGCTAAAAATATTTTTTTTATGTTATGCAAAATATATTTCACAGCAGTTTAGATGGTACAATGATTCGCTACACCAGTGGTTTCCAAAACTTTTTATAGTCATCATTGTAAGCCTGCCACACACACACTATACAATACATTATTTAAACATAAGAATGAGGGAGTTTGTCACAAACCGGCTCGTGGGAATTGACATAGAGCTCTTAAAGGACCAGGGCACAAATAATAATAATCAATAATTTTGCTCTTTATTTAACCATCTTACATGTTAAACCTTATTTGTTCATCAAATTGTGAATAACTCACCACAGGTTAATGAGAAATGTGCATCCTTTCAAGCACACAACTCTGCAATGTTTAGTTGTATTGGAGAGGGTCTTTTAAATCATTTCCCACACAGTCTGCCTGTATTTAGTTTTCATGCTCGTGAGGGCTGAGAATCCACTCTCACATAGGTACGTGTTTTCAAGGGTATCAGTGTCTTCACAGTGCGATTTGCCAAGGCAGGATACTCTGAACGCAGCCCAATCCAGAAATCTGGCAGTAGCTTCAGATTAAATACAATTTTCACAGAACCGCTTGTTGCAATTTTGATGAGACTCTCTTGTTCAGATATCAGTAATTGGTTTTGAGGCAGGGCATGAAAGAGATAACGAATCCAGTTTGTCATCCGTTTCGGGAAAGTAACTGTGCAACCAAATCACTCAGGTGCTTCGCTATATCACATTTGACATTGTATGTAAACTTGAGTTAATTTTCACACAAAAAATCATACAATGATGGAAAGACCTGTGTGTTGTCCTTGTTAATGCAGACAGAGAAGAGCTCCAACTTCTTAAAGCATAGCCTCAATTTTGTCCCGCACATTAACTATAGTTGGAGAGTCCCTGATTCAGATCATTCAGGGTGAGGGGAATAAACATCACTCAGATACGCCAGTCGTGTGAGAAACTCGTCATCATGCAAGCGGTCAGACAAGTGAATATTATGGTCAGTAAAGAATTTTAAGCTCGTTTTTCAATTTAAAAAAAAAAGTGTCAATACTTTGCCCCTTGATAACCAGCATACTTCTTCTGTATGTTGTAAAAGCGTTACATGGTCGCTGCCCATATCATTGCATAGTGCAGAAAATACACGAGAGTCCAGGGGCCTTGCTTTAACCTCTTGCTTCTACCTGGCACGCAGACGTCCCGTCTAGAGCTCTGGAAATGCAAATGCGCTAGGCTAAATGCTAATAGTATTAGTTAAAACTCAAACGTTCATTAAAATACACATGCAGGGTATTGAATTAAAGCCACACTCGTTGTGAATCCAGGCAACAAGTCAGATTTCTAAAATGTTTTACGGCGAAAACATAGCACATATTTATGTCAAACCACCACTGCAGACATAGCTCATTAGCATAGCCAAGTAGGAAAAAATATGCAATCAACAAACGCAGGATTAAAAAAAAATCATTTCACTAACCTTTTTGAAATCTTCATCAGATGACAGTAATATAACATGTTACACAGTACATTCATTTTTTTTCAATAATCTGCAATTATATATCCATAAATCTCTGTTTACAATGATGCATCGTTCAAAAAATGCTACTAAAATGTCAGGAGAAATGAAATAGCTCCGGCAGATAACGTCAGCTAACAAGGAATACACATCATAAACTTTGACTAAATATGCATGTTTTACATATGTATAGGAAGATACACTTCTTCTAAATGCAATCGCTGTGTTACATTTATTTTTAACGTTACAGTTTGCGTTTACTAGGCTATACTAGGAGTCGGCGCTCCAAATGTATCATTATGCCTCTATCTTGGAGTCGACAGAAACCCAAAATTAACACAAATATTCCCTTACCTTTGTTGTTCTTCCATCAAAAGACCTGGAAGGGATTATACTTACCAAAACAGCGTTTAGTTTTCAAGTCTGCGTCTTTCGGTTCTCAAAATAGCCACTTTTCGGTTGAAATGTAGGCAAAATTCAAGTGGATGCGCACCAAAACGTCGAAATTATATATATGTCGAGTAAACTTGTCAAACTATGTTCATAATTAAGCTTTAACATGTTATAAAGGTGTACAGCAATTGTGAGGACGAAGCGAAACACACACATCTTGTAATTGATCCTGAAGAAAGAGAGCGGGAGCAGAGCGCGCATAAACGTACACTTTTTTTTCGCGTGACCGAGACCTTTCGGCACGCTCAACGTCTCGTGAGCGCGCGATTGTCACAATGAGAAGCCCCATTGAAAGCAGGCTTCGCGCTGAACACGTAGGAACTGTTCCCAGAGCGGTAGTTGTTTGGGAAGGCGTTTAAGATGACGTCAAAGTTGGGCCAACTTTTTCCATGATGAGAGATTTTGGGAGAATGCATGCCCTGAGACTTCTGCTTTACATAGAGACAAAATTTAAACGGTTTTAGAAGCTTTAGAGTTTTCTATTCGATAATATGTTTTATATGCATATATTAGCAACTTTTGACAAAACTTTATCCTGTTTTATATGGGTACCCAATTTCTCCAGAAGTGGCAGTAAACAGGGCTAGGCTTAAGAGGTTAACAAAGTTAACCATTTTCACTGTAGCGTCCAAAACGTCTTTCAAGCTGTCAGGCATTCCCTTGGCAGCAAGAGCCTCTTGGTGGATGCTGCAGTGTACCCAAGTGGCATCGGGAGCAACTGCTTGCACGTGCGTTACCACTCCCCTGTCATGGCTTTTGCGCCATATGTACAGATACCAACATGAGCAGCAGCTACATACGGAACGTTAGTGGAATTTCCATGAGAGAGTAAAGGTTAATGTGATTGGATGTTAATTATTTCACTAGGCTACCTTTATTTAATATTGTGTTGTTTAGCGTAACAGAAGATGGTTTAATTTTATTTTGGCATTGAAATGAGGCTACACAGGCGAGGGGGGGAGAGAAAAAACCTCACCCAAATGTATAGCCCCATTGGAAAATATAAATTGACTGTTTGAAAAGGTGAAGGGGAAAAAATGATTTTTATTTTAGTTAAAATGTGAGTCACAGTTATTTTGCGTACCCCCGGCGGCATTGCGTGTACATACCCCAGTTTGGGAATACCTGCTCTACACTATACTAGCTTATTTTGTCACAAACTGAAATTAGGTGAACTAAGAGTTTTAGCAACCAGGAAATGGCGGAGCAATTTCTGCATACGCCAAGCTACTTAGTTGCACTATCAGGGTAAAGCAATGTGTTCTACTCCTTTCCATCAGAACCCTGGGCTTTTGCATCTTTGTGGACAGAGGTCAGCTCAGCTGCTCCATTTATGTTGAACAAACATTGAAGTAGGTGTGCATTCATTAGTGCACGTTGTAGAAAACTGTAGCAGAATGTTATGCAGCTGAAAACCTTTTGCAACAAAGTTTCAAAAGTTCAGTTTAATCCCTCCCAGTTTGGTTCCAAGTTAATACACCACAGTATTGGCAGTGTTTTAATAACCTGCTTTTGGATGTTAGATGGCTTTATTTTTGTGACTGTGCACCGTAAGATTTGAAGGCTCTCCGGGACAGCCTTTAACTGTGTGTGTGTGTGTGTGTGTGTGTGTGTGTGTGTGTGTGTGTGTGTGGGGGGGGGGGGACAGGGGTGAGGACGAAGACTCTGAAGACTCCGTAACAGGGACTAAGGTGAAGGTAAAGTACGGTCGAGGGAAGACCCAAAAGATCTACGAGGCCAATATCAAGAAGGCAGAGAACGATGATGGAGGAGATGTCCTCTACCTAGTTCACTACTACGGCTGGAACGTCAGGTAACCCACGGACACATACCTCCATTTTCACCCACCTGAAAGAGTTGATAGGGATTTTATGATTCACTGTCTTGATCACGGCAGTATTTTCAGTATTACTTTTCCACCTTTATCTGTTTTTGAAGTGACTGACTTTCAATGTAATATTTTGCTAGTATGTTTATTGTATGTGGTTAGAGCGTTGGACTAGTAACCGGAAGGTTGCAAGTTCAAACCTCCGAGCTGACAAGGTACAAATCGTTCTGCCCCTGAACAGGCAGTTAACCCACTGTTCCTAGGCCGTCATTGAAAATAAGAATTGTATAATCTGAGAGATGAGTGGGTCTAGCTATAGGGTTAATGGCTTAATTTCCCCTCTAGGTATGATGAGTGGGTCTAGCTATATAGGGTTAATGGCTTGATTTCCCCTCTAGGTATGATGAGTGGGTCTAGCTATATAGGGTTAATGGCTTAATTTCCCCTCTAGGTATGATGAGTGGGTCTAGCTATAGGGTTAATGGCTTAATTTCCCCTCTAGGTATGATGAGTGGGTCTAGTTATATAGGGTTAATGGTTTGATTTCCCCTCTAGGTATGATGAGTGGGTCTAGCTATAGGGTTAATGGCTTAATTCCCCCCTCTAGGTATGATGAGTGGGTCTAGCTATATAGGGTTAATGGTTTGATTTCCCCTCTAGGTATGATGAGTGGGTCTAGCTATAGGGTTAATGGCTTAATTCTCCCCTCTAGGTATGATGAGTGGGTCTAGCTATATAGGGTTAATGGCTTAATTTCCCCTTAGGATTTCCCCTCTAGGTATGATGAGTGGGTCTAGCTATATAGGGTTAATGGCTTAATTTCCCCTCTAGGTATGATGAGTGGGTCTAGCTATAGGGTTAATGGCTTAATTTCCCCTCTAGGTATGATGAGTGGGTCTAGCTATATAGGGTTAATGGCTTGATTTCCCCTCTAGGTATGATGAGTGGGTCTAGCTATATAGGGTTAATGGCTTAATTTCCCCTCTAGGTATGATGAGTGGGTCTAGCTATAGGGTTAATGGCTTAATTTCCCCTCTAGGTATGATGAGTGGGTCTAGCTATAGGGTTAATGGCTTAATTTCCCCTCTAGGTATGATGAGTGGGTCTAGCTATAGGGTTAATGGCTTAATTTCCCCTCTAGGTATGATGAGTGGGTCTAGGGTTAATGGCTTAATTTCCCCTCTAGGTATGATGAGTGGGTCTAGCTTCCCCTCTAGGTAGGGTTAATGGCTTAATTTTTCTAGGTATGATGAGTGGGTCTAGGTATGATGAGTGGGTATGATGAGCTATATAGGGTTAATGGCTTGATTTCCCCTCTAGGTATGATGAGTGGGTCTAGCTATATAGGGTTAATGGCTTAATTTCCCCTCTAGGTATGATGAGTGGGTCTAGCTATATAGGGTTAATGGCTTGATTTCCCCTCTAGGTATGATGAGTGGGTCTAGCTATATAGGGTTAATGGCTTGATTTCCCCTCTAGGTATGATGAGTGGGTCTAGCTATATAGGGTTAATGGCTTAATTTCCCCTCTAGGTATGATGAGTGGGTCTAGCTATAGGGTTAATGGCTTAATTTCCCCTCTAGGTATGATGAGTGGGTCTAGCTATAGGGTTAATGGCTTGATTTCCCCTCTAGGTATGATGAGTGGGTCTAGCTATATAGGGTTAATGGCTTGATTTCCCCTCTAGGTATGATGAGTGGGTCTAGCTATATAGGGTTAATGGCTTAATTTCCCCTCTAGGTATGATGAGTGGGTCTAGCTATAGGGTTAATGGCTTAATTTCCCCTCTAGGTATGATGAGTGGGTCTAGCTATAGGGTTAATGGCTTAATTTCCCCTCTAGGTATGATGAGTGGGTCTAGCTATAGGGTTAATGGCTTAATTTCCCCTCTAGGTATGATGAGTGGGTCTAGCTATATAGGGTTAATGGCTTAATTTCCCCTCTAGGTATGATGAGTGGGTCTAGCTATATAGGGTTAATGGCTTAATTTCCCCTCTAGGTATGATGAGTGGGTCTAGCTATAGGGTTAATGGCTTAATTTCCCCTCTAGGTATGATGAGTGGGTCTAGCTATAGGGTTAATGGCTTAATTTCCCCTCTAGGTATGATGAGTGGGTCTAGCTATAGGGTTAATGGCTTAATTTCCCCTCTAGGTATGATGAGTGGGTCTAGTTATATAGGGTTAATGGCTTAATTTCCCCTCTAGGTATGATGAGTGGGTCTAGCTATATAGGGTTAATGGCTTGATTTCCCCTCTAGGTATGATGAGTGGGTCTAGCTATAGGGTTAATGGCTTAATTCCCCCCTCTAGGTATGATGAGTGGGTCTAGCTATATAGGGTTAATGGCTTGATTTTCCCCTCTAGGTATGATGAGTGGGTCTAGCTATATAGGGTTAATGGCTTAATTTCCCCTCTAGGTATGATGAGTGGGTCTAGCTATATAGGGTTAATGGCTTGATTTCCCCTCTAGGTATGATGAGTGGGTCAAAGCAGACCGGATAATCTGGCCTGTCGACAAGGGCGGAACAAAAAAGAAACAGAAAAAGAAAGTGAAGAATAAAGAGGAAGGCGAGAAGGAGGATGACAAGCAGGGGAGGCTGTGTGGCTTGAAGCGAGGTCGCCCTCTTCTTAGAACCACCTCCGCCAGCGCCAACCGCAGCGTCTCCAAGACCCCCAGCAGTGAGGGGCGCTCCAGCAGCAAGAGCAAATCTGATATATCAGCCCTGCCCAACGGAGAGGGTAAGAGACCCGACACCTGTACTTAGGTACCAGCATGTAACATGACACCATGCATGGGTGCATCTTGAACCTTGGCTTCCTTTTCTCCTCCTCACTTTAATCTGCACCAATCATCAGTATTATGGAGAGGGTAAGACCGTGGGGCTCGTTCAGCAGGCTGCAATCTTATACAATGTTCAGACTGAAATGTATTATTATATAGAACTGATATCGTTGTCTGTCATGTAGAATAGTTAATCATGACAGCTCTATTGATTTGATTTGTCTGTCGGTCTGTGTAAACAGGTACCCCTCGCCGACGCACAAGAACAACCTCTGGGATGTATGACTCGGACAGGGATTCTACCTCCAATGGTAGGTCAACATGCCTCTAGATGCAGTATAGTCGCTAGTTTAATTAGGATAACTATGATAGTCCACATCTAAGAATGATTATAGGGTGTTTCTGGCCATGTGAGGCTGGTTTTACCAGATACCCGATTAAACTTAGTCCTGGACTATGAAGCCCTTTTCAGTGTAGATTGATTTTGAGTCCAGGACTACAATTAATCTGTCTGGGGAAACTGCAGAACACCCTTTGTGTTTGGGAAGTAATTGTTATTTTAAGGGTTGAAGCCTGGACTTTTGATGGATGCAAGCTAACCCTTGATGACTCCCCTCTCTACTTCTGGTAGAAGAATCGGGGAACTCGTCAGAGGACAGTGAGTCAGAGGATTCTCCTGAGAAGAAGCCTGCGTGGGCGGAGAGGACGGACCCCGCCACGGCCCGTAAGCAGGAGGAGGAGGAGGACCGGAGGGTGGAGAGAGGAAGAGCAGAGGCAGCAGCCGCCGCTGCAGCCCAGGTCGCAGCCCAGGACCAGCCCCCCAGCAGCCCTCAGGAGAAGGAGCAGCAGGAGGACACGCTCCCTGAGAGGAGGGAGCCGGAGAAGGCTGAGGAGCAGCCCCAGGTGCCCCCCATGACTCCTGAACCCGACAGAACTAAGGAGGAGGACCCCCCTACCCCGAAATCCCCCAGGTCTAAAGCAGCACGTAGAAGTAACGTTCGCGAGCCAGAGAGGAACCCCAACAACGACACTGGCTCTGAAACGCCCACCAAAACCACCATCACCACTCCCAACAACACTGAGACCGAGTCGTCTCCCTGCCCGCGCACCCTGAACAGGCAGGATGAGCCCATGGTGGTCCTTCATTGTCTTCCAGCTGAGCACATTCCCAGCATCCCCGACCTTCCCACCATGGACTCTGACACAGACTCAGCCACGGAGGAGGAGATCTGCAGGGAGGAGCGAGGTGTGGCCAAGCGTAAAGCCACTGAGCAGAGGACGCCGGACAAGAAGGTGCGTCTGGACAGGAGGGAAGAGACGACCAAGATGGCGTCGCCAGCCAGGCGGCCCGCTGACTCACCAGCCAGGCGGCCCGCTGACTCGCCAGAGTGGAGGCTGGAGGCGGGGGGACAGAGAGGCGAGGAGCGCCTGACGCCAGCAAAGGGTAAAACAGAGATGCCTGCCCTCACTCCGGAGGTGCAGTGTCAAGGTCTAGGAGAGGGGGGTGGAGCAGGCGGTCGACTCAGGTCGGAGCAGCTAGCCTCTGGGGTCGAGGAGGAGGTGATGCCCCAGATCGGCCCTGAGGCCCTGGTCTGTCACGAGGTGGATCTGGACGACCTGGATGAGAAGGACAAGACCTTAGCAGAAGACCTCCTAATGATGATGAGTCAAGGGAAGGTCCATGCTCCCCCTCCATCCAATGCCTCCTCCCACCAGACCCACAACAATCCTCCTCTGTCCTCGGGGGGCGCTGCTCCTCCACGGGTCTTCTCCCCCACCTCTGCCCCCAGCCCTGATGAGTCTCACAGCACCAAGAGTGAGAGCGACGTCCCGATCGAGGTGGACAGTGTAGCCGGGGAGTCTCAGGAAGGGCTTGGTGATAATGAGTCGGCCAACTCAAACTGTTTTGAAGCTAGCACCAGCTCCAGCAACTCCAGCATGTCACTTCAGGAGAGGGACACCAAGGACAGAGGTGGGTCACACAAAGAATGGCATATAATAGGCTATCTTAGGGATGTGACAAAGGGCAAATTTTTCTTAACATTGAAATTGCCTTAATTTTTTTATCTTTTTCATAATTGCAGAATATTGTCCTTTTGCGTATGGTCACAATGAAGTTCTATCTACCTCAGTCATAGGCTGAATCTCAAACCCAACACTTGACTCCTAAGCCCTTTTATCGAGTGGCCACTTATAGTTGTTTGATAGCGACCACTCAAGTCTGCAATGAGCATTGAGATGATGCGCACTCAACGTCAAACTGCCGCTTACCAATATCCAAAAAATCTATCTGCGAGCGTTGTCCTTCGACCTGTCTTGTGCATGACTCACTTGCTGTGAAACTGGGGCAGACAGACGCATATACTGATAGACAGTGAGAAAGTTGTAAAAAATAATAATAATTACATCTATTCCTGCTCGAAATGTGCAATTTATATCGGTCGCCAGTGATTTCATCAGCTGATTTAGGTTCTAACTTGTCTTCTGCTTGCTAGCTTCACTGACACGGGGATGGAATTTTAGCTAGATAACTATGGCTGTTGGGCACTGCACTGACAAACGGCGTGTAGTTATGATAGTTTGACAGCTTGCTGATGAAGTTGTAGACATGCTCCCAGCAGTCAGTCCATACTTCAGCATGCTTCCAAAGCACAGCCAGGCCGCAGTAGCCTTGGTACTGTACTGACTTGGGGCAGAGCAGGCTGTTTCGCTGCTGTCACAAATCGCTTGCATTTCTCTGCCATTTTTCCAACATGGAGACGAAGACTTGCGGCGTCCTTTATATCTGTGGCAAATAATTTGATGTATGCATATCTCCTAACGTTACAGCATTGTTGTGTTTAGGTATTTATAAAATAAATAAAAACATTTAAGATAGACCTGTTAATTGTCATTTTGTGAGAAACGGACAGTGATTTGGTCCTCTGAAATAAAAATTCTCAATATTCTCCCTTTCACAATCAGGTCAGAAAAGGTTGCTGGACTGCCATATGAGTTCTTCTGCAAAGAAGCAGAAGCGAAACCAGAAACGGCCAAGCACAACATCCAAAATTGATAAGAACGGAGCAGGTAAGTTTCATTGTTCAGTTCCATTAATGGCAG
Source organism: Oncorhynchus gorbuscha (assembly GCF_021184085.1). NCBI lineage: Eukaryota > Metazoa > Chordata > Actinopteri > Salmoniformes > Salmonidae > Oncorhynchus > Oncorhynchus gorbuscha. The sequence continues at coordinate 35,457,341 of NC_060189.1, forward strand.
GTTGTTAACTCACCCCCAAAAAACGTGTCAATGTTTGAATCCTTCTTGGCAGTAATGTGATTTGTGGATTCAAATAAAGTATTTAAAATGTGTGTGACCACAGGGCACAGCAGTGACAGTGAGGACCTGGCTGTCATGGACACCTCTAGTAAGCTGACTCCAGTGAAACACTCCATGTCTAAAGGAACCCAGAAGCTGGTCTCTCCCAACAGTAAGGAGCTAGAGAAATATAAGCACAAAGACAAGCAGTCTTCCTTCCCCTCTCCTCGCACGTACAAGTGGACCTTCCAGCTCAGTAAGTTGAACTAACCACTTATCCCTAATCAGCTTATCACACTGATCACAGGTGTTGAGGATGAGGACTAACAACAGGGGCCGGTTTCCCAGACAGACTAAGCCCAGTGGTGGACTAAAAAAAACTTATTATGGCTAGGCTTAATCTGTGTCTGGGAAACTGGCCCTAGGAGTTTGGATTTTAGCCTTAATTTTGTGAATATTCTTAAATGTAATATTGTATTCAGTGTTCTAAATGAAATGGTTTTGAAAGCTGAATGGTCAAAGTGTGTGTTTTTATTTGTTCTGACCTTTTACAATAAGAACTTTTGTGTATCTGAGCAGATGAACTGGACAGCATGACAAGTGCTGAGAGGATTTCCTTCTTACAAGACAAACTACAGGATATAAGGAAGTATTACATGTCACTCAAGTCTGAAGTAGCCTCCATAGACAGGAGGCGGAAGAGGTTAAAGAAGAAGGAAAGAGAAGGTAGGATGGCTTTTCCTCCGTCATGTTCCAGAGCAAACTGCTTGAAAAGCTTTGTATTGTAATGCTTTACTTGGAATATTTCCTTAGTCTGTTTTTGGCACACATACAGCTGTCGAACGTAGTCTCCCTCCTACTATTGTCTATAGCTTTCATTGTAATGTTTTGCTTTGTTTCCATTGTCTCTTTGCTTACAATACTTTGTAGAGTATGAAAGACTGATACAGCTGTCTAACCTGGTCTCTCCTCCCTCCCAGTGTCCCACACCACAGCGTCAACGTCGTCCGGCTCGTCAGACACTGGGATGAGCCCCTCCTCTGCTTCTCCCACTCAGAACACTGTGGCTGTCGAGTGTAGGTGATGACACGCCTCCTCCCCCATGGCGTCCACCTTGCCCATCTCTGCCTGCCAGCCCAGCATCCCGCTGCCTCCCTGGAGACACAGGGTACATCTGAAATGGCACCCTATTCCCTATATAGGGAATATCTTTTGGCCAGAAGCCCATGTCAAATGAGCAGAGACCCTGGTCAAAAGTAGTCTGCTATATATGGCATAGGGGTGGCATTTGGGACGAACTCACGTACTGACACATAGGAGGAAGCGGCCTAAAGCACTCGACTGCCCCCCTGTCTCCTTTCACCCCTTTATCCTTTGTACCGTATCACGTCCACCACTCACGTCCTGCCTCGTAGTCATTTTAGTCCACCTATCGCAGTCGTCAGGAAATGGATTCCATGTGAGTTGAATGTAAAGGAAACTACAAACCCAAGATACTCCTAGCCAAACCCCGTCAGACTCTCCATCCTTGAACAGACCATGGCACTTTTCTCCTCCCGCTCTGTCAGAACCACAGAAACATATAACCTCCTCTGGTTCCCCAAATGGGGCCAATCTGGATGCAGTAATGAATCAATGATGTCCCAGACAGAACCAGACAAATGCAATGTATGTAACCTACAATGTAAAGGGTTCCTACCTATGTTAATAATGGTCACTTAACCAGCTGGACATGGTTTGCAAGAAGGTAAATTATGTTCATTTGCACCATCAGAACTGCCAAAGTACTAGTGTTACAGCAGAGTGCCCTATTTTGGAAAAATGTGAAATTCAATTGTGAAAGGGAATGTAGTTTACTGAAAACTGCAGCTGTTGTCTTCCACTATTGGAGTGTCAGCACAGATTAATTATGCAAACTATTTTTTAGTTCTTTTTAAGAAAAGGAATTTAAAAAAGAAAAGGTTTACAGTGGAACAAGAGAATGATTTCAGTGGACTAATTTCCTTTGCGAGTGTATTTTGCCGTTTTATATGTAATTGCAGAGTTTTTATTTTAGTATGGAAAATTTCAAAACTATATATCACAGCAGTGAAGTTATTTAATGAAAGATTTCTCGAACTGAAATTGTGTAAAATAGTCATGGTTTGCTTTGTTAAATATATTTATTCTGTTAGTGGAGACTTTTGTATTTTTTACAATATAGAGACATGAACCTTCCAGTTTGGACAATGGGAAAGTATATTGAAATAATGTAATGTGCTCATCTAAAAGCAGACTTTGCATTTCAATTGGGGAGCTACTATGCAGTAGATACACTGTGTACAAAACATTAGGTGACATTAGATACACTGTGTACAAAACACCTTCCTAATGTTGAGTTGCACCCCTTTGCCCGGGAAACTGTTGTGAAAAACCCAGCAGCATTGCAGTTCTTGACACACACTACCATACCCTGTTCAAAGGCACTTAACTCTTTTTGTCTTGCCCATACACAATCCATGTCTCTTTTAAGGCTTAACGATCCTTATTTAAAAACCTCTCAATTGGTGATATCAATAAGGGATCATGGTGTTCATCTGGTCAGTCTATCATGGAAAGAGCAGGTGTTCCTAATGTTTTGTACACTGAGTTTGTTTTCCCCCATTTCCAATAGAGCCCACTACTTTCCCTAGATGTTTTTTTGGGAACACCATCATTTGATGGCCTTCACTTTTTCACTTTGTTTCTTGGTACTTGTATTTTATTTAAAACATCTTATTTTCAACATGAGTTCTGACCAATTAAAAGTTGCATAAGAAGCATGTATGTTAAGCCTGGGGGTTTCCTATGATTTGTTTCTTTTGTACATATTGTCCAAAACCATGTATTTGAAAAATACATTTTACAAACTGTAAAGGATGATTTATTATTTTTAACCTCCATCTTTGTACCAGTACATTAAAACCTTTATTTTTCTGTCTAGTTGGTAGAAACGTTAGCACACAGTGTATATATTGAACCCCATAGAAGAGAATGGAAGCATTCAGAACATTTTAAAATGTTTGTTTGACTTGATTTCATTGAAAAAATGTACTTCTTAAAATCGAAGTTGATCTAGGGATTCCTAGATGAAGGTATTACGATTCCCTGAGCAAAGCCATTGTATCTTTGTAAAATAAGAAGAGCTCTCCATTTCTAATAAAAGTTTTAAATATTTCCCTTGTGCAATACTGGTCATTGACGAGAGAAATCTGTCTCCGGGGATTGTCCTGCAGCCACCTCTGCTAAACTCTTACTGTTTTTTTACATTTTCTGGAGAAATATCTGTACGTAAACATTGATGAGCAGTACTCATCTTATTTTACCTGAGATGCATTTACAGTCAGTCTGACCAATCACATCTAATCCGATTGGTCAAAATATCAATTAGTGAAAATTATCAGAGCAGAGTGCCTGGAAGTAGCCCTCAACTGTGGTATATTGGCCAAATACCACAAACCCGAGGTGCCTTTATTTTAAACTGGTTACCAACACAAATCGAACAGTAAGGTTGAGTCATTCATACCTATGGTATATTGTCTGATACACAAATGCTGTGTAAACCAATCAGAACCCAAACTACCCGGTTTATGATCTTCAACCTCTGGTTATGCATCTCTAGGCCAATGACCTTCAAGTGAGGACAGTTGTCATTATTACCATCTTGGCTGCAGTGACAATCCATTACCAACAGAAAGCAGTGATTAAGGTCAAACAGGACATTATACAATGGGTAATTTAGCAGTATGCCAATGTACAATTTAGTTTAATGAATGGTGCAGAAACATTATCATAGTATAAAGGAGACAAACTAATACCCAGGATTGTCATTACCTTATTCAACAGACTTTAATAAAAACAAAAGTAGCTATTTTATTTTTATCTCATGTTCTGCCTGGATAACAACTCAACATGATCTCATACATCATGATCAGGCTTTTCTGGATAAAAGTGTCCAAGCAGTCATCAGCCCCAGCCTAAGAAGTAGAGGAGGTAGACAAGGACAAGTTTGTGGCTGGTGTTAGCCATCCACTGATTCACATTGAGTTGGGACCAGACTGGATGGGCGACTCCTGGCGTGTAAAGGGCAGAATTTGGTCTACCGTGGTCCCATTAAGCCTGCTTTCTGAGCCAGGGCTTCGTTCTGCTGGATGTGGTACTCCTGGAAGCGCATGGAGATGCGTTGGGTCATCTTTAGGTACTTCTGAAGGCAGCTCTCCGAGCAGGTGGACTGAGGTGGAAACAATGACACAATCACACCTCTCCAAATATTGCTGTACCACCGCAAAGGCTTCTACTCTAAAGAAGCTAACCTGGTACAATGTGAAATTTGACAACATACAGGAACATTCAGTGACAACATTTTGTTGATAAGCAATGATGCAACATTGTGTCCTATTTGACCCATTACTTAACATTGTCCCCAGGCTCGATTGCTAGAGAGAACCTTCTGATGGATGAGATTACCTACTACAGAGCCTCGAATGACGGGACAGTATTTGGAAATATGGCCTACTACTCAAGTAATAAGTACGAGGTCGTGTTCCCCTGCTCAGATCTTGCATGCATCAACCAATTGTTGTGTGCCAAGTCATCGACTGTGCAGTCTGCTACCTGCACATGTTCGTCCACTCCAAAATAATTCCACAATACTACATACAGTGCAATTTGATGAATGGAAAGAGACATCTGCTACAAAGTTGAATGACATTGCAACCTGGTCTCATAGACTAGAAGTAACATAGTAAATGTAGATCCAGGACATTCAAATTAGGCACCAGATACAGTATGAAAGCCCCGCCTACTTCCTGGATCATGTTTGAATGGCCTTCAAGATATCATGATAATTTAAGACATGTAAAATATATATTTTTTGTGGTTTAATTTACTTCTACCCAATGCCTTCTATGATTGTTTACAAAAAGAAGACAATCATGAAAAGCTGATATAATTTAGGATATAATTTTGAATGCCATTCAAAATCAGCTTGGGACAAGATCCAGAAAGTTTGGTAACAGCACAAACATCATTCTGTTACCATTCTATTTTATAGTAAATGTGTTTTTGTACAGTTTTATTTGGAAATTGTTTTAAAAAGTAGTCATTGTGCATAGAGTTCTATGGTTTGTTTAACTTTGCAATCATTGGTTTTGTTTGACATACATTCTGCTACCGTGGAATTGCCCTATACATATGGATGTTGCTGAAACATGCGAGCTAGACCTAACCAAACCATATTGTTATAGCAATATGGTGTCCGACAGCAGTCGATGATATGGTATGCAACCATTGGTTGATGCATGCAACATCTGAGCAGGGGAACGCGACTCTAATGCGGTTAGCTCATACATAAAATACCTATCCAGGCGTTATAAGATCTGACATGCATCAGCAACGTGTGAGCGGAGGAACATCACCGGAGTCTTGAAGACATGCAGGAAATCAACCTACCTCCTCTGACTTGACTTCTCTTGTGGTAAAATCCTTCACACAGTCCATGAAGCAGTTCTCGGTGAGTTTGTTGTAGGTGCCAAGAAATTCTTTAAACTGTGAACACATACATATTAAACCGATAAAAACACACCTTATGGAACAGAGGGGACTGTGAAAAGAGAGAGACACACGATAACATAATCATTATACACGCACACCACAGGAGGTTGGAGGCACCTTAATTGGGGAGAATGAGCTCGTGTTAATGACTGGAGCAGAATTAGTGGAATGGTATCAAATACATCAAACACATTTTTTCATCCGTTTAATGCCATCCGCTCTGTTCCAGCCATTATGTGCCGTCCTTGTTACAAAACCTAGGAGGCCGGTCGGCCTCACCCCCTTCCATAGACATAAACGTCCCTTTTCAGGACCCTCTCTCTCAAAGATAATTCGCAACAATCCAAATAACTTCACAGATCTTCATTGTAAAGGGTTTAAACACGGTTCCCCAAGCTTGTTCAATGAACCATAAACAATTAATGACCATGCACCTGTGGAGTGGTCGTTAAGATACTAACAGCTTTATTAAGGTCACAGTTATGAAACTTAGGACACTAAAAGAGGCCTTTCTACTGACTCTGAAAAACACCAAAAGAAAAATACCCAGGGTATCTGCTCATCTACGTGAACGTGCCGTAGGCATGCTGCAAGGAGGCATTAAGACTGCAGATGTGGCCAGGGCAATAAATTGAGATGTCCGTACTGTGAATCTCCTAAGACAGCGCTACAGGGAGACAGGACGGACAGCTGATCGTCCTTGCAGTGGCAGACCACGTGTAACAACACCTGCACAGGATCGGTACATCCAAACATCTCACCTGTGGGACAGGTACAGGATGGCAACAACAACTGACCGAGTTACACCAGGAACGCGCAATCCCTCCATCAGTGCTCAGACTGTCCGCAATAGGCTGAGAGAAGCTGGACTGAGGGCTTGTAGGCCTGTTGTAAGGCAGGTCCTCACCAGACATCACAGGAAACAACGTCGCTATAGTCACAAACCCACAGTCGCTAGACAGGACTGGCAAAAAGTGCCCTTCACTTCACGGATTTGCGTTTATCGTCAAAGGAATGAGCGTTACACCGAGACCTGTACTCTGGAGCAGGATCGATTTGGAGGTGGAGGGTCCGTCATGGTCTGGGGCAGTGTGTCACAGCATCATCGGACTGAGCTTGTTGTCATTGCAGGCAATCTCAACACTGTGCGTTAAAGGGGAGACATCCTCCTCCCTCATGTGGTACCCTTCCTGCGGGCTCATCCTGACATGACCCTCCAGCATGACAATGCCACCAGCCATAGTGCTCGTTCTGTGCGTGGTTTCCTGCAAGACAGGAATGTCAGTGTTCTGCCATGGCCAGCGAAGAGCCCGGATCTCAATCCCATTGAGCACGTCTGGGACCTGTTGGAACGGAGGGTGAGGGCTAGGGCCCATTCCCCCCAGAAATGTCTGGGAACTTGCAGGTGCATCATAGGTACACTTGGTGGAAGAGTGGGGTAACATCTCACAGCAAGAACGGGCAAATCTGGTGCAGTCCATGAGGAGGAGATGCACGGCAGTACTTAATGCAGCTGGTGGCCACACCAGATACTGACTGTTACTTTTGACCACTTCCGGAGGACGTCCTCCAAACAATCAAAGCTTTTGCAGTATGAACTGACATGTTGTCCATCCAATAATAGATGTATGGTCAGAGAATGAACCTTGTGTGTTAAATTGGGATTGTGCCACAGAGCATTATAGGGGTTCTGTGTTGAGAAGTTTGTTGACATTGTTGAATAGAGATTAAGAGTGAGCATTTTTCAGACATTATTCAATTCAAATTCGTTTTTTAAATTACAGGAGATGGAGGAGGTATATTATAATCTTCTTCTTGGGTTTAGAAGTTAATTTTGTGTGTCCAGTTAGCAAGGTAAATGTAAATAAATTGCACTAACTTCAGTAGCTAGCTAGCTACCAGCGTGAGTGTGCAGTTTTCTCCGCCCGAACGGTAGAATGGTCAATGCTGCCGAAAACATTGTGGACTTTTTTGTTGAAGAACCCGTTTCATTATCTGGGGTACATGGACAAGGTGCAAATTAAAAGCGAGGGTCGACCTCTGCCTGAGATCAGTTTCATGACTGATGAAAAGGTGAGGGCACTCAATACCAACTGGTATCAAATGTATAGCTGGTTAACAGGGAGCCTATCATCAAGCCGCCTACAATTGCACGTTACGATGCTTTACATGCTTTTCTGGGATGTCGAAAACAATTCCGAATGATTTGATAGCTTCCATCACATAATCCATTAAAAGTTAGATTAGAGAGGTTGACGCAGCGCATTTTTTTCATGCACGCTCAAATAGGCTGTGCACTTTCCTCCGGTATTTATTTAGCAAAGATGATAACACAATCTAAAAAACAAAAACAAATGATAAATGTTGCAGCAGCCGAGGCTACACCCAATCTGACATGTTGTATGGGATGAAAACAAGACTATTTTCCCATCTGATCAACTGTAGGCTCCTAATAAGAGCTGCTACATACAGCCTATGCGCCCTGTCCATCTGGTCAAGGTAAACTAATTGGTAACGTTATGTATTTATAGTCCATTTGTGTCAGGAGAAAATGTGAATGTGATCAAATTTGGATTATATTCCAAATTTGGCTGGCTAGGCTGCCTATACGTTTTTAATCCAAAATTATTACCTGGAATGAATCAATCAACATAATAGTGATAGCAGATGTGAGTCATTAAAAAAAATGTACAAAGCCGACAGTTGCATAGGCCTGCATGATGCAAACATGCATAAAGAAAGCTCAGCCCTGTGAGTTCTATTGTCTATGTGTCTGGGTAGAGGAAATCCCCCTCCAAATCTAGTCGAAATATAATTTGTATGAACAAATACAAGGTAGCTGCAGTTTGAGGGGGTTTTCATTTTTTTTTTCAGGAGTTAAAGCGATGTGATTTGAATATGAAAAACGGGTCCCTTAATAGCCCATACACAACCTTTTTACAACGGATTGATCAGTCACACCTTATAGGGTCCAGAGTTTTCCTAGTTAGGTTACTATATAAGGAAAAACTCCAGGCCCCAGGGGGTAAGATTGCCCCACCGCTCTGGGACCTATGGTGCCACCAGTCTGCTTGCAGTTGTCAGTTATCGTCAGGTACGTCACCCCGCTCCTCCGCTCTCTCCACTGGCTTCCAGTTGAAGCTCGCATCCGCTACAAGACCATGGTGCTTGCCTACGGAGCTGTGAGGGGAACGGCACCTCAGTACCTCCAGGCTCTGATCAGGCCCTACACCCAAATAAGGGCACTGCGTTCATCCACCTCTGGCCTGCTCGCCTCCCTACCACTGAGGAAGTACAGTTCCCGCTCAGCTCAGTCAAAACTGTTCGCTGCTCTGGCTCCCCAATGGTGGAACAAACTCCCTCACGACGCCAGGACAGCGGAGTCAATCACCACCTTCCGGAGACACCTGAAACCCCACTTCTTTAAGGAATACCTAGGATAGGATAAAGTAATCCTTCTCACCCCCCCTCCCCCCCTTAAAATATTTAGATGCACTATTGTAAAGTGGTTGTTCCACTGGATGTCATAAGGTGAATGCACCAATTTGTAAGTTGCTCTGGATAAGAGCGTCTGCTAAATGACTTAAATGTAAATGTAAATGTAAGGTATGTGGATGATCAGGGCTTTATTCAGGAACATTTCTGGGGATACTTTGATGTAATAATAATAATAATAATATATGCCATTTAGCAGACGCTTTTATCCAAAGCGACTTACAGTCATGCGTGCATACATTCTACGTATGGGTGGTCCCGGGGGATCGAACCCACTACCCTGGCGTTACAAGCGCCATGCTCTACCAACTGAGCTACACAGGACCACACAGGATGTGTCAAGTGGGCAGTATGCGCAGTCTGTCTTTGACTTTATGAATTTTGAGATGTCGGAGTTTAACTTCATAGAGAAACTCGTCATCCAAACCTACAATGGCGCAGCTGTAACGGAATGTATCTGCTATTTGTATTTACAGCTAACTCCCCTCCTGTTCTCTGATTAAGAGGTGATGACTACTCCACTCCACTACCATTGTCAACTTTCTCCTGACATGAACAGAAGCCACAGCGTCTCATGTGCCCGCTCATCCACTGGCACGTTGAATGTTTCCCTTCCAAGCACTGCGAGTACCCCTATCACTTTTCTCTCATTACTGCATGTAGTCAATCACTTACACAATCACATTATTACACATCAACGATTTTACTCCTTGCTTGGACTAACTCATTCTTAGCTTTTGTCTAACTGTGTAGTGTCTTGTTATTGTTTTTTGTCCTGTCCTGCACTGATCAAGCCTCTGAACACCTCAACTCATGCCTCATACCCTCATTCAATCACTGCTGTGATCCCTTTCCAACACTGTTTAAGGAGCCCTCTCATCCCCCCTCCCCATAATACTGTACTAGAAATGTGTTTATTAAATGATTTAGGTTAAAATAATTCGTCTTTGATGACTTTGAAAAATACCGTGAGTCTCCCATCCTCCTCAATTTTTCAAGTCACCAGTCTCCACTGGGGTGCGAGTATCCTCAATTTACATACCTGTTTAACCTGGTCCGCTTCTGTCACCTGGATAGACATGGTGTTTCAAATGGACGATATTTCTGTTGGATTAAAGTTACACCCATGAATGTAATCGATTGATTGAATGACAGCCCTAGCCCTATCCATTGTTATGTAGCTATGATGTCCGTTCACTAGTTATAACTAGCTAGGAAAAGGGAGTACTGAATTACCAAGATAGCTACAGAGTATTAGTTGATTAGCTATATATGACACCTGACCATTAATTCATAACTGACCATTCCATAGCTAGCTACTACATAGTTTAAGCCTTGTGTTAGTTAGCTAGCTAGCTTAGTGGACAGCTAACGTTAAAATGTCCCTAACAGGCTAACTATATAGCGCAGTTCTGAAGGTCAAGTGAAGCATTTGAAGACATTACATATATTTTGATATCAAGTTGTGTGCACAAAATGCATAATAAATCACATTTTCTTTAACACAGCAAAAAAAAGTCATTCACCCACCCAGATTCCGAAGGACATGTGACGTTGTGAAAAGGGGACTGCAGTGGCTGCGGCACCAACAGTTTTGAGAGGCTTGAAAGGCCAGCTATTGGAAATTAAAAACAGTTTTTAAAACAAACAAATAATTCTAGGATAATATTAAATATTGTATACTTCGTGGGGATATGTATGGAACTCAAAGTCGAAAAGTAAATTGTCGAAAATAATAACCGAAATGTCAAATTAAGATGAATTTTGTGTCACTACATAAACACTCCGGTGTAACACGAGGTAATTAAAATATTCAGTACCTCATTATCATGTGGTTCGCTAGCCCACCTTTTATCTAATATAAATAATGGTCAATCAAATACTTTTAATTATTTAATATTTGATTAATATATGTTCTCTTTTGATGAATGTTTCCTCATCCATGAAGTCCCTATCATGCCCAGCAGATGATGGCGATATTTCTCGCGGAGAGAGGATTGGTCGTTGACCGGAAGTTGTTGTTGTCAGCAACAGTTGCTGTGTTTTCATATTTTCCATCGTTAGCTTAGCAGTTGTGAAGCTATTATGTATCGTTCGATTCTGACCTCGGGTTGCAACGAATTCAGTTTGTTCAAAATTACATAGGTCTAGCTAGCTACTTCCTACTGAGTTTTGTCGCGTTGTGCTTTCAACTGTTTAGAGGTGTTAGCCAGCTGTTTAGAGGTGTTAGAGGTGTTAGCCAGCTAACGTTAGTAGCTAGCTACTGTTAGCATAAAGTCGTCATTAAACAAGCGTGAAGCGGGATATTTGAATGTTCGACTTCCTAAGGAAAATGACGACAGTGGTTGTTTATTTATCTATATCAACTCCCACGGTTAGTAACAACTATGTTATGTGTAAAGCCTGATCGGGTCTGGTGTTGAGCATACTAGCTATCATACTCTACTCTGCTGCAGTGCTCGCTACTAGATAATCAACTGAGCGTCAGAGTCGATTAGATATGGCTCATACTCTTCTGAGCCGATCAAATGAACATCTGAACTTTGCAAGGAATATAAACCTTGACGAATCCACTTCAAGTTCTGATGCTGGAGACGTCTTGATTCGTGCAACAAAGATTCACTTTCCTGAGCGGAGCTATGACGGGCAGAGGGATTTGGGGTCGTTGTCCACCGTATCTAATAAAACAGACAATGTAAAGATAACAGTGAAGAAGTCCTCTCTTCTTGACGAGCCACCAAAGATCGAAAAGCAAAGACAAGCAAGGAAACAAGAGCACAGGCATGTGCCTCCTGCCCTGCAAGCAAACCTGCCATCAGTTTCACCCTCTGGTAGGCTTAGTAAACCCACACTTGCCAGTGAAACTGTTATTGTATTGCAGTTGTATATGCCATTGATTTCAGTCTGACCAACATTTTGCTCTTCCCATGTTGTCTTTTCCAGAGGGAACGAAAGCACGCAAAAAGAGTCCGATAAAAAGAGTCCCGCAAAACGAGTCCCAAGTAAGATCAAATCAAATGTATTTATATAGCCTTTCGTACATCAGCTGATATCTCAAAGTGCTGTACAGAAACCCAGCCTAAAACTCCAAACAGCAAGCAATGCAGGTGTAGAAGCACGGTGGCTAGGAAAAACTCCCTAGAAAGGCCGAAACCTAGAGAGGAACCAGGTTATGTGGGGTGGCCAGTCCTCTTCTGGCTGTGCCGGGTGGAGGTTATAACAGAACATGGCCAAGATGTTCAAATGTTCATAAATGACCAGCATGGTCGAATAATAATAAGGCTGAACAGTTGAAACTGGAGCAGCAGCACAGCCAGGTGGATTGGGGACAGCAAGGAGTCATCATGTCAGGTAGTCCTGGGGCATGGTCCTAGGGCTCAGGTCCTCTGAGAGAGAGAAAGAAAGAAAGAGAGAAGGAGAGAATTAGAGAACGCACACTTAGATTCACACAGGACACTGAATAGAACAGGGGAAGTACTCCAGATATAACAAACTAACCCTAGCCCCCTGACATATAAACTACTGCAGCATAAATACTGGAGGCTGAGACAGGAGTGGTCAGGAGACACTGTGGCCCCATCCGAGGACACCCCCGGACAGGGCCAAACAGGAAGGATATAACTCCACCCACTTTGCCAAAGCACAGCCCCCACACCACTAGAGGGATATCTTCAACCACCAACTTACCATCCTGAGACAAACCCCACAAAGATCTCCGCCATGGCACAACCCAAGGGGGGGGCGCCAACCCAGACAGGATGACCACATCAGTGAATCAACCCACTCAGGTGACGCACCCCTTCCAGGGACGGCATGAGAGGGTCCCAGCAAGCCAGTGACTCAGCCCCTGTAATAGTGTTAGACAGAGAATCCCAGTGGAATGAGGGGAACCGGCCAGGCAGAGACAGCAAGGGCGGTTCGTTGCTCCAGAGCCTGAGTCTTCAGTAAAGACTTAAAGGTTGAGACCAAGTTTGCGTCTCTGACATGGGTAGGCAGACCGTTCCATAAAAAGGGAGCTCTATAGGAGAAAGCCCTATAGGAGAAGATGTCTTCTAGCTTGTTCTTTTCTGAGAAGTGTGTGCCTCACAAGTATGTCACCCATTCTAATATAATACATTTTAAACTGGTGTCATTTCCAATTTCAGGTTCCTAGTATAGATGGAAAAGAAACTGTTCAACCTAAGGGCAGTGAGGATAAAGGCAAGTGTCCTTGGGCTAAACCTGTGATGTACTGGACAGCATGCTGTCATTGATTATCTACTGGCTACTTAATATACAGTGAGCTCCAAAAGTATTGGGTCAGTGATTCTGTTGTTTTGGCTCTGTACTCCAGCACTTTGGATTTGAAATGATACAATGACTGTGGTTAAAGTGCAGACTGTGATCTTTAATTTGAGAGTATTTGGAGATACTTTTATTTGAAATAAGAATAGAATATGTTTCTAAACAATTCTACATTAATGTGGATGCTACTATGATTACCAATAACCCGGAATGAATCATGAATAATGATGAGTGCGAAAGTTACAGAGATATTAATATCATAAATGCTAACCTCCCCTGTTATTGTAATAGTGAGAGGTTAGCTTGTCTTGGGGCTATGATATTTGTGCTTCTAACTTTCACACTCATCATTATTCAGGATTATCTGTAATCATGGTAGCATCCACATTCTATTATGTTATATTCTTGTTTACAATAAATAAAAACTCCAAATACCATTCATTTCTATTGGGCACAAAATAAAAGCAAATGCATCCAACAAGTTTGTAGAGTCACAAAGCTTGATGTAGTAATTGTGTGCTAGGAATATGGGACTTAAATACTAAACTATTGATTACTTTAATACATTTTCCCCAATACTTTTGGTCCCCTAAAATGGGGGAACAATGTACAAAAAGTGCTGTAATTTCTAAACGTTTCACCTAATATGGATGAAAATACCCTCAAATTAAAGCTGACAGTCTGCACCTCATAGTAATTGTATCATTTCAAATTCAAAGTGCTGGACTACAGAGGTAAACACGAACAATATTGTCACTGTCCCAATACTTTGTGAGTTCACCCTATGCCATTTTGTATCCTAACCCCACTCTTGGATTGTCCCTTAGACCATGATCTGCTAATATCCCGATATGCTGCTGGTGGCAAAGGGGCAATCTTGGCAGCTCTAAGACAGAGGTAAGCATGGCACAAAGCTGTAGGATGATTTTCACTTTTTACATGCCAGATGTATTTGTGTTTGTAATGTTTGTCTACATTGCAACACAGTTGTACATCCCAAATCTTTAGGTGTTAGTCATGAGGACTCCATTCGATACTGTTTTCCTCAGGTCCCAGACTGCCCCCTTGAGGCGAGAGGTGAAGGTGCAGTTACTGGAACAGCGGCCACCATCGAGCCAGGAGCCCCAGCCTGTTTCTGGCCTCTCAGTGTATACTGGAGCTGCCTCCACTGCAGCCGTGGTCACAGCTGCTGCCACAGCACCACTCATCAAGGTATTGTTGTAGCAGAGCAGTTATGTGTTATTTTTTTCTATGTCCTTCTGAGATTATGATGCCATCTGAGAAAGCTTTTGTAAATCCAAACCCGCCAAAGTCTACCTAAAATGCTTAGTGGACATAATGTGGGTGCCTAATGGATTGTTTCTGTCCTTCTCTCTTTCCAGGCTCAGAGTGACATGGAGGCATGTGTTTCCCAGGTGTGGGAGGGGCTACAGAGGCTGCTGGAGTCAGACAGGTACCCAGGCAGGGCTCAGGAGGCCAGAGAGGACAGAGCATCAGAGAGGGTGACCCAGCTGCAGGAGCAGCTCAATACCGTGACCCAGCAGAGACTACAGCACCTGGAGTGTATCCAGAGCCAACAGATGGAGCTGCAGGTACTGTAGGGAAGGAGGAGCACTGAGCCTTCACTTGAGTGCTCCAGGTAGTAATATTTTCCGCAATAAATTGCTGTCATTCTAATCGTTGCATGAAGTTATGTAAGAGTATATTTATGTGGACCCCTAAAGTTGTACACATCTTTATACAGTCCCAGAGTCTGAGTATGTCTGTAGTGTTTCAAGCAGTGTGGTGTTCGGTGTACTTCTTTTTCTATTGCATGTTTCATCACCACTATACTCAACTCTTTTTACTTTTAGTCATTCAATAATAGTTCTGACCACTTCATCCATGCCCTCTCATCCTCTCAGAACCGTCTCCTGGGCTCTGCTCTGAGTGTAGTGACTGGCCACGCCCCTGTGCCCTCACCCTCCATGCTGAACACTGGCCCTGCTGCCTCTGTACATCCAGACCCTCGGCTTCCTCAAGACCTTCCCGGTCACGTTCATATTACCCACCTTGATGCTGCAGACTCTTCCCCTGCTGTTCCAGCCACAGGTAGGGTGCTTCGTTTCCTGAGTCAGTTGCCTCATTGAAACAAATGATGAGAATGGCATTGAGATCTGTCATCAGAAAGTATTCACACCCCTTTACTTTTTTCCCCACATTTTGTTATGTTGTAGCCTGAATTGAAAATGTATTAAATGTAGATTATTTTTTTGTCACTGCCCTACACACAATACCCCATAATATAAAAGTGGATGTATGTTTTTTAAAATTATAACAAATTAATGGCAAATTGAAAGATTTAAATGTCTTGAGTTCAATAAATGTTCTACCCCTTTTTTATGGCAAGCCTAAATACATTTAGGAGTAAACATTTTCTTCATACGTTGCATGGACTCACTCTGTGTGCGAGCAGTGAATTTAATTTTCTTTTGCAAAAATGGAAGCATGTCATAACCATAAAAGTGTTAAGCAAATCAAAATAAATCACTGACAGTGTCATCACCAAAGCATCCCCACACCATCACACCACCTCCTCCATGCCTCACGGTGGGAACCACACATGCTTTTACCTACTCTGCATCTCACAAAGATCCGGCAGTTGGAAACAAAAACCTCAAATTTGTACTCATCAGTCCAAAGGACAGATTTCCACCGGTCTAATGTCCATTGCTTGTGTTTCTTGGCCCAAGCATGTTTCTTTTTCTTTTGATGTCCCTTAGTAGTGATTTCTTTGCACCAATTTGACCACGAAGGCCTGATTCACACAGTCTTCTCTGAACAGTTGATGTTGAGATGTGTGTTACTCAAGCATTTATTTGGGCTGCAACTTCCTAGGCTGGTAACTCTAATGAGCTTATCCTCTGCAGCAGAGGTAACTCTGGGTCTTTCCTGTGGTGGTCCTCATGAGAGACAGTTTCATCATCGCGCTTGATGGTTTTTGCGACTGCACTTGAAGAAACTTTCAAAGTTCTTGAAATTTTTGCTTTGACTGGCCTTCGTGTCTTAAAGTAATGATGGACTTTTGTTTCTCTTTGCTTATTTGAGCTTGCAATAATATGGACTTGGTCTTTTACCAAATAGGGCTATTTTCTGTATACCTCCCCTACCTTATCACAACAGAACTGATTGGCTCAAATGTACTTTTAAGAAGGCACACCTCTTAATTGAAATGCATTCCAGGTGACTACCTCATGAAGCTGGTTGAGAGAATGCCATGAGTGTGCAAAACTGTCATCAAGGCAAAGGGTGGCTACTTTGAAGAATCTAAAATATATTTAGATCTGTTTAACACTTTTTTTGTGGTTAGTATATGATTCCATATGTGCTATTTCATATTTTTGTTGTCTTCACTATTATTCTACAATGTAGAAACTAGTAAAAATAAAGAAAAACCCTTGAATGAGGTAGGTGTGTCCAAACTTTTGACTGGTACTGTATGTCATCTGCTTTGTATCTCCTCTTCTTCTGAAGCATCTCCAGACCCATCTAGCCAGCAGAGGGGAGGAGACGGTAAGAGCCCTCTGGAGACCCCAGCTCCTCGCAGGGTCATCCCAAAGCCTACGCGCTGGAACACCACCAACGTCCGGAACACACAGAGCGCTACACAGCAGCACAGCTACAGGACACAGAAAACACCTCGCACAGCACAGCAAGGTTAGTCATCAGTGTCTCTGCATCTGTTAAGTCATGGGCTGTCTGGAATGGCACCCAATTCCCCATATAGTGCACTTCTTTTGAGCTGAGCCTTATGGGTCCAGGTCAAAAGTAGTGCGCTATATAGGGAATATGATGCCATTTTGGATGTACCCATGGGTTTCTATGGATTTCTTGTCAGATGCAAGTCCTTTATATTTCCACCTCTTGGTGGCAGTAGCGTCACTCCAACCTTCTGGCTCTTTAGGAAGCACAGGCTTCATTCTGCAGGAGATTTGAAAAAGGCAGTGTTTTTTCCAAAACTCTGAAAACAGGGTTTGATCATAGGCTTTAATGTCACTATGTTTTTTCCTGTCTTTGTTGATTTCTGTGATGGCTATTTATCTTTGTCACCCCTTGATGAGATGGAAATAAGGCTCACCCCATTTGTCGATTGTTTGTATGATATTTCGGCTGATGTTCGACCAAAGTTTCTTTAGTCGAGCAGCAGCACATTTTATAACTTTTAAAATCATGGTGTACAAGACAACTGTCTGATTGGCGCCTGTCTGAGTGGACTGATCCATTGTGGAAGCTGTGGGGATGGCACAGTCCATCACTCTAAGACATGTGCTACTGAAATTGTATATGGTTATATTACATAAGAACATTGTTGCAACACTAATAAAAATAATATTATTTTATAACAAATGCGCTTTCTCCCGCGTTGGATAGTGGTCGCTGTCCACGGTTCTGAAACGCATCAGTGCGCTGTTGAATTGGCGCCTTTTCCTAGACCATGTTGCTATGTGCATAATAGCAAAGTTAACCAGCATATTGGTGTTGAGAACAATGCGGCGGAGGCAGCAGCAGAATGAGGAGACTAGAAAACAACCTGTGCCTTATTGTCTAAGAAAAGTGAGTAGAGAGGAAACCAAAACTTAGTTAATAATCAACAGCCTAACTGATAAATGTGCCTGGCTTTATAAATCATCCATATATATATATATATCTACAGAAATAAAACAGATCCTGCTTCTGTTGCCTGTTTGTTTAATAGCCTACTGATTCTGTAAACCGCAAGCCTCAAGAAACCCATGTGTCGGATAAATAATTTCACAAAATTGTCTGTTTTTAATCTTTGCTATGCTGTAATAAAGGCTTTAGGTTTTTTGTTAGACCAGCCTCTGGCATTATTTATAATTTATTTAGTGTTTACACTGTTCCAACTTGTCCGAAAAATTATGTTTATAATAATGATGATAACCCAATTTCTTTCCTTGGTCTCCTTATTGTTATTATGATCGTCATTATAATAATAAGTCATGTCATTATCATGAATAGGCTTAGTAAAGCAGCCTTGTATATCCACAATAGAGCTGTAGGCCTAAGAGCACATCCTGTTTACGTAAGCCTATATTTTAATACTTCTCTAGGCTGCTGTATCAAAAATGTATTTGTTCATGTCATCAAACAGCATACGAGTTATTTATGGTTTCAAATGCAATCGAGCATTTTAGTTTTAAAATAACAACGTGGCCATTGAATAGTAGGCGTAAACAAAAAAGATTTCTGAAAATGCATTCACAAATTGATGCGGTGTTGTTTTTTTGTCTTTCCATTTTGCTGCTATGGTGTTCAGCGTTTGTTATAACCAATTTATTGATGTGATTATGATAGGCTATAGGTCAGGCCCTGGACCGGCACTATCAAATCAATTGCTGGTCGGACGCTTTAGTCCGTTTGTGTGTCTTAATTATGTCATCAAACAGTTTGCTTAAAGCATCAGACAAGCTCAGTGCATGTAGTTGATTTGATTAAAACACATAGGATGAGTCTATATATGGAAATATACATGTTTGAACGTTTTAAACCAATCGATTGGAAGAAAGAACAGACGACTCTTGGTCGACCAATATTTTTTTCCCTCGGGGACAGGCCTAGATGGAATAGGAAAACAACTGTTACTTTCAACCTCGGTTCATTCAACAAATAACCAGATGCCTTCTGTACTCCTCTGTTTGACAAGGTCTCGTTATTTACAAGAATGTCATTAATAATTTTATGTCGTTGCCAACTCAACACATTTCCATTTGGTCATTTTCTACACAATACTGCAGTTAGGTCAACACTTGTTGTAATGTCAGCATCTGCATTCCAGAATATATCTCAAATGTTACCCACTGAATGGAAAACCTGTGCTTTGTACAACGAGCCATACTGCACTGTGTGTTTTGGAATTATTGTCTGTCAATGTTAAGCATTCATTACAAGTAGACCTACGGCTTACTTATGAACATATTGTTTGGACAGGTTGTGTGATACAATGATAAATACATACCATACATACAGCTCATGTTTTGGCGGTCCGTCACGTCTCCGTCTTGGTTTTGTGATAATCGTACTTAATCTCCCTGTGTTTGTCTCTGTTGGCCGAGCACCAAGACTACTTTGAATTATTACAATGGCCGCTGGGCCCTTCTTGGTCTCCCCAGCCACAAGTCTTGGAATGCAGCCTCCTGATCACTGGAGATGTGAATTAAATCCATACAAAGCACCATTGACTAAGGCCACATTTTAACAGTGTAGGCGGAACATGGTGGTATTCTTGAGGGAAAAGGGTCGCACCGCATAAATATATACTGAACAAAAATATAAACGCATGTAAAGTGTTGATCCCATGTTTCATGAGCTGAAACAAAAGATCCCAGAAATGTTCCATATGCACAAAAAGCATATTTTTCTAATGTTTTACACAAATTTGTTTACATCCCTGTTAGTGAACATTTCTCCTTTGCCAAGATAGTCCATCCACCTGACAGGTGTGACATATCCAGAAGCTGATTATACAGCATGATCATTCCACAGGTGCACCTTGTGCTGGGAACAATAAAAGGCCACTCACAACGCCATAGATGTCTGTTGGAGCTTCCAATTGCTGACTACGGGAATGTCCACCAGAGCTGTTGCCAGAGACTTGAATGTTAATTTCTCTACCATAAGCCACCTCCATCATCATTTAAGATAATTTGACAGTATGTTCAACTGGGCTCACAACGGTAGCCCATGTACGTTTATGGTGTCGTTTGGGCGAGCGGTTTGTTCATGTCAACGTTCTGAACAGAGTGCCCAATGGTGGGATGGGGTTATGGTATGGGCAGGCATAAGCTATGGACAACGAACACAATTGCATTTTATCAATGGCAATTTGAATACACAGAGATACCGTGACGAGATCCTGAAGTCCATTGTGAGGCAAATGTTTTTTTTGAAGGTGTCTGTGACCAACAGATGCATATCTGTATGCCCTTTGATGTGAAATCCACAGATTAAGGCCTAATTCATTTACATTTACATTTAAGTCATTTAGCAGACGCTCTTATCCAGAGCGACTTACAAATTGGTGCATTCACCTTATGACATCCAGTGGGACAGTCACTTAACAATAGTGCATCTAAAACTTAGGGGGGGTGGGGTGAGAGGGATTACTTAACCTATCCTAGGTATTCCTTAAAGAGGTGGGGTTTCAGGTGTCTCCGGAAGGTGGTGTGTCTCCGGAAGGTGGTGATTGACTCATCATGTATTTCTATTGACTGATGTCCTTATATGAATCTCAGAAATTGTTGCATTTATATTTTTGTACAGTATATTAACTCTGTACTGCTGTTATATTGTACTGGCTGCCAATATCCATTCAGTTGCATGGGAAGATTAGGTCCTGCTCCTCTCTCTTGGTGTAAAACTCATTTAAGGGTGAAACTATTCAGGTGAAAACAATGGCTGGTGCACGGCTGTGTAAGTATAGACAAACAGACAGAAAGGCAGACTGCGCCCTTCAGTGCTTCAGTTTATTGATTTAATTTTAGGGCTCCCGAGTGGCGCAGCGGTCTAATGCACTGCATCTCAGTGCAAGAGGCATTACTACAGTCCTTTGTTCGTATCCAGGCTGTATCACATCTGGCCGTGATTGGGAGTCCCATAGGGTGGCGCACAATTGGCCCTGCTTCGTCCGGGTTTTGCCGGAGTAGGCTGTCATTGTAAATAAGAATTTGTTCTTAACTGTCTTAACTGACAATTGATAGCCATCACTCTTGAAATACTTTGTGAACAAATAGTTGGCTTTTTAACCAGTTGAATGATAGGGCAAAATTTAGATTTCCACCTAAATGAACATGTTGCATAGTTTCAGAAAGGTCTGGAACTCACCTTTCTGGTAAAAATAGTTATAAATTGCTGAGGTGTACTCACTTTTGAAGACACAAACTCAAGTATATAGTACAATACAAATTTTCCCACCTATTCAACAAAAGTTGGGCAATGGGGCCTGAAATTACTGAAATTCTTTCGAAATATAGTCACATTTAAATTATAAACGACTTACTATAAGATTTCACCTTTCTTATAACTGCATAATACATATGACCATACTTCCATGGTGACCAAACCGGACGCGCGCACGTTGATTTTGTTCACTCGCACCAGAAGGGATCAGGACACGCAGGTTGAAATATCAAAACAACCTCTGAACCAATTATTAATTTGGGGACAGGTCAAAAATCATTAAACATTTATGGCTATTTAGCTAGCTAGCTTGCTGTTGCTGGTATATAAACATTGGGTTGTTATTTTACCTGAAATGCACAAGGTCCTCAACTCAGACAATTCATCCACAGATAAAACGGTGAACCAAATTAGTTTCTCGTCATCTCTCCTCCTTCCTTAAGGCTTCTTTTTCCTCTTTGGACTTTATATGGCGGTTGGCAACCAACTTTACAGCATTTCTACAACCTACTGGAGTGTGGACGTAAGTTCATCTTTCAATCACCCATGTGGGTATATGCTCCTAAAAACCAATGAGGAGATGGGAGAGGCCGGACTTGTCGAGCGTCACAAATAGAACCAATTTATATTTTAGCGCCTGGCCACACAGATGCTCACTGATTCCCGCAAGCAGTGTGGATGCAATGATTGAATAAAATGTATATGTAAATGTATTTTGCGACGCATCGGTGTAGTACAATATTGACTCTATTTCATATAACTGAATACAGAGAATTTTTCTCCTAAACGTCCATTCAAATGGTGTCTCGTTGCAACTTCAGCTTTAAGCACAGTGATTTTGACCAAGAGAAAGTAGTCTTGTTTTAATTCTATGAAATGATTGAGTTTTTTTTTTCTTCATGTTGAGAGCTCTAAATCATGCTGAGAATATCACAGCAAGATGAAACCACAACGGTTGGATTCTCTAGACTGTCAACTTTCATATGACATCTCACAGGCTGAGCTCTGTTGTTCAGAGGGAGAGCAAATGTATTCTTTGCCTGGATAAACCAGAAAATGTGACACGTCACTCCCTATGCAAATGTGGGGTGTGAAACCTGACACTTCAAGTCGGTTCCGCTGACAGAGTGGAAGCGGAGGGCAGACAGATGGGTCTTTCTAGCACGATAAGGCACGGGACCCTACGGCGCTCATAGAGCGCTTTGTGCACCAAAATGTCAGTCGGAACCGGTCCAGAACCGCTCAAAGTTCCCCATATAGGGGACTTAACATCTGAATAGATGTGCCTTTTTGTTGATGTGGAGGTAATTGATGTTTCACATATAGATGTTGCAGCAAGCAAGTCAACTTCAAGACACCTATGAAGATCACCAGGGTTGAACAAATATAGTTCTTGGTGATAGTGTGTATATACACTCAGCCATTTTGAACGAGTGCACACTGACAACAACCGTACCTTCAGAAAGGTCATATAACTACTATTCTGGTCATTGTGTCATTCACCACAAGGACTATTACTGGCTCCTCCTCCTCCTCTGTCCTCTGTTCAACTGCAATTTGTGTGCAGTCTAGTGCTACATGTTGGGGAGAAAGATCAGTGCCAGGTTCTCTGCTACACCCTAGACACTGCCGTCTGAAAGCCTTGGACAGTCTTCCCCTCGAAATTGAATAGGCCTCCCTCTCTAGAATTGGTATCCATGGTGATGGATGTGTGGGGGGTGAGCGGAGTGTTAATTATGGCTTCGAAATCATCCGTGTGTGAGTTTGTCTGTATGGGTGGATCGTGAGCGGGTGCTGTCAGAAATGAAGGGAGACATTTGGGAAATGCATTGGTCTTGTAAGATTGACTCGATACCCTTGCTTTGTTTGGCCAACAGTGGTCCAACAGTGTTACTTGACCAGCCTCCCTATTAAAGCCAGTAATGCAGTCAGAGGGACACAGTCGTGATAAGGGAATGCACTGAGTACGGGAATTTAACATTTGTATCGAATAGCGGTCTGTTCACATATTTTTAAATGTGCATTGTCAGATCACTTGGATTTATCATCACTTGCAATTTCTATCCATTAGAATTTATTCAAGCTGGACATAAATGTTCATGAGCTATCACTGCGGCATAACAAGCACGGTGATGGAATGTACTTTTATGTACTACACATATTTGGTGTGACTAACTGGTTATTGTAGTGATTAGAGCATGTTTGAGGGAGAGGGAGGATGTTGTTAGCCTGGCAGACTCGACCCACGTGACTCATAGCGCAGGGAGAGCTGTGAGACACTGGTCTGGAAAGGGGGCAGTTTGTTAATGCAATATTCACTCAGAAGTTGTGTGACGGGTTTGATTGGATCTCTCCAAATGTTATAATGTTTGGGGGCTGTGTGTGAGTGTTTTAAGTGAGAAAGACACAGCGAAGAGCCAACTAGTAAAAACACAGCCCCCTTCATTATGGACGCATTGTGCCGACAACATCAAAGAGCCGTTCCATACTCTGTTAGGTGTTAGTCAGACTAGTATGTTATGCCATAAGATGTCTGAAGTGGCACCATTTTGTTGCTGGTGGTACCTCCAAACCAGTTGTCATGGCAACCAGGCTATTTCTTCTCCTTTTGCAGTTTCTCTTTTTTTTAATCTCTATTTTTCTTTTCACCAGCTGCCAAACTGCTCTCTTTGAGAATTAGCTATTTATAGTCCTTTGTTTCTCAAGCACATCATCAAACCATATGTGAAACAACCCATGACATGATTCAGGCCACTTACGATTGATCGCTCTTGTCGATTTCCAGAACACCGTCGTTTACACGATGTAAAACCTTCTGACATAATGACAAGATAATTGCAGTTCAAGGAGACCAGTGTGTGAACCGTAATTTTAGAATCAATGATTTATCTTGGAAATCAACAAACGCAAGTGGGGTCAGTTCCTTCGCCAATCACGATAACTGACCACGGTATCGATTTGGTACTGAGACCCGTGGTATCTGATTTCTGTAGATAAATGTGGAGTACTATCTAGATGTAGCTAGAATGCCTCAAATTACATATCTCACATCGCAGTGGCTTTGCCCTTCTCTGTTTCTCATAATTAATTCATGTTGAGGAATCTGACTGGAACACAACGACACTACTTCCCCATAGGGGCGGCAGGTAGCCTAGTGGTTAGAGCGTTGGACTAGTAACAGAAAGGTTGCAAGATCGAATCCCCGAGCTGATGGTAAAAATCTGTTGCTCTGCCCCTGAACAAGGCAGTTAATCCACCGTTCCTAGGCCGTCATTGAAAATAAGAATTTGTTCTTAACTGACTCGCCTGCTTAAATTAAAGGTAAAAGAAATAAAAACGTGTCTTCGAGAAGCACTCGCTCGGTAGTCTCCTATTTTTTTAAATGTGATGTCATCTTCAAGTGTTTCATCATCAGTCATCCGGATACACACAGACTAAGCCCCAGCCATACTAGAACCCCCACTCACACACACAGTTATAGCATTCATCTGTCAGCCTGGGCCTAATTCTGATGAATGACACAGACTCAGGACTAATTTTCTCCTCTGTGAGGGGTGTTTCCTCCAAGCACCAGATCACATGAGGTAAATGCCCCCCAAATGGTACCCTACCCTAGTGCGCTATGTAGGGAATAGGGTGTCAATTGGGATGTATTTGCTTTTCTGATCTGCATAAAAACACAGCATTTTATCGGTGATTTCAACGGGGTCCTCATTTTGGATAGCTTTTGTAGACTCATAATTACACCAGTGGAACACACCTTTTATGATAAGCAAAGGAAATCTCTTAATGTGTTTTGGTAAGCATCCACTTTCTTCCGGGTGATCCAAAACATGACTTTGTAGTTTAAGTTGCTTTATAGAAGGTTCTTTTTATAATTTCCTTCAGCCAAGTCCACCATTTTAGGTTTTGCCACTCATCATTGATTGGATTCCATGCTGCCATTACAATGCCTGAGAAATACCACTTCGGGTCATGTCTGGCCCCTGTAGAGATGCCCTTTTGAACAGAAATGGCAGACTATATATTATTAGCGTGGTGCCCTTACCTGCCATGGCCTGCAGCTGATGGTCAGCAGGGGGCGTGGTGGGGCATGCATTACTAGCTGATGGAGGGCAATCAGGCGACCAATTCTTTCCAATTCTTTCATTCAGCAGTGCCCCCCTTCCCCCACCCCCAGGTATTCCCAGGTACCAAAATAAAGAGTATTGCACAGTGTGGGAGAAATATATTATGTCTATGCACCACATTGGTTTGTTTGAAATGAGTTGGCAGAGTTCTTTGCGGCTTTGCAAGTATATTGCTTTGTTTGTTTGAATATTTGCTGGCACTATCCAGTGAGACATGATGTTGCACAACATCCAGTTGTAATTATATTGTAATAAGCACTTCACTCTGCTCAGAATCATTATATTTGTTGTGCTGATGGAGAAAGTTTGTTTCCATGAAATTCCATTCAATTGCTTTTAGTCCTACTTGATTCAACATAGTGTGATAATGTTAAATATATGCCATTTAGCAGACACTTTAAGAAAATGTTTTTACCGAAAGCGACTTAG
This sequence comes from Oncorhynchus gorbuscha, assembly GCF_021184085.1. Classification (NCBI taxonomy): domain Eukaryota; kingdom Metazoa; phylum Chordata; class Actinopteri; order Salmoniformes; family Salmonidae; genus Oncorhynchus; species Oncorhynchus gorbuscha. Next base: position 35,483,245 of record NC_060189.1, read on the forward strand.
TCATTCTTACATACGGGTGGTCCCTGTAATTGAACCCAGTATCCTGGTGTTGCAAGCACTATGCTCTACCAACTGAGCTGTAGATGACAGCATGTTAGAGCAAAGATGGTCTATTATATTGACGAGATAGTCAACAGAACATTCTAACATTGGAAATACATCAAAGATTGAAGGCACGTGGGAGGAGGTGAGATCAGGTGGGACCATTCTAGCCAAAGAGAGGGCAGATATGCGTGTGAACAGGCCATAGAGATAGATAGAGGACTCAGCTTTGTATCTATATCATTATAGCATCTGTGACAACATGACCGTGCCATTGAGGCTATCTCCGTTTTAAAGTAGTCAATTTTATTTTTCATTGGCTGATGTCTCCCAACTCATAGGAATCCTCACCCTGTTTACTACTTTAAAATGGTGCCAGCCCTCAATGGCAATGTCCGTGCCAGAACGGGTTATCCTTGATGAGCCCTCCTATCTTTCTCTATGACAACAGGCACAACTCCGAGATGCTGTAGTCTCTTTTTTTCCCCCAAAGTAGCCATGTGCATCCACTTATATCAGTGCATTCTTAACAACCTAACCATTACGGAACTTCTATTCAATCAAATAAGCCTCACTTAGCAAATCATAGATTTATTTGTATTATTATTATTTTTTACATGTATTCGACACTCATTGACCTCCATCCAAAAATTCCTCACTTCATAGACTTATTTTCATTGACAGATTTTGGGTGGAGTAAAACCTCTCGCTTCCTGACTGGTTGGAGTCAATATTGTTTTAAGTGGGAAGAGACCTTTCTCCTTTGACCAGAGGAAATTATTATGCTAGCTAGACCATACAGACCAGGGCTAGGATTTTGTTCCAACTGGGCACCACACCTGACCAACTGAGCTAATTGACCAGTTCAGTGATTGCCTAAGTTCAACAACAACTGGTCTTCAAGGTCATTTAAATCAAAAACATTACTCCAGGACCAGGGTTGCCTACCCCTGTACCAGACAGGCAGTGTTCTATCCATATGTTATGCGTATGTTATCCATGTGTATTTAACTGATTTCACTCGCTCTCTGTATTCTTTAGATTCTATGGGTGTCATACCCCTGACTGAGCTAAGCATTCCAATACATTGATGACAATGACTATGAATACAACCAATATCACCCATCTGCCTTTTACTCATGAACTCGTTAGCCTAGAGAGAAAAGCCATTTGGATCCAACAATCGATATTGATGCAATTTCTGTGTGACAAAGTCGGTAGTATAGCAAATGATCCACAGAAGAAAGAGATTGCGATGAAAATGTAAGCAGAAACCCATGACGCCCTGTGAAGCAATCAGCTCATCGTGCGATGTGAATTCCTGTGTCCCTGTGTAGAATACTGTGAGAGGGGGAGATAAAGTGCTGACTGAGCTGATGCAGGTGTCTGAGACTGAGTGGCTGATTGCTGGTGTCTCTCTGTCTCTGCAGGAAATGGCAGACTTCTGGAGGCTGTCCCTAACAACAGTAACAGCTTGGCAACCAGAGGTGTGCAGCAGCAATCTTCTGCGAGGGCTGCCATGGCAACGCCCAACGAAGGCTGCCAGCAACCAGCGCAATCCAGGTAAGGGAGAAAGAAAACAAAAATTGTGGTCAGTCATTTTTTTCAGGATTTGAAAGAATCATTGGATATATTTTGTCTTTGAATTTGTCCTCCCTAATTTTGCCCATCAATCTTTGACTGTGATTATTTCATACACTCTAATATGTACACTACCATTCAAAAGTTTGGGGTCACTTAGAAATTCTTATTTTTTGTCAATTTAAAATAACATAAAATGGATGAGAAATACAGTGTAGACATTGTTAATGTTGTAGCTGGAAACGGAGGATTTTTAAAAATGGAATATCTACATAGGCGTACAGAGGACCATTATCAGCAACCATCACTCATGTGTTCCAATGGCACGTTGTGTTAGCTAACCCGTGTTTATCATTTTAAAAGGCTAATTGATCAATAGAAAACCCTTTTGCAATTATGTTAGCACAGCTGAAAACTGTTGTTCTGATTAATAAAGCAATAAAATTGGTCTTTAGACTAGTTGAGTATCTGGAGCATCAGCATTTTTGGGTTTGATTACAGGCTCAAAATGTCCAGAAACAAATAACATTCTTCTGAAACTCGTCAGTCTATTCTTGTTCTATGAAATGAAGTCTATTCCATGTGAGAAATTGCCAAGAAACTGAAGATTTCGAACAACGTTGTGGACTACTCCCTTCTCAGAACAGTGCAAACTGTCTCTAACCAGAATAGAAAGAGGAGTGGGAGGCCCTGGTGCACAACTGAGCAAGAGGACAAGTACATTAGAGTGTTTAGTTTGAGAAACAGATGCCTCACAAGTCCTCAACTGGCAGCTTCATTAAATAGTACCCGCAAAACACCCGTCTCAACGTCAACAGTGAAGAGGCGACTCCGAGACGCTGGCCTTCTTGGCAGGGCCTCCCACTCCTCTTTCTCCTCCCACTCGCCTTTTAAAATGATAACCTTGGATTAGTTAACACAACGTGTCATTGTAACACAGGAGTGATGGTTGCTGATAATGGGCCTCTGTACGGCTATGTAGATATTCCATGAAACATCTGCCGTTTCCAGCTACAGTAGTAATTTACAACATAAACAATGTAAACACTGTATTTCTGATCAATTTTATGTTATTTTAATGGACAAAAAAATGTGCTTTTATTTAAAAAACAAGGACATTTCTAAGTGACCCCATACTTTTTAATGGTAGTGTATATTATTGGCATACAGTATGCTTAAAACAGAGCAAAGGAGAATAGGGACAATGCTTTTCAAAGACCTTTACAATTTCAGCATTAAAGGGATAAAGGATGTATTTTCTCAACTCTAAGAACAGCGTAAGTTAACAAATTGTGTGTGTGTGTGCGTGATTGTAAAGAGTATTTGCATAAAAGGAAAGAGCAAAGGAGAGAGAGAGAAAAGTAGATGCAGTTATTTACAGGACCACTCCGGTCTGCCACTTAACTCAGAATGATCCCCATGACAACGACAGTGGCATTTATCAGCTCCATCTGAGAGTGAGGGGAGAGAGTAGGTAAAGTAGTCTTCAGTGCATTCGGAAAGTGCTCAGACCCCTAAACTTATTCCACATTTTGTTACATTACAGCCTTATTCTAAAATGGATTCAATTCATGTTTTTTCTCATCAATCTATACACAATATCCCATGACGACAAAGCGAAAACAGGTTTAGACATTTTTGCACATTTTATATATTTTAGAAAAAGGATACCTTATTTACATTACTATTCAGACCCTTTGCTATGGTACTCTGTATTGAGCCCAGGTGCATCCTGTTTCCATTGATCATCCTTAAGATGTTTCTACAACTTGATTGGAGTCCACCTGTGGTAAGTTCTATTGATTGGACTGGGGAAGGGTACCAAAAAATATCTGCAGCATTGAAGGTCCCATAGAACAACATGGCCTCCGTCAGAAGTTTGGAACCACCAAGACTCTTTCTAGAGCTGGCTGCCCAGGAAAACTGAGCAATCTGGGGAGAAGGGCCTGGTCAGGGAGGTGACCAAGAACCCGATGGTCATTCTGAAGAATCTCCAGAGTTCCTCTGTGGAGTTGTAAGTCGCTCTGGATAAGAGCGTCTGCTAAATGACTTAAATGTAAATGTATGGGAGAACCTTCCAGAAGAACAACCATCTCTGCAGCACTCCAGCAATCAGGCCTTTTATGGTAGAGTGGCCAAACAGAAGTCAGTCCTCAGTAAAATGCATATGACAGCCCGCTTGGAATTTGCCAAAAGGCACCTAAAGACTCTCAGACCATTAGAAACAATATTCTCTGGTCTGATGAAACTAAGATTGAACACTTTGGCCTGAAATCGTCACATCTGGAGGAAACCTGGCACCATCCCTACAGTGAAGCGTGGTGGCAGCATCATACTGTGGGGATGTTCAGCAGCAGGGACTGGGAGACTAGTCAGGATCGAGGGAAAGATGAACAGAGCAAAGTACAGAGAGATCCTTGATGAACACCTGCTCCAGAATGCGCAGGACGTCAGACTGGGGTGAAGGTTCGTCTTCCAACAGTACAATGACCTTAAGCACACAGCCAATACAACACAGAAGTGGCTCCGGGATAAGTCTCTGAATGTCCTTGGAGTGGCCCAGGCAGAGCCTGGACTTGAACCCAATCGAACATCTCTGGAGAGACCTGAAAATAGCTGAGCAGTGATGCTCCCCATCCAACCTGACAGAGCTTGAGAGAAAATGCAGAGAAGAATGGAAGAAACTCCGCAAATACAGATGTGCCAAGCTTGTAGCATCATACCCAAGAAGACTCGAGGCTGTAATCACTGCCAAAGGTGTACTGAGAAAAGTGTTTGAATACTTATGAATAAAGTGATATTTCTGTTTTAAATTTTTAATAAATGTACAACAATTTCTAACAACCAGTTTTTGCTTTGTCATTATGGGGTATTGTGTGTAGATTGGGGGGGGGGGGTTAATCCATTCTAGAAGAAGGCTGAATAAGGCTTTTTCCACCATGTGGAAATAGTCAAGGCGTCTGAATACTTTCCGAATGCACTGTATCTGCATGCTGCTGGCAGTCTGCCAACATCTCAAATGAAAGAGCACTTTGAACTGCTGCCAAGTTTGGAGGAAAAGAGGAGCTGTCAGGCCTGCTTAATGTTGGCAGTTTGTACTTGGCAAGTCTCACCTTTTCCCAGAATTCATCTGTCTGGCAACTTGCCAGGTGCTTAGCGGAAGCAAAAAATTAACCCCTGCGCTTGACTGTGTGGGCCCCGCAAAATGTTCCACAAAGAGGGAGAGAGAGAGAGAGAGAGAGAGAGCAAGTTGGTGTGTGAGCAGCTCAGTGTATGCATGAGGGACCGTGGGGATTGCACAGGATCCTTTCAGGAAGGAGGGGAGCTCGAGGCTGGTGCTGAGGCAGACAGTGTGTAGAGTTATGTATCTGCTTGTTTTTGAAGTCATCCGAGGCAGAATTAGCTGATTTTAATATTGCCGCGATGTTGAGTTCAGCAAATGATATTTAAACTGCAGAACGACCACTTACATGGATGGATACAGGTCGCTGGTTAGTTAGTTGATGTGGCATAGTTTTCTTATACGCTTACGTTGTAAGTCCATCCATATGTCTACAACACTGTGTTGCCACATGCTTTGAGGATCATTGACCTTTTATGACTGTACGATTGTGCTCCACGCTCGTCAGGCACAGCTATTGATAGTGTTGGAATAGTATTGAGCTTAGTGTTGGAGTAAATGGAACAAACACTTTTCTCTTCCCAGGCCCATGTCTGTGTCTGCTCCAATTCTGTTGACTGATGATGGCTGTCTCTTTCATAGCCTGTCCTTCACAATCCCTGGAGCACAAATAAAGTGACAGTTGTCCACATAACAATCTCAGCTGCTGCCTGCTGCTGGTAGTCATAGAGCCTGCTCTGTCTGGCACCGACTCTGAAGAAAAACACCGATCCATTTTTTCTTTCAGTCCTGTTGTTGTTTCTAGCTTCCCCTGCCACTGGATGGGCTGGGAGAAAAATCAGGTATTGCTGATGATTTTATGTTGGGTATATAGTTAAAAGGAAGGCAGTTAATATGTTGAAGTGCAATCATCTAATTTGGTCTGACTTTGCATCCTACGTGCTTCGCATATTTCATATACTGTGACTTCAGAGACATTATCAGTGTTTGTAATTACAGTCTGTACTGTACTCAAAACACTGTATTTACAATTATTCACCAATGTGCACACAGCACCCATTTAGCCTAAAAGCACGGTACAGTGAAAGCAACATTGTTTTGGGAAAGCGGCGGCATGGTGCTGACTCTTTCTTGACCGAGGCCATACTTGGCCCCTTCTTGGCTGGACGGAGGGAACACACCAACCACCGTTCAGTTCTGTGCCAGCGGTATGTGTAGACGGCAATATATTACTTTTCTTCCCTCCTCCCTCTGCTGCCTTACACTGTTTTTCTTCCTCTTCCAGAAAATTCTGCTCCGCCTGCCTACTGGGTGTTGTTAATCAGGAAGGGGAGACTGGGGAAAGGGGGGAGGATGGATGGGGCGCAGTGCAGACTATGCTTGTCTGTACATAGGTTAACAATCAACATGTTGGGAACCCCTAGCTCAGTGCTCAACTAGCCCAGTGTAATTATTACAGAGGGTATTGCTGAGCTACCGCGATTTATTTTAGCCATCACACTGTGCTTAAAAAAAGAAACATGTTCTTATGCATACAACTGTTTATTGTAATCAAATGTTATTGTAATCACTCATATGCAATGAATCGGTTGCCAAATTCAATCAGATTAAGCAGCATATTTTGGTCAGAAATGAACTGGATTACATAAAAGTCAGGCGTTTTGTTTGATTCAGTGAGTAGTTTGATATAAAATCATTTATTATTCTGTCCTTGCATTGCAAGCACGACGCATAAGAAATTAGTTTGTTTCATTATCATAAATTGTTTTATCATATTGAAGGTTTAGTTTTGCTGACATAAGCAAAAGTAACCTGTTTGAAACAGAATACATGTTTATTTAATAATAATGAATGGTATAATGATTACATCTAATATAAATGCCAATATTGTGCAAACCCGTATTCTGCTGCATGTAATTTGGTCAGCATCGTGCGCTCGTGTAGCCGAGCTCCCAGTCCATTCAGAAGATTAGGAGGGAGTGGTTTGAGTTTGCGCGTTTGGAAAGCAACAAGTGGCATGTCATTTGTTTCAAAGGAACTGCGGAACGTGGTGCTTGCGTCACTGCTCCAGCCAGGTGGCATTCCAATTGGGGAGAGGAGACGTGGAGGCACAATCAAAATTCCAAATCACAAACTAAGTAAGGATGTGAAGCGCGCTTAAAGCAAATTGAATTCTTACAACTCAACACTGCAAGTCACTGGCATCAGAAGTCAGGAGAGGAGCAGGAGAAGAAGAGGGTTTATTTTTGTGTGACAAATTCACGGACTGAAAAGAATTCCGAACGAAGAATCTGGGGGAAAAGGACCAAGGCAAGGGACATTAAACATGTCTTCTGCACAAGTATCGTCATCTCGGAGACAGTCATGTTACCTGTGCGATTTACCCCGTATGCCGTGGGCTATGATATGGGATTTTACGGAGGCAGTGTGCAGGGGTTGTGTGAATTATGAAGGTGCGGATCGGATCGAGTTTGTTATCGAAACTGCACGCCACCTCAAACGAGCTCATGGTTTCCAAGGGGGGAGATCCCCCGGTCCACCACCGCCGCCCACAGTAAAAACACAGTCGGCAATATCAGCCAAGGAGACGGTGCAAATCAGCCATGTGGATGGACCCTCTAAACAACAACAGTCGGGGATGGACCGCTACTCTCTGAGTGCGGAAAGACCTCGCTTTGACTACTCCAGTATTGGCGCCCATGCCAGCAGACTTCCCAATGGAATGAGCGGTCCAAATGGGTTCCCCAAACCGGACGATGGTCCCCCAGAACTGAACCGACAGAGCCCGAACTCCCGTCGGAGCCACGGTCTCGCTGCGGTCCCAGGACAAATGAACGTTCCCCCCAACCTTCTCCCACAGACCATGTTGAATGGACCCTCCTCGGCAACAGCCATAGCCTCGCATAGCCTGTCCAGCCGCCCCCCTCCCCCATCCATTGTGGGACCCTCTTTGTCCATGGCCGCTCAGTCCATGTCAGAACAAGGTAAACGACCAGGTTCTGTGTCGAGCACTGACCAAGAGAGAGATCTGAAAGAGAAACAGCGTAACGCAGAGGCTTTGGCTGAGCTCAGTGAAAGTTTAAGGAACAGAAACGAAGACTGGGGAAACAAACCTAAAATAGTAAGGGACACTTTGGTTACTCTTTCGAACAGCTCCCCGTTTGATGTGAGATTTAAAAAGGATCATTCACTCGTGGGTAGGGTGTTTGCTTTCGATGCAGTGTCAAAGCCTGGAATGGACTATGAATTGAAAATATTTGTCGAGTACCCAAGTGGATCTGGTAATATATTTTCCAGCGCATCAGGGGTGGCCAAACAAATGTATCAGGACTGCATGAAAGACTTTGGCAGGGGGCTTTCCTCGGGCTTTAAATATTTGGAGTATGAGAAAAAGCATGGTTCGGGGGACTGGCGACTCCTCGGCGATTTGTTGCCCGAATCGGTCCGATTCTTCAAAGAGGGGCTGGGGGTTGAAATGTTGCCTCAGCCCTACATCGATGCCAGCTGCCCATTGCTGCCCACTGCTTTGGTCAACATCCCTCGTGCCTTGCCATCTACGAGTGCACCGAGGACTGGCGTACGAAAGCGTAAAGCCTCCCCGGAACCTGACTCTGTAGAGAGCGCGCTGAAACTATCTGAACAAGAACAGCAGAGGCAGCAGTGGATGGCCAGCCAGAGCGAGGCGTTAAAACTGACCATGGCATCCGGATCATTCGGTGCCTCACACGGGGGACCTCCGCCGCTTGGCCCTGGCCACTCTGTTCACTCAAGTCGCGCCACACCCCCTGAATCTGCTTCCCAGAATGGACAGTCTCCAATGGCCGCGCTCATGTCTGTCGCGGACACGTTGGGCAATGCGCACTCTCCGAAGGACAACAACTCTGTTCACTCTACAACATCCACCAGGCATAACAACAGCAGCCCAGTCTCCCCAGCCTCTGTTTCTGGGCAGAGGCGTTTGGCTTCCCGTAACGGAGATCTCAATCTGGCCGGGACTCCCTCTCAGTCCAATGCGCATTCTGGCTTGGATCAGGTCCACGCGCAAAACATTCCAGATTCTCCCATGGCAAACAACGGACCTCTGTGTTGTACCATTTGCCACGAACGTTTAGAGGATACCCATTTCGTTCAGTGTCCGTCAGTTCCCAACCATAAATTCTGTTTCCCTTGTTCTCGAGAGAGCATCAAAGCGCAGGGAGCAACTGGCGAGGTGTATTGTCCTAGCGGAGAGAAATGCCCCCTGGTAGGTTCTAATGTGCCTTGGGCGTTCATGCAAGGTGAGATAGCAACAATATTAGCTGGGGACGTTAAGGTAAAAAAGGAGAGGGACCCATAGGTGTGATCTATGGCTTCCCATAAAAACGTGAATTTTAGTCGAATATATACACGTGTGATTACTCAAAACGGACAAAAATAGTCGATGTACAGAGACGTTCTCCACCTCATGTCTGTTTTTTTTTTAAACAAAGGAACATGTGATGTCATGTCCCCTAATGTTATGGAGGGTGTTTTGACGGGTAGTAGTGTTGTATTTGGGTGGCAGTGACGAGTTAAAGCACTAACTTTATAATCACTGCTGCAGTTTTATTCCTTCCAATTAATGCACTTCTCTCATTATAAAAAGGCCAGTTTCTACTCCCAATGAATATATGTCTGTAAAATTAAACTACTCATAGTGAATATCCAATAACAGGTTACATTGCCCTAACTCCTGTATTGGGTACAAATCAATATGGGGACTTTTTTTGTTCTTCCTTATTTTATTTCATATCTTTAATTTTTTTTTTTTTTTACAGCAAATATCTCTTTTCATCTTGTGATCAAAAATATTTTACTACGTGTTATTAATTTCTCTTCCAGATTGCTTTGATGATGCACGGATGCTTAAAAAGGTAGAGCAAAATGCTGTACATGAACGTAAACTGTTTGTTTATACATTTCTGTAGTAACAGAAGACTTGTAATGTGCCTTGGAGCTGAGTAAATTGTAATAAATTCCATTGATATTAACCCTGGGTGAAATGTCAGTTTTATTTAACAAGTTTAGACTTACAAACTCTGGGTCACCTGAGGTATAATGAATCATTCCTTTTAGTTTTGTGTCCATCAGTATATTTCTCAACCATAGCATTTGAACTATTTACAATGTTGTCCTTGACATAAGATTTGCTCTAATTGGAGATGACAACCTTTGACATTAACACCTGGTTCAAACGTGTTTTATATTCATAAGTGTTTATTACACACACACCTTGCTGCAAAGCCAAGTTAACCATGTACTCAGATATATTTTTATATATCTCTCAGATGATGCCAGGTTTTTATTCATACCCCCTTTCAAAGTAACGTTGCTTTACATTCTACAGGGATGATCCCTGCTTAAATATTTTTCCATTTTAAATGAACGTTTTAGTAATTTAGCAGACACACTTGTCCAGAGCAATTTACAAGAGCAATTAGGGTTACGTTTCTTGCTCAAGGGCACATTGACAGATCCCCCCCCCCCCCCCCAAATGAGTATCACTTAGTTGCATCTATCTGAATGGCAAATAGGTTCCTTGCATTGGATATGCCCACAATTTTAACGGCTGTGCCTCTCGGCAAGACAAGAAAAAGCGGCCTCAACAAGTTGGCATTGAATGTCATGTTGCTCTCCTCCAGGTGCTTGTAACAGTCAGCTGTTACAACATGCTTCTCACTAACGACAGCTCATCTTTCTGATGGTTGTAGTATTGGTGCATGCTCAAGCAGTACTACGATTTCCCCGTGTTTCCCTGTGTGCTTCTGTCTGAAAATTGTTGCACATGCCTCCGTATAGCCAAAGGGAAGGCATTCATCGTTTTCAATGCAGCAGGCAGGCGGTCATTGGACACGGTTCCTCACTGTTCCATTGGCCGGTGATAATATAGATATATAGCACGGTTGGTGCATGCCTGTTATGTAGCTGTGAGTCGGGCTTAATAGCCTAGCGCTGCTCTGGGTTATGGAGACAAATGGTCCTATGTACACACAGTCTGCAGCAGGCAGCATGGTTCCCAATCCCACGTGGCTCTGTGCCATGGAGCGCATAGAGCAGGTCGAGACTGGGAGGTCAGATAACCCCATAAATACCAACCAGGCTCAACTAGAGCCTTCTGTACGTGAGCTCGGGAAGAGATTAAGACAATGGCTGCTGTGTATGTCCCGGAAACATGTCACAAACTAGTATCCTCTCCCCAAGAGCACCAACCGATGTACATATATACTGGGTTTTACATATATACTGGTTAATGGAGGAGAAGAGCTTTGATACGCCCGTTGAGGAGTATTTGGTCATGTGAAGGCAGCAGCCCAGATGTAGCCTAAACATTGGGCTGACGTGTCTGAGTTTAGTTGGGGTCTGTCCTCCAGCCTGGGATTGTTGGAGGTGGCGGCCCTTGTACTTTATCATCCCTGTTCGTTGGTGGGTTATGAGATGGTTCTTTAGATAGAGAGGTGAGTAAGGACTTTTCCGCAGAGACTCCTGTCTTCTATGTAATGCTCCGACCCGACTGCCCGTAGTTAGTTTTGAATACTCTGTCCTGGTTACCGTCCCTGTTTCAAAGTAGGGTTTTTATCGCCCTGGGGAATGCTATGGTCAAAATAATTGGTTGTACGCCAGAGGAAGACGGGGTTGTTAGTGTCGAGTTTCTCAAATTTGGTTCACACAAATTGGCTCATCAGTTTGAATAGAGAAAGCAGCTGTCTGAGTGAGTAAGCGACACCCCCTCCCCCCTTTCTCGAAGTCTGATTTAAAAACAAATCTCACACTCATTTTCTCACTTTTTTCATCTCCCAGGCGGCATTATCCGACTATAGTATATCCAAAATAATCTCTCTATTTACCAACATGTGCACACCCCCAACAAAAACAGTCCTTAGGCTGGGATTGAGGCATTGAATCGTAGCGACCCATCTAATGGTGCATTGCAGTGCCTCAGTTTCCATTGGCCTATCTATCCCAGGTGCTGTGAGGCAACAAAGCACCTGGTTTGGGATGGAACATGTCTCTATTGTCATGCTAAAACAGAACAGAGCAGCCCTTCCATGGTTAAGGTGCCTTTGGCTGTCTCAATACTTTAGGTTTCAGGTTGCAGTGTGCATGCAAAGGAGGGAGCAGAGGCACCTACTCACTCAGACACCCCTCAGGGAAGGATCTCTCTTCTCTCTCTCTCCCTCTCTTGCTTTCGACCTGTTTAGAATTCACAAGACTCCTCACTCGTTAGATTCAAATGCAGCCTCACACACACACTCACGTCGTACCACCACCGCCTTCATTCTGAGTGCAAAACACTGTCTCTTTTCTCCTTCAGACCTCTGAATTACCTGAGGTAACAAACTCTAGCCTCTTGCTGGATTGCGTCTGGAATAGCTGATATGTTGCGTGAAATCCCGGAATCGGTTTAGTCGATAAACACCTTCTATACTTATAGGTTGTCTGGTGAAAAAATGATGACTGTGAACTGAAAAGGGACCACATTTTCTTCAGACATTTTTCTGAAAGTGTCTATGTCTATATATGCCCTCCCTTTGCAACTTCTAAGAATTGCACGGATCACATCTAATAGGCTCAAATACATGATTGAAAATATGGGCATTGTGAAAGTACGTCCGCGGCTGTTGGTGCCAAGCCGAACAGAGCGTGTGCAGTGTCATCGGGAGTAGGAGGAAGGCTGGTGTCGATGGAATTGCAGGGGGTTTCTGCTCCATCACATAGACCTAGGAGGGGAGGCCAAGCGAAAGAGGTCCTGCTGGTGCAACAGACGTCTGTCTGTCTGTTGTGTCTATCCTCAACTTAAGTGGTTGACTGATATCTCTGATGTCTTGAATGATGAGTTGCATCATTTCTTGGGGTATTGTCCCATAGGGCGGCGCACAACTGGCCCAGCGTCCTCCAGTTTGGGTTTGGCCTCGGTAGGACCTCATTGTAAATAAGAATCTGTTGTTAACTGACTTGCCTAGTTAAAAATAATAAAAAACTAGAATGTAGTTTTTTTACGAGGTTAAAGGGGATTTTGTGTTATTGCAGTGCATAACCACTTAAACAGTTAATTCCAGCACCTCGTGACACATTTACCTCCAGAGAACAAACATATAACAGCAGCTACGTGATTATGAATGTTCTTCCGTTACAGTGTAGAAATATAATTCCAACCCCATTTCCCTCCTCAAACAAACCTAGTCTGGAGAGGCCAGGCTTTCAGTGGACTGTTTCAGCTTACATTCTCAAATCACATCAGTATGTTTTCCTTCTGTTGGCCAGCCAGGGATGCCAGCCTGTCTCCCCCCTCCTCCCATTCCCCCCTTTCTCCCCAGCCAGGAAAAGTTTACAGCAGATGAAAATACCGCCTTCCCAAAGGTTACTCTGCAGTGCCACCGCTCTGCTCTGCTGTTGCCATGGGTTACCAGCCTTGTTCAAAACATCATTTATTCAGGAATGTGCTGCGGACACAAAGGGGGGAGGGAGGGAGACGACAGACTGGTGGTTAACCCTGCGTGCGCTGGAAGGACGATGTGTTTCCCCTTACACAGACTCTCTTTTTGGTTAATTTGCGTCGTGCTTCGACTCAATAATATATATATATATATATTTTTTTTCGTTGCATCGTATAAAATGTTGCCTGCTTTTGTAACTTTGCATTACTGGAGGTAATACTACATTACCCGAATAGCAACAAAACAATGCGCATGACATGCCTGGACGTATTCGGTGTGTCAAAATATATGTAACATATAGCAGATGGTTTACAAATGCACAAAAATCACAGGTCAGCTTTGAAATCCCAGATTCCTTTATTCTCATAGAAACAAGCAAACCACTTTCATCTGGTCAAGACTCGAGCATGCTGTTTTTAGGGGGAGGGGAAGTGTGTGTGGGGAAAGGGTTTTGTTTTCCCTCCCAGTGTCTCAAAGCCCAGCCATTTATAGATGGTGATGTCAGCACTATCTTTCACAGCCCTGGGCCTCCTTACCAGATAATGTATGCACTCAAACATTCCTCTCTGGCGAATGAGCTGCCGGGAGCTGCAGGCGTGTGCCCTCCCTCCTGCCTCTTTGTGCGACGCACAGCCGCAGCGCAGAGAGGAGTTTCTGTTTTTTAAATTCCCACTTATTTTCTCCTTCGTCCTCCCGCCTTATTTCTCAGAAAATAAAAAGAGCTGGAAAGGCTGAGTTTTTATTTCATTTATTGTGATCTCTTTTTAGAGCGTCTTCACTCAATTGATTTGATAGTTAGCTGGACAAATACATCGATGTTGCGTATTTTTTTTATATTTTTTGGTTTTAATCACCTTTGAGAGCTGATCTGCAACGTCCTACTCGTTTTACATATGCATTTAGTCATGTGTTGTTTCCACGAGTGCATTTTAATTTAAATAGAATGTGTGTATACATGTCTGTCCAATTGTCCTCTTATCAAATTAATGTTTTAAATTGGTTGGCAGAGATTATTTATCGTTTAAAAAAAAAGTTAAAAAAAACATTTAAAATCAGGTTCCTTAATTGTCCAGTGCTGATACCCTTTGGAAAGAATTCCAAAACATTTGCTTTTCAAGAGAGATGCAGCCTACTGCAGCCATTCTGAAGTTAACCGCCAAATCTTAGAGGGGACCCCCTGTTTAGTGGGGCACAAATAAAGGGGTGTTGTTTTTGGAAACACTGACAATAAGGTCACCCGTTTTCTCCTCTAGTTTCAAATGCTAGCACCTTCAGATTTGATTCTTTTTCTCTCTCTCTCTGTCCCGGCTGAAGTTAGCTAGTCTTGTTATACTCCTTATTGCATAATTCCTAATTTCCTCATGTTTTTAAAGCCATCTGTAATTCTTCTCTCATGTTCAACGTGAGGAAGCTGGAGAAGGGAAGGAGTTAACTCCACCCACAGCACTCTGTGTTAGTACTGCCCCTGCAGTCCCTGGCATGCAGGCTGGAGAAATGTAGCGCTTTCATTCTCTGCCTTGTTTACACCAGGCTCTGGCAGCCATCTTAGGCTGCTGCCACAAGCAAGGGAAGGGGCGCTGAGCTGCGTGCTCCTCGGGTTTCTCCCCAGCCCTCCAAGAGCACAGAGTTCAGACGGCAGACTGCCATCAATATCAACTACTACTGGGGCCCACTGTTCTCTGCAACATTCATCCCACAGATGAGAATGTTCTGTACGTTCACCCCTCAATGATACATTGCTATATCTGCCTTTTTCCTGCACGCTCCCTTTCCCTCTAAGCTTCTGTTTGATATTTTGCATTGTTTGCATTCTTTTTCTCCACACAGGTTTCTTGTAATATAAGACTCTCCTTTTGTCTTTTGTTAATCCATATTTAGAAAGGCCTGACAGATAGCACATGCTTCGGGGGAGTCAGTCGACTGTATATCAGATAGCACATGCTCCGGGGGAGTCCGTCGACTGTATATCAGATAGCACATGCTTCGGGGGAGTCAGTCGACTGTATATCAGACAGCACATGCTCCGGGGGAGTCCGTCGACTGTATATCAGATAGCACATGCTCCGGGGGGAGTCAGTCGACTGTATATCAGATAGCACATGCTCCAGGGGAGTCAGTCGACTGTATATCAGATAGCACATGCTCCGGGGGGAGTCAGTTGACTGTATATCAGATAGCACATGCTCCAGGGGAGTCAGTCGACTGTATATCAGATAGCACATGCTCGGGGGGAGTCAGTCGACTGTGTGTCAGATAGCACATGCTCCGGGGGGAGTCAGTCGCCTGTGTATGTCAGATAGCACATGCTCCGGGGGGAGTCAGTCCCCTGTGTGTCAGATAGCACATGCTCCAGGGGGAGTCAGTCAACTGTGTATATCAGATAGCACATGCTCCGGGGGGAGTCAGTCGACTTGTGTATCAGATAGCACATGCTCCAGGGGGAGTCAGTCAACTGTGTATATCAGATAGCACATGCTCCGGGGGGAGTCAGTCGACTTGTGTATCAGATAGCACATGCTCCAGGGGGAATCAGTCCCCTGTGTGTCAGATAGCACATGCTCCAAGGGGAGTCAGTCCCCTGTGTGTCAGATAGCACATGCTCCAGGGGGAGTCAGTCCCCTGTGTCAGATAGCACATGCTCCAGGGGGAGGCAGTCCCCTGTGTGTCAGATAGCACATGCTCCGGGGGGAGTCAGTCGCCTGTGTATGTCAGATAGCACATGCTCCAGGGGGAGTCAGTCCCCTGTGTGTCAGATAGCACATGCTCCAGGGGGAGTCAGTCAACTGTGTATATCAGATAGCACATGCTCCGGGGGGAGTCAGTCGCCTGTATGTCAGATAGTACATGCTCCGGGGGGAGTCAGTCGACTGTGTATCAGATAGCACATGCTCCGGGGGGAGTCAGTCGCCTGTGTGTATCAGATAGCACATGCTCCGGGGGGAGTCAGTCGACTGTGTGTCAGACAGCACGTGCTCCGGGGAATCAGTCGACTGTGTGTCAGACAGCACGTGCTCTGGGGGAGTCAGTCGCCTGTGTGTATCAGATAGCACAGGCTCTGGGGGGAGTCAGTCGCCTGTGTGTATCAGATAGCACATGCTCCGGGGGGAGTCAGTCGACTGTGTGTCAGATAGCACATGCTCCGGGGGGAGTCAGTCGACTGTGTGTCAGATAGCACATGCTCCGGGGGAGTCAGTCGACTGTGTGTCAAATAGCACATGCTCCAGGGGGAGTCAGTCAACTGTGTGTCAGATAGCACATGCTCCAGGGGGAGTCAGTCGACTGTGTGTCAGATAGCACATGCTCCGGGGGGAGTCAGTCAACTGTGTGTCAGATAGCACATGCTCCGGGGGGAGTCAGTCGCCTGTATGTCAGATAGTACATGCTCCGGGGGGAGTCAGTCGACTGTGTATCAGATAGCACATGCTCCGGGGGGAGTCAGTCGACTGTGTATCAGATAGCACATGCTCCGGGGGGAGTCAGTCGACTGTGTGTATCAGATAGCACATGCTCCGGGGGGAGTCAGTCGCCTGTGTGTATCAGATAGCACATGCTCCGGGGGGAGTCAGTCGACTGTGTGTCAGACAGCACGTGCTCCGGGGAATCAGTCGACTGTGTGTCAGACAGCACGTGCTCTGGGGGAGTCAGTCGCCTGTGTGTATCAGATAGCACAGGCTCTGGGGGGAGTCAGTCGCCTGTGTGTATCAGATAGCACATGCTCCGGGGGGAGTCAGTCGACTGTGTGTCAGATAGCACATGCTCCGGGGGGAGTCAGTCGACTGTGTGTCAGATAGCACATGCTCCGGGGGAGTCAGTCGACTGTGTGTCAAATAGCACATGCTCCAGGGGGAGTCAGTCAACTGTGTGTCAGATAGCACATGCTCCAGGGGGAGTCAGTCGACTGTGTGTCAGATAGCACATGCTCCAGGGGGAGTCAGTCAACTGTGTGTCAGATAGCACATGCTCCGGGGGGAGTCAGTCGACTGTGTGTCAGATAGCACATGCTCCGGGGGGAGTCAGTCGACTGTGTGTCAGATAGCACATGCTCCGGGGGGAGTCAGTCGACTGTGTGTCAGGGCATCCTTTGTCTCGGGCCTTGACTGGTCTAACATTGTGATAACAACCACATAATGAAAATAGTTAACATGAAGAGCACAGCATTCCCTTGGTTAAGATAACTTTACTCTGTCATTGGGAATGAAAGACACTCAAGTAAAATGTTATATGTCACATGCACCAAATACAACAGGTGTAGACTTTACCATGAAATGCTCACTTGCGAGCACTTTCCCAACAATGCAGAGTTCATAAATAAGACAAATAAGCACAATAAAAAAGGAAACACTTACACAATAAGATAACATTAGCAAGGCTAATAGGTAACTAGTTCCTTGTTGGATATCTGGCATGTACCGTGTCAATGTAATTGAGGTAATACTGCATGCACATGTAGGGGTGCAATTCACTAGGCAATCGGGATAGTGTGTGTTGGAGTGCCAGTGTAGTATGTGTGAGTGTGTGGCTAGAGTCCAGTGAGTGTATAAAGAGCCTGTGAAAGAGAGAATGTGCAACAAAAATGAGGGGTCAATGCAAATAGTCAGGGTGGCCATTTGATTAACTGTTCAGCAGTCTCATGGCTTGGAGCTAGAAGCTGTTCAGGTGCCTTTTGGTCCAGACTTGGTACTCCAGTACCGCTTGCTGTGCAGCAGGAACAGTCTATGACTTGGGTGGCTGGAGTCTTTGAACGTTTTTAGGGACTTCTTCTGACACCGCCTGGTATAGAGGTCCAGGATGGCAGGGAGCTCAGCCCCAGTGATGAACTGGGCCGTATACGCACTACCATATGTAGCGCCTCACAGTCGAATGCCAAGCAGTTGCCATACCAAGCGGTGATGAAATCAGCCAAGATGCTCTCAATGGTGCAGCTGTCAAACTTTTTGAGGATCTGGGGACCCATGCCAAATCTTTTCAGCCTCCTGAGGGGGAAAAGGAATTGTCATGCCCTCTTCACAACTGTGTTTGTGTGTTCGGACCATGATGGGTCTTTAGTGATGTGGACACTGAGGAACTTGAAGCTCTCAAACCTCTCCACTACAGCCCCGTCGGTGTGAATGGGGGTGTGCTCGGCCCTCCGTATCATCTCCTTTGTCTGAGTCATGTGTTTCAAGTCATTTAACATATAACTGCAACAAGCGATAACTAGGATGTAGCCATGGCCTAGTTTTTACATCAAGTAGGTCTGTAGGCCATCACGTCACCACACTATTCAATTGTTTTCCATTGACAACAACCGCTGATGAGAGGAAGATAACAGCCTTGTGTCCTCTCAGGCATGGCAGAATTTCCATATCTAAGGCCAGGCCTCAACGGCTCTCTGTTGACATTTGGAATTCTCTCTCTGAGGAGTTTACTCTGACACTCTCCTGATCTTTCCCTCTAACCGTTTGCTGTGAATTATCAATGGAGGACGACTCCAACGCACTCCACACTGACTGACCACCTTTCATTCAGCTCTGTCCAGTTCACTGGTTTTGTCTTGTAAATTATAACGGTGTGAGACTCCTTTCCCAAGCCCAAACAAACAGCATGTCATAGAAAGTGTCGGAGTGGTGTTTCCAAAACATCACACAGAGAAAATGAATTGGAGATTACATTACATTATTCCTACATTATACTTCCAACCCACTACAGCCAGCCAGGGTCGACATCACCTTCATTTCCAGTGTGATCAGTGTTTCTACACACTGGGGGATGGGGATCTGTGGACAGTGTTGCCAGATTCTATTGACACTTTCCAGCTCTAGAGCCAATAGGCTATGAGACCCCACACAATGTGTGTGTGTCTGTGTGTTTGGTGTGCTGTAGTACAGCTGCAGTCACCTCCCTCCGACTCCCTTCATCATCTCGTCACCTGGGTCAAGTGTGGATCGTTCCCTCTCTCTCTCCAAACATCTGTTGTGTGAATGAGGCTGCGATGGCTGATGCTAATTGAGGTGCTATAGCTAGCTGCCTGTCGTGTCTATCTACTGTCAAACTGCAGACATGGCAGACTTCCTCTCACACTTCCTCACACAGCTGACAAAAGTCTTTGAAAATGAACGTTTCAATGATCCCTGTTGGGTTTCTGGCATTGAACTAATAAATAGCGCCACTTTCCATTGAATTGTTAATACTTATCAAAGAAAGTAGCCTTTTCACATTCAGACCTTATTTCTTTAGGTAATACACTACATCGAAATGTGTCTTGCAAAATGGTGTAATTTGGGGCTGGCTGCTGTGGGGGTAACAGCATTGGGCTCTTAGCACAGTTTGGAGCCGACTGGTACATGACGTATTCAGAGAGATGGCTATGTGTTCAAGCAGCAGTCGAGTCTTGGATGGCCTGGGCTGCCCCCTCAGTGCCAAAAACACACATTCTTTTATATGAGAGACAAAGAGCCATACCTTCCCTGTCCAGCTAATAAAGAGAGTAGCCTTTTCTGTTTTGCAGCAGTCAGCGGCATCGTGTTGCTGCCTGAGCTCCACTTCTTTCCCCTTTCGCTCCGCTAGCTACATACTATTGACATTTGATGGGTGGTGGTTTCGCACATATGAGCTGCAACTTTCCCTAGAGGTCAACATATAGCATGTTGTATATGCTGATCTGATTCTGTACCTTTTTGGTACTGGAAAACAGATCTGCTAATAAATGAAATATGTACATTGTAAATAGTAATTTCATGCATGGTGATGTGCTGTATGACATGATGTAGGAGAATAACTGTATTATGTACTCATAATGATCATTTGTGAGTGATGGAAGTGCCAGTTGACATCTATCACAAGGAAGGTGCAGTAAGGTGTATATAACTAGTTACCTAACTGCCAAGTAATAGCATCTGTGTATGGCATGTAGTTATTCTGATTGCAAGGGGGGGATTACTTTTCAAGCAGCATGCCATTATTGAATTCCATTTCCTGATTGAAAGCATTAAGGTATTACTTCACATTTTTACACACGCACTATTATAAATCAAGACGAAGGGTAGCTCTAGCCTCCTCCCTTCCTCCGGCAGTAACCCCCTAGCTACCTGCGGTAAAGGGAATAGTACATCGTCTCTGTCATGAACTGTTGTGCACTAACCGAGCCACCGCACAGCTTCCACCAGATGCCTGTTACCATGGCGACGGAGCCATCGGGTGATGCTGATTGGATGGCGTGGAGTTGTTTTTTAAATGTTGTTTTTTTTTACCTCAATTGTCTCCAAAGGATTGTGTTTTTCTACTGGCGCTCTTCTCCCTCCAGAATGAATTTGAATGATAGTCTGCTGCATCCTGTGAGCTCTGCTATCTTTGGGATTAATTTAAAAACCTGATTACTACAGCACCTGATTATAAGGGGGGGGGGTTGTGATGGATTCTGACTATGAAAAATGACTAGTTTTGTGTGCTGCTCCAGCCTGTAACTGAAAGACATATAGGGGCCAGGTAGTGGGTATGTTCCATTATGCGATGGGAGGCCTATTTTTGTCATATGAATGGATAGGTCTCATCTGACCTGACCAGTTCTCTACTCCAGTTGAGAAAGGATGCATGTGTTTCAGCGCTGCCCAGGTGTAAAAGACATTACAGAAACTCAGCCAGAACAACGCTAAATGAACATGGCGCTTTCCTGGTTTACAACAAGGAAACTGGTGTGTGTGTCCTAAATAGCACCCTATTCCCTATATAGTGCCTGTGGGGCATGGTCAGAAGCAGTGCACTATAAAGGGAGCAGAGTGTCATTTGGGATGCAGACCAGATTTGTCTTGGTTAGTTAATTCCTGAGGTAAAATAGTAATTGCTCATCTGAGGTTATGTTTCAGATTCATGAGGCTCATTCATCTCTAAAATGCTACCAGCCAGTGTACTAAGTGTGAATACATTCCCTCACAGTGGCCAACACAGAACTGCCTGTGTACACTGCCAGGAGGACTCCTACAGGCCATTCCACGGTAGTGCGTCCACTGTCCAGCCACATGACGCATCCAGCCAGTGTGCTGCAGCCTCCCTGCCTGTCTGTCGTCTGTACGGCCTCCCCCTCCAGTGTGATTAATGGAGCTCTGTTCACCCCCCCCCCCTCACCCCTCTCTGGACCACTGCTCACCCCCCACAGCCTGCGCTCTGTTTACCTGAAGACAGTGGATACACTTTAGTCTCTGGTATTTCTAGGCAACAGACATTTCCAAGTTTTAAGCCTCTGGTATAAGAGAGCGTCTGTGGTATACCTGCTGTGCTCTCTCCAAACTGCCTTGTCCATCATACTGCCGTGTCTCTTTGGAAACCACTGTAGAATACTGATGGTCAGTTCCAAAAGTAAATAGTTGCTATCTTACAGCACTACTGCCTACTGTCTGACCGTGTGTGTGTGCCCAGTTCTGTCCGTTCTACCAGTCATGTTAACAGAGCTGTGGTTCAGTCTAATTCTGGCCCAATGTTGCAGGGGAGACCGGAGCAGTCCGCCAAACATGGCCTGAACAGGGCCGGTCTGTTGGGTTTGTTTGGTTAACAGCCTCTTGGGTTACCCAAGCGGAGAGAGGACTCAGGCACGACTTTCTATTAGGTGTGTTATGATGACGGGTGAGGTTGTGGAAGAAATGAGACGTTATGGCTCAGAAAGCAGCTGTGGAGTATCATATAATACCTTAGTTTGTAGCCATGGTGGCTGGGTCACAAGAGAAAGAAAGAACAGAAGGATAGATGGATGTCTGGTTGCCGCTGGTTCTACTACTGCGGCTCGTTCCGGTCTGCTACGCATTCAGCCTCAGTCAGTCAATGGGAGGACTGCTCTGGTGTCCTCTGCACTGCTTCTCTCCGTCTCTGCTCTGTTCTCTCCGTCTCTGCGCGGGGGGGGAGGAGCAGCCAGCCAATGTCATTTTGATGTGACGAGCAGAGATGACACGGGCAGAAATAGCCCCCCGCTTACTCATTTAGCCGCTTGGTCCCAGTCTACCCCAAACCCACTTGGCAGTTAATGTCTCCTCAGCCAATCACAGCCAGCTCTGTTGCTAGGTAATGGCTCCCTGGCCTCGCCTTTGAGGTATGCTAATATGCTGCTGCCTCTGCCACTGGTGCATCCTCTCGGTGATGGGGAGGACTAGGAGATGCCTCTTACAAGTGAGCGTTTGTCTTTCTGAGAGGGGAGGAAAGGAAATTGAAATGCAGGAGAGAGGAGGACATGTTGAGGTGGAGAAAAACAAGGAGGGGACTGACGGGAGGGATAGACGGACAGAAAATGGAATCGGGAGGAAGTGGCAAAAACAGACCTTTTCGTCCCTTAAGGTTCACGTCCACTGACTGAATCACCACAGCACTTGATGATAGGACCAATGCTTTTGGATAGATGGGTGGGTGTATTTTACCAGCCTGGCAGTGCAGGCCAGGGCACAGGGCTGTGAAGACAGAGAGACTCACTGTGGCGTGAAGACATTCATTGAGAAGTGTGTTTTTTTCCAATCTGCAGTAGATATGATGTATTTAAGAGCGTCTCTGGCTCTGCAGTACTCAGGCCCGTGTTCAGTTCCACTCCCTGTAATGTGTAGTATAACTCTGCCTGCCATACCCGGCCAGTCACAGTCCCATTCCCAGACAGCCTGTTAAATACAGCGGGTCCTTTGACAAGCAGGCAGGCCTCTCACTCACTATATTAGGCTGTCCCTCCCTGCCTGCTTGCCCCATTAAACCGATCTGCAGCTATTAAATCAGCTTGTACTGTTCTGTTCATAGCCAAAACACATGGCTACGACGCCCCTTACCATGGGCAGATCTGGAAGCTGTTAGGATTTTACCAGTTAGAAATTCTGCAGTGCTGTATGTTAAGGGTTAATGTATTGAACTATTTTAGGCAGTTGGAATTGCAAATACACAATTGTCCTTTTGTCTAGCTAACTCTCTGTGCCATATTATTGCAGTTAGTTAGATGAGACACAATGGCCTTGCACACCCGCCTTGGTTGTGGTAATACGCACATGGCTTTATGTGTAGTGCGAAAACATACTCTTCACGGTTACCGAGGAGTATTCATTTACAATATTCATACATTGAATTGGGGACAGAGGACGTGGAGAGGGAGGGACGGGGGTTGATAGTCTGTTAGTAGCCCAAGGACCCAGCAGCACAATGTGGACGGATGGAATGGGTTCAAATTCCGAGATGCGGCATGCGATAAGAAGCCCCATTATGATGTGTTTATATTTAGGAGGAAGTAGGAGCCTGTTATGCCCGCTGCATAATTCCAGCCTCTTTATCCAGCAGCACAGCATAATGCTTAGTGGGGACTTTCTGCCTTGGGAGAGACTAACTAAATCCACATTTTCTATGATTAAGTAGCAGCCTGCCTGCCAGCCACCAGAATAAATACGCCCCCGAAAAACACTCCAAGACAAACATAAATATGTATGGCCAGCATCCGTCTGTCCGCATGCCCCTATTTGTTATATAAAAAGGACCTATACAGTCATAAAAAATGCTTGAGCTATATATTAACACAGATAAATATGAATGAGGAATGCGTCTATTGGGGGGACTGACGGACGGATGCGCTCTAATAACAAGCGTGTGTGTGTGGGTGGGTTGTGTGTGCTGTGAGCTGCTGAGCGCTGGGCTAGGATGAGGGGAGGGCTGTGTGGCCAGAACACAGTAGTGAGTAGAATACTAATGCATCCATATACCTTTTTGTTCTGAGTCTTTCTCTCCCTGACTCCTTTAACCCACCCCACAGCTTCTCTCTCTCTCTCTCTCTCTCTCTCTCTCTCTCTCTCTCTCTCTCTCTCTCTCTCTCTCTCTCTCTCTCTCTCTCTCTCTCTCTCTCTCTCTCTCTCTCTCTCTCTCTCTCTCTCTCTCTCTCTCTCTCTCTCTCTCTCTCTCTCTCTCTCTCTCTCTCTCTCTCTCTCTCTCTCTCTCTCTCTCTCTCTCTCTCTCTCTCTCTCTCTCTCTCTCTCTCTCTCTCTCTCTCTCTCTCTCTCTCTCTCTCTCTCTCTCTCTCTCTCTCTCTCTCTCTCTCTCTCTCTCTCTCTCTCTCTCTCTCTCTCTCTCTCTCTCTCTCTCTCTCTCTCTCTCTCTCTCTCTCTCTCTCTCTCTCTCTCTCTCTCTCTCTCTCTCTCTCTCTCTCTCTCTCTCTCTCTCTCTCTCTCTCTCTCTCCTCTCTCTCTCTCTCTCTCTCTCTCTCTCTCTCTCTCTCTCTCTCTCTCTCTCTCTCAAGCTTGATTCTACGTTGAACTAAAATATTACCACAACATGTGAAGTGTTCTTCCCATGTTTCATGAGCTGAAATCAAAGATCCAAGAATTGTTCCACAAAGCTTATTTCTCTCAAATTGTGTGCACACATCTGTTTACATCCCTGTTAGTGCGCATTTTTCCTCTGCCAAGATAATCCATCCATCTAGCAGGTGTTAAACAGCATGATAATTACACAGGTGCACCTTGTGCTGGGGACACTAAAATGTGCAGTTTGGTCACACAGCACAATGCTGCAGTTTTGAGGGAGCGTGCAATTGGCATGCTGACTGCAGGAATGGCTACCAGAGTGCTCGCCAGAGAATTTAATGTTCATTTCTCTACCATAAACCGCCTCCAATGTCGTTTTAGAGAATTTGGCAGTATGCCCAACCGGCCTCACAACCGCAGACCACGTGTAACCACGCCAGCCCAGGACCCCCACATCCGGCTTCTTCACCTGCGGGATCGTCTGAGACCATATACCCGGATAGCTAATCAAACTGAAGAGTATTTCAATCTGTAAAAAAAGCCTTTTTATGGGGAAAAACTCATTCCGATTGGCTGGGCCTGACTGCCCACCCATGGCTGCTCCCCTCGCCAGTCATGTGAAATCCATAGATTAGAACCTAATTAATTTATTTCAATTGACTGATTTCCTTATGTGAACTGTAACTCAGTAAAATTGTTGGAATTTTTGCGTTTTATATTTTTGTTCAGTGTATATATAAAACCACCAGGCAAGATACATGTTTTGTGCTTTGAAATGTGTTTGTGTCATCTCACTAGATTAATGGATGACTACTGTTCAACACTGTTTTTGTCATGAATTACTGAGAAAAATAGCAGAATTATGATGGCTGCACC
Source organism: Oncorhynchus gorbuscha (assembly GCF_021184085.1). Lineage (NCBI taxonomy): Eukaryota > Metazoa > Chordata > Actinopteri > Salmoniformes > Salmonidae > Oncorhynchus > Oncorhynchus gorbuscha. Next base: position 35,508,540 of record NC_060189.1, read on the forward strand.
GATCGAACAGGGTTTCTGTGGTTGTTGGTGTGTGTGTGCGCGTGCGTGCGTGTGTGTCTCCTCAGAATGAGGCAGCAGACGAGAGATCCCACATGCTGCGTTGTTCCCCTGGGATACAGTTGCTATGTTGAGCATCATTCATTCATACAGTGACCTTGACCACCTTGATAAAAACATTGATTTTACTTCCTCCCTTTTCATCGTTATCATGAAAATTCAGTCAATTCTGCCTCTTGTTCAGGACCCTGAAGGTCCAACACATCGCTGACATATTCAGGGAAATTGCTTTTAAATTACATTGAGAAGGGGCTTCTCAGCAACCCCTACTTTTATCAGTGCATGGAAAGAAATTACTATAACCATTCATGATATCCAATTTCACTTTGCCCAGAGCTCTGGGGTTGAAAGAAATGTGGTTGAACTTGTGTGTGGTCAAAGTATGGTACTTTCAGTTCAGACTCTACTGAAAATAATTGGCTAAACCAAATCCAGGCTTTTGATGTCATATAAAGCGGAAACGTTGAATGGTTCTGACTACAAAGCCGGGTCGGCATCAGGCTACAATAGGATGAACAAGGCTACACCACCTGAGTGTGACTGAATGGGCTTGTGGAAAGCAGAATCGTTTTCACCAACATCTTATACGAGAAAGTGCTCGTGACCCCGCGGTCGAGCAACTGCTCGCTCCTTGAGTGCATGCAGCAGGAGAGGGAGAAAGAGGACTCGAGTATCAAACGGAGTAAACTCAAGACACAGGAGATGATTGTGGAATACAGGAAAAAGAGGACCGAGCACCCCCCCATTCTCATTGACGGGGCTGTAGTGGAGCAGGTTGAGAGCTTCAAGTTCCTTGGCGTCCACATCAACAACAAACTAACATTGTCCAAGCACACTAAGACAGTCGTGAAGAGGGCACGACAAAACCTATTCTCCCTCAGGAAACTGAAAAGATTTGGCATGGGTCCTCAGATCCTCAAAAGATTTATAGCTGCACCATTAAGAGCATCCTGACTGGTTGCATCACTGCCTGGTATGGCAACTGCTCGGCCTCCGACCACAAGGCACTACAGAGGGTAGTGCGTACGGCCCAGTACATCACTGGGGCCAAGCTTCCTGCAATCCAGGACCTCTATACCAGGCGGTGTCAGAGGAAGGCCCTAAAAATTGTTAAAGACTCCAGCCACCCTAGTCATAATTATCTGATATACCTCGACACCGGTGCCCACGCACATGGACTCTGTACCGGTACCACCTGTATATAGTCTCCACATTGACTCTGTACCGGTACACCTGTATATAGCCTCCACATTGACTCTGTATCGGTACCCCCTGTATATAGTCTCCACATTGACTCTGTACCGGTACCACCTGTATATAGTCTCCACATTGACTCTGTACCGGTACCACCTGTATATAGTCTCCACATTGACTCTGTACCGGTACACCCTGTATATAGCCTCCACATTGACTCTGTATCGGTACCCCCTGTATATAGTCTCCACATTGACTCTGTATCGGTACCCCCTGTATATAGTCTCCACATTGACTCTGTACCGGTACACCTGTATATAGCCTCCACATTGACTCTGTATCGGTACCCCCTGTATATAGTCTCCACATTGACTCTGTACCGGTACCACCTGTATATAGTCTCCACATTGACTCTGTACCGGTACCACCTGTATATAGTCTCCACATTGACTCTGTACCGGTACACCCTGTATATAGCCTCCACATTGACTCTGTATCGGTACCCCCTGTATATAGTCTCCACATTGACTCTGTATCGGTACCCCCTGTATATAGTCTCCACATTGACTCTGTACCGGTACCACCTGTATATAGTCTCCACATTGACTCTGTACCGGTAAACCTGTATATAGCCTCCACATTGACTCTGTATCGGTACCCCCTGTATATAGTCTCCACATTGACTCTGTACCGGTACCACCTGTATATAGTCTCCACATTGACTCTGTACCGGTACACCCTGTATATATATATGCCATTTAGCAGACGCTTTTATCCAAAGCGACTTACAGTCATGTGTGCATACATTCTACGTATGGGTGGTCCCGGGGATCGAACCCACTACCCTGGCGTTACAAGCGCCATGCTCTACCAACTGAGCTACAGAAGGACCATAGTCTCCACATTGACTCTGTACCAGTACACCTGTATATAGTCTCCACATTGACTCTGTACCGGTACACCTGTATGTAGTCTCCACATTGACTCTGTACCGGTACACCTGTATATGGTCTCCACATTGACTCTGTACTGGTACACCCTGTATATAGCCTCCACATTGACTCTGTACCAGTACACCTGTATATAGTCTCCACATTGACTCTGTACCGGTACACCTGTATGTAGTCTCCACATTGACTCTGTACCAGTACACCTGTATGTAGTCTCCACATTGACTCTGTACCGGTACACCTGTATATAGTCTCCACATTGACTCTGTACCGGTACACCTGTATATAGCCCAGCTGTAGTTATTTACTGCTGCGCTTTAATTATTTGTTTTTCTTATCTTACTTTTTAAAAAAAAATTTTGTTGGTATTTTCTAAAAAAGGATCGTTGGTTAAGGGCTTCTAAGTAAGCATTTCACTCTTAAGGTTACACCTGTTGTATTCGGCGAATGTGACAAATCTAATTTGATTTGATTTATATAAACGTATACTACACTCCCGGAGTTGCGTATCACTTTTAACAAATTCCGTTATAGAAGGTCAAGTAAAAACCCAAACCGGTATACTGTAGAATACGGTATACCGGTCAGCCCTAGCTCCCATAATAGCCAGGAATTGGTTGCCCAGAGCTCTGGGGTTGAATAAAATGTGTTTGATGAATGTTTGTGTGATCAAAGTATGTTATTCATAGTCCAGGCTCCAGATATCACAGCACAAATTGGGTAAACTAAACCCAGGCCTTTTTGTGTAAAAATGAAACAGATGTTGGATGGTTTTGACTACAAAGGCATTGGCCACTGCAAACAGTCAGGCTCAACAGTCTGAGTTACACCAATGACACCACCCTAGAGGGAACTACATTGGGCCAGAGGAGTGGCAGCTATTCCTAGAATAGCTGCCGGGGCATCAGGTGATCAACGCAAACTACGGAGATGAGGTCACATCTGGTAGATTTGATTTATTTGGACATAGAGGGGCTGGAATTCAAACGTGTGCTGCTTGATGATAACGTCTCAATGAGATTGGGGGGGAGTGCTGGTGCTGTGGCAGACAAGGTAGAGGAATGGGGATATAACTGTGCTGGATGGAGGATGGTGCAGCAACAGACGCACGTGAAAACACCAGAGCGGAGAGGGTGGAGGGTGAGACCACCACCACCAGGCTCCCTGATATGCCTCTGATAATGATAAGATAATAGCAGCTATTCTGGTGGTGGTGGGAGTAATGACCGCATGTTGAAGGCAGGATGAGGATGGTTTTAGGAAGTGGCCAAAATAATCCCAATGTTCAAGGGGGCCGGGGGCGGTGGAGGATCACATGTCGAACTCACAAAGACAGATGTTTTAAGAGCTAACCCACCGGATGTATTATATTTTGTTTTGAATCATTTCAGCTTTTTCTCTGTGGTTCATTCATCATTTTTTGAAGTCACTGGTTTGTCAAAGACATCCCCCTCGCCTCACACCCACTCTACACGTGTCATAGTTCCATCTATAAATACTCTATCTGGCTTACGGATGGGATATGAATTGTCTCGACACCTCTCCTTTGCACTCACAAAGAGAGAGACATTTGAAACTGTCCCCATGGCGACGAGTCCTCATTCTACCTTTTTCAGAGGAAGGGAAAGCAGTGGGAAGTCTCTCCTTCACATCTGGCACGGTCATCTCTCCATCAACAACCCAATCTTTTTCAGCCCTTTTTAGTTGAAGGTATCTTCCCCTCTTTTGTCCACCAGATTCCACTTTGTGTGTGTGTGTGTGTGTGTGTGTGTGTGTGTGTGTGTGTGTGTGTGTGTGTGTGTGTGTGTGTGTGTGTGTGTGTGTGTGTGTGTGTGTGTGTGTGTGTGTGTGTGTGTGTGTGTGTGTGTGTGTGTGTGTGTGTGTGTGTGTGTTTGCCTGCCTCTGCAGGAGAGAAGGGCTGGCTAGAGAAACGGGCTGTGCTCAGTACAATACAGAACGGTCTTACCTCGTTACCAGAGAGAAAGACTATGTATGACCATGAGGTGAAATTTAAGAAGCTGCCGACAATAATCAAGTAGATCCGTTAGTATAAAAATCACTGAGACGTGGCGAAGGACTGACCAAGACCTCTAGCTTCAACCCAACATGATGTGTTGTATAACATGACAGAAATGTAATATAGATCTTGTTCTCGTATCGACTTTCAAAAAAACAAAAACATGATCAAACATATAGATTTCCTGTCAACGTGGCATCATTTCTTTACCTCCATAATGATTTTCTGATCAGGTTTTACACACAGGCACATCTACATGGCTGCACGCACACCTGTCAACAGCTTGTAGGAAAAAGTGGTGTCTGAAATAACACCCTATTCAAAAGTAGTGCACTAACCGTTTCAGGGTGCCGTTCCAGACGTTGCCGGAGTGAGTTGAACAATCTGTTCTATTTGAACACATTTCCCATGGAAGGGGAGAGGGAGAGAGTAGACATTTGCATATGGTGACCTCTAACAGGACGTTTTGTCTCAGAGTCCCTGTATCTCCACCCTAATCAATTTGAGCAAGATCAAAAAGGCTGGCATCAACAAGCCACTCTCTCGCTCTTCAAATGGATTAGCTCATTTTGAGGCGTCTTTGGATTGAAAACATCTTACTGAGTGGGATACATCAGCGCTACCAGACACACAGCATGACTTTCTGCCTTAATGTTTATTTATTGGAAGAGAACAGAACGCCCCCGAAAGGGAAATGAAGGAACCAATGCTGCTACTTCTTTCTGTCTCGGTCTCCCTCAGAGGGCAGAACTGAGGGCAGAACAGACACATCATTGTGTGATTGCAGTGGTGATTTTAGCATGTAAAAATGTTCTTATAGGCCTCCCGGGTGGCGCAGTGGTCTAAGGCACTGCATCGCAGTGCTAGCTGTGCCACCAGAGACTTGGCCTAGCGTCGTTCGGGTTGGGGAGAGTAGCCGGTAGTGATATCCTTGTCTCATCGTGCACTAGCGTCTCCCGTGGCGGGCCGGGCGCAGGGCATGCTAACCAGGTCGCCAGGTGGTGTTTCCTCCGACACATTGGTGTGGCTGGCTTCCGGGTGGATGCGTGCTGTGTTAAGAAGCAGTGAGGCTTGATTGGGTTGTGTTTCGGGGGACGCATGGCTTTCGACCTTTGTCTCTCCCGAGCCCATAAGGGAGTTGTAGCGATGAGACAAGATAGTAACTACTAATAATTGGATCCCATGAAATTGGTTTTTTAAATGTTCTTCTGCATGCCAGCAAAGCCACTACACAACAACACTAAACAATGTGTTATTTGCACTTTAACGGTACCCACTAACTATTAGGACCTACACAAAGGTACACTTTAACAGTACCCACTAACTGTTAGGACCTACATAAAGGTACACTTTAACAGTACCCACTAACTGTTAGGACCTACATAAAGGTACACTTTAACGGTACCCACTAACTGTTAGGACCTACACAAAGGTACACTTTAACGGTACCCACTAACTGTTAGGACCTACACAAAGGTACACTTTAACGGTACCCACTAACTGTTAGGACCTACATAAAGGTACACTTTAACGGTACCCACTAACTGTTAGGACCTACACAAAGGTACACTTTAACGGTACCCACTAACTGTTAGGACCTACACAAAGGTACACTTTAACGGTACCCACTAACTGTTAGGACCTACACAAAGGTACACTTTAACGGTACCCACTAACTGTTAGGACCTACATAAAGGTACACTTTAACAGTACCCACTAACTGTTAGGACCTACATAAAGGTACACTTTAACGGTACCCACTAACTGTTAGGACCTACATAAAGGTACACTTTAACGGTACCCACTAACTGTTAGGACCTACATAAAGGTACACTTAAACGGTACCCACTAACTGTTAGGACCTACATAAAGGTACACTTTAACGGTACCCACTAACTGTTAGGACCTACATAAAGGTGCACTTAAACGGTACCCACTAACTGTTAGGACCTACATAAAGGTACACTTTAACGGTACCCACTAACTGTTAGGACCTACACAAAGGTACACTTTAACAGTACCCACTAATCTTTAGGACCTACATAAAGGTACACTTTAACAGTACCCACTAACTGTTAGGACCTACATAAAGGTACACTTTAACGGTACCCACTAACTGTTAGGACCTACACAAAGGTACACTTTAACGGTACCCACTAACTGTTAGGACCAACATAAAGGTACACTTTAACAGTACCCACTAACTGTTAGGGCCTACATAAAGGTACACTTTAACAGTACCCACTAACTGTTAGGGCCTACATAAAGGTGTCCCAACAGCAGAGCTTTCTATTCAGCACCATGGAGTGAATTCTTACCTCTTGCTACACCTGGTTATCAGCGGAGCCTTGTCTGGCAGCGAAACAGTTCATTCAGCCTCATTTACTGCCTGATATGGCTGACTTGCTTAAACAAATGTGGTTTTTACTGACAATTCAGATGTACAAACTATGGCATAAGGGGACGACGAGCGGATACGCGGCAATCCGTAATTTCGGTTTAGACATTTATGAGCGAGCTAGGACGGACGTAGTCAATATAACTTTGTTCAGAACTTTTGAAATGGACAGCCACAGAATTCAGAATGTGGGCCGTTCTTACAGTATTCTCCCTGTACACCAAGTCAGAGCCATAGGATAAATAAATGTGGCATATACGCAGACAATGAATGCTCTTACATTATTCAATGATTACATTTCTCTAAAACAGGCTGTGGGCTACATGTGCACCACCAAGTCAGAACAGTAGGCTACGTTTTGAGGGGGAAAGGGACCACATAATCAGGGTGAGGCACATGGGCTACTAACAGCTTACTACACAACATACACGTAGTATTACTTTCTTAGCTACCGTATACATATTTCCCTGGCATATTACATCATTTTATGAAGCAGCATACAATACATATTTGGACTCATCTTGTTGTGCTGTACTCATTTGAAAAGGAAGGTTGCGCGGCGGTCCTTGTGGGCAAATTCTGTCTTTTGTCATCAAAGTCTGGCATTTTCTGGATTGATGGTGCTTTCAAGACAACTGGGAACTCGGAAAGAAACAAGGTCGATCATGACATCAATGATCTTCATGTCCCGATCTTCATGTCCCAAGTTCCCGACTTGGAATTCTGAGTTGGATGACCATTCAAAACGTATTTTCCCAGTATGGACTAACATGAATCGTTTTTTTCCCCAAGTTCCCAGTTGTCTTGAACTCACTGAAGTCTGAGATTTCCCAGTTCCGAGTTTCCAGTTGTTTTGAACGCAGCAGAAGTCATGCTGGATTGACAGCATGGCCAATGTATTCAACCTTTTCTGGCCCACGGCATATGAATGTTTATACTTTTAAGCTTGTAAAAGAGACCCTTAAAACCCAGACTTGGACCATACACCCACTCCACTAAATAGAAGGCTAATGACTATTTTGCAACACTTGCAGTGAGCCACTGATTCCTTCCAAACCACTCATTATTGAATTTGCGATTGTTGTGTTATGTTTATGTCCAAAGTACAAATGAGAACTGATGTTTTATCTATAATTTCTCATCGTATGACAAGGATGGAAAAGGATGACTGTTGACTGTCGATGTGATTCATGACGCTGACTTCTTGTCTAGCTTGCTAGCTAAGATTTGCAATGTATGATGTTGACATGATCAGTCCAATCAAAGCTACGGTAGATATAACGTGTTTTGACTTCATTTTATATGTGCTCAATGACCTTGAGCCTTCTTGGATGGGCACTTCTAATGTAACTCTATGGCAGCACCCAAGGGGCTTGAATTTTCGAACTCTCCCTGTAGATTTTATGGTGATGTAGTCTCCCCATGAGTGACAGAACAATGAGCCAATCACGGCACAACTAGAGAACATTACCAACCCCTACGCTCCGTATTTTTCCACTGGCTGCCCCACCATCACAGAAAGCACTGAGCAGGGCTGAAACACCTGCATTTTGGAGCTGCCTTACTCAAGAAAGCAAAACAAGACCATGTTTGTATTTGGCTTTATTAATTCAATGATTATTAGATTATTTATTTTTTACATTGTTTGCAAACTGATATGTGACGAGTATTAATGCCAAAATAACATGCAAAACATTTTTTATAGCTAAACAGGTGTGTCTCTCCCCCACCTCCCCTGAATGACGGGTTGCCACTGTGAAGATTGACATTTACACCATGTTCCATGTTAGTCCGTGGATCTAAAAGTCTGATAATGGTCAGAGGTTGTTAGATTCTCCTTCCCTTTGAAGTTTACCTTGTATCATTTATGCATACATTTTCCTCCGTTGTTTACATAAATGTCAATGTGTATCATATTCCCGCCCAGCACTAAAAAAATTGAATACATTATTACTTGCTTTTGTAAACCCCACACAGCGGATCTGACTTGCATGGTTCTACCGCCATAGAGGACTTAGTATACTGAGTAGAGATGCTGCCGTCCTAGCAATACTTCTCTGTTTTAGCCTGGACGCTAGGATTACAATCTCCTGGAACAGAGTGGAATGTCAAGTACACAATACCTGTCACTGCTACGCATCCAGAGTAAATCCTGTCCTTTGTCAGTTTGAGTCAGAACATTCCTAATCTGCAAGATTCTTTGAGTTGTGTCAAAAATAAATCTTCTCCTCCCTACAGAATGAAGTTGCGAGTGTAGGGCCAGTGGCCTGGGTATTGTATAAGGCAGTACTGTGAAGATTCCAGGGTTGCTAGACGTGTGCTGCAGAGACGCGTGGTGCGGAGCCCCTTTCTGCTCCCAAAAGTTGACAGGATGATTGCTACCCACACGGCAGCCCTCCGTTCTGTTAAATACGGTTGCCTCCTGAATTATTGGCACCCTAAGTAAATATGAACAAAAGAAATCTGTGAAAAAATACCATCGTTTATCAGCTTGATGCTACACTCAAAATATGATATGAGTCTAAACTTTAATTTAGTTTAAATTGTTCAAAGAAATATTTAGTACTTTGTGAGCCCCTCCCTTTGCCAAGATAACAAACTCTGAGTCGTCTCCTATGTTTGATGAGTTGGGAAAACGCATAGGAAGGGTTTTTGCACCATTCCTCCATACAGATACTGTCCAGATGCGTCAGAGTCCTTGGTCCTCACTTGTGGACCCTCCTCTTCAGTTCACCCCTCAGGTTTTCAATGGGGTTTAGGTCAGGGGACTGGGATGGCCTGAAAAAGCTTGATTCTATGGTCAGTGAACCATTTTCGTGTGGATTTAGAGGTAAGCTTTGGATCATTGTCCTGCTGGAATATCCAACGATGACCCAGTTTTAGCTTCTTGGCAGAGGCAGTCAGGTTTTGGCCTAAAATCTCCTCGTACTTGGAGGCCATGATGACATGTATCTTAACATTGTTACCAGGGCCTTTGGAAGGAAAGCAGCCCCACAACATTACAGATCCACCACTGTACTTCACAGTGGGGATTAGATTATGTTCTGCATGACCATGGCTCTTTTCATGCCAAACCCACCTCTGGTGTTTGTTTCCAAAATGCTCTATTTTAGTCTCATCAGAAAATAGAACCTGATTCCTATCAAAGTTCCATGGATATTTAACAAACTCCAGGTGCTTACGTTTGTGTTCTGGTGACAGCAGAGGCTTTCTTCTGGCAACCCTTCCAAATAACTTGTTGGCTTGGAGTTGGCGTCTAATTGTTGTTTTGGAGACTCGGTGACCCCAAGATGTAACCAACTTCTGCAATTCTCTAACTGTGATTTTTAATGCGACTTGAACCATCCTTCTTACTCTGCTTGGGGGCAAAATACACCTGCCTGCTCTTTCAGGCAGGTTCATCACAGCTCTAGTTGTTTTATATTTCTTAATTATTGACCTAATAGTGGATATGGGTAATTTTCAGGAGTGTAGCTATCTTTCTAGAGCCACTGCCTGATTTATGAAGGTCAACAACTTTTTGTCTCATTTCATTTGTGTGTTCTCTGGCCTATCCCATGTTGATGGATGACTAATGGAGTTTGGCCTGGGTATCACCTCATATTTATACCCCAGAGAAACAAGAAGCCATGGATGACCACTTAAGAGTTCCCAAGGACTCAGATTAACTTTTTGTTAATAAGAATTTCAATAATTGTGACACGCATGTTTTAGAATAAAACAAATATTTATTGATTTTTTTGTTTTTTTGTAGATAAAAAAACGAAATTAAAGGTTAGATTCATATGATATTTTGATTGTAAAATCAAGCTGATAAACAACAATGACAGCCATTTTTTTTTCATATTTACCTAGGTTGCCAATAATTCAGGAGGGAACTGTAAATAAGTACACACACACCCTGTCCAGAGGATGGGTGCTGCCTCTGCCTCTCAATGGTGACCTTTGCATTGTGAGCACGACTCAGGGGGAGCCATACATGTCATGTCAGCTAGCCTCTCTCGCATCTTCTCTCGTTTCCTCCTTCCCAATGTGGGATATACTACATTACAATGTGTAGGCCTCAGTGTTCTCTCTCTCCATTCTTTTTGTTTTGTACATTATTTTATTTTGACAAAAGTAGTGCACAGGGCCTTTACTTGTCCTGTATTAATGTACAGCTATATCCGTCTGCAGCGCGGGCAAAAAACCAAATCTAACTACTTCCCGCGGCTATGCAGAAAAGCGTCAAGAATGTCTCCATCGCCTGCTGTGAAACAATAGAAATTAAGGAATACTTTTTTCCATTTTTTTTGCGACATGACAAGACAAAAGAATCTAGAGGATCGTTATGATGTCAATGGCGGTACTTTTGTGTGACAGTTTTGGCAATTCACAGTAGGTGGTTCTGTTCCTGCCTGTAGAACCCGACAGGGATGATTATAACAGTCTGTCTACTGTGTATGAAGTTGCCTTTGTATCATTTCTTCTATGTTACTATGATGAAGTTAAATGGAAACTGTCTGTGTGTGTGTGATTAATTTCTCCAAAAATTGGACAGACCCAGCAGTATTGGAGCCATTGAGTTCACAGTCAGTAACACACGATGAATTGTCAACCCTACACTATAAAAACAGTTCTTTGAAGCGCACGCACAGAGTCAGAGAGGCCTTGGTTGTACCTCCGTGAACCCCCTCGCTCAGATCTTCAGAGTCCACTCATTATCGGCTCCATCCCTGCCAGTGTAAACACAGCTCTCAGCTCCAATATTAGACGGATTTGATGGTATGCCAATTATCACTCATATGAAACTGAAATGTAAATAATGAGGCTCACTGTACAGCAAAAGGACGGACAGTTCATGTGTTTTTTTTTTCATACACTAATAACAGCCTGTTACTATTGGATATTGTAGCGGGCTAGAGTCTCAACCAAGTATGGCAATATAACAAGACAGCCGGCCTCATTGGCATCTGAATGACCCTATGGGCTTTCCCCTCCATCCAAAGCAGGACTCACTCGACTCAGCCACTTAATGCAATTTAAGTCTTTGGCGATCTAGCAACAGCATTGCGTAGTCTGCTCGGAAGCCATTCTATGTGTGAGTCATGTTATTGGTGCTGTGCCACCACTCTGGCCCTCTTCCCTGAAGGGCAAACACTTCTCCAGGCCAGACGGAAGGCTGGCTCTCCTCTCCTACTTTCCTAATGGATGAACTGACCAAGTTCAGCGGGCACATTCTGATTTTTGTAATACCATCATTGCAAAGTTGTAATGATGTCATAGCATTGGCATTGCAGACAGTTTTGCCTGCAAAGATGGAATTTGTGTCATCTGACAAGAAAATGAACAATAGAAGCATTCTTCATCTAACGCCCACACTTTATTTCCTTACAGGGAAGGCCAACACCAGCAAGAGGGGGTTAGAGAGCTGGTTATTGCAGCATTAGCGAAGCACAGCGACACAAATCACCAAGGTAGAGGAGGAGGAGGTCACCAGCCAGGCCTCCCATCATCCTTTGGGGTTCCTGAGCAACCCAGCTCAGCCGTGAAACGAGCCAATGATACACTTCAGGAACTGGGACGCCTCAAAACTGAGATGCAGACCCTGCTGCAGGTGAGATGGACTGACTGAGAAGAACTATAAACTGTCAAGAAATATCAACTGTCTATCTTATCAAGAATACTGTATATATAGATTTTCCCTGCACTTTTTTAAGCCTTCTTGAATAACCTCTACTGGTAGCAATATAATGAGAACAAAAGAGGTCTGAGAACAGAGCCTTGAGGAACTCCAAACTATTGTCAAACAGTTTTATTTTCCCCTAGAAGATAATCAAGGTCAAGAGAAAAACTGTCAACTGCTGTCGGCCCTCACAATGACTTGCCCATTACACCAGTTCTGTGTGGCCTTTTCCATTAACTTTCCTTTTGTATTCTAATGCACCATGTCCATAAGCTGTTATTGCTGGTGCTGCTCAGTTCCTCCTAAATCTATTATTGGCATATTGGAGACATTCAGACTGGAGAATGAGATTATCCCTGTACCCATTTATTGCTCTGAACGACGGGAGACACCCCGACAACACACACACACACACACACACACACACACACACACACACACACACACACACACACACACACACACACACACACACACACACACACACACACACACACACACACACACACACACACACACACACACACACACACACACACACACACACAGCCGTCAGGACGTTTCCTGTTTCCCTAAGTGGGCCAATATCATCCTCTCGTCTGTGTTCAGCTTTGGGATTTTGCTAATCTAATTGGTGCCTTTACCACTGATGAAATCAAGCCAAGACACGAGTGTGTCTGGTATTTCAATGACCAAGACAGCAGTGTTCTATTGTTTCTACCCTCTCCCTCTCCTCTCCCTCTCCTCTCCCCTTAATAAATTACAACACTTCTTCATCCTTACCCAACGAACGCGCTGCCACAGCCGCCCGACGCCTGTTCCCGTCTATTACACTCTGATCCCGTCGCCGCGCCAACCAGGCATTGAGTTTCCGAGCACGCCTCTGCCGCTGCTGAAAAATTCCATCAGCTTAGAATAATGTAGCACACGGCAAATTATACATTAGCATATAATTGAGGATGCAGGGTGTGAATGCTATTTGGCCTGCCGCTGTCTGTCTGCCTGCCTGTCTGTCTCTCTGTCTCTGTCAGTCGGTCCGCCTGTTGGTCTGTAGGTCTGTCTGTGGGCTGCAAGAATAGGAAGGAAGCACGTTTTTTTCTCTCTCTCTCTCTCTCTCTCTCTCTCTCTCTCTCTCTCTCTCTCTCTCTCTCTCTCTCTCTCTCTCTCTCTCTCTCTCTCTCTCTCTCTCTCTCTCTCTGTCTCTCTCTGTCTCCCTCTCTCTCTCTCTCTCTCTCTCTCTGTCTCTGTCTATCTCTCTCTCTCTCTCTCTCTCTCTCTCTCTCTCTCTCTCTCTCTCTCTGTGTCTTTCTCTCTCTCTCTCTCTCTCTCTCTCTCTCTCTGTGTCTTTCTCTCTCTCTCTCTCTGCCCTCAGAATAGGCAGTAACACCCAGGTCCCTTCGCTGTGTGTCTGGATTAAATGGAATGCCTGTCATTGTCACACCAGGTTTTAATGCAGTAGTTCTTTTATCGTGGGGTTTAGTGGCAGGCACGATCATTTAATGGTCGCCCGTTCTGCTGGTGTAGGACATTTGTGAATGCTTGGTCATGATGAAAATGTATGAATACAGCATCTCTGTGTCCCACAAATGATCAAGTGTGGCCTCTTACAACGAGATCAGATCCTCCAGTATGACTTTGAGTCAGAGAAACATGTCCAGCCAACGCCACTTTGTGTCAGTCAGGTGGTACTCAGACACCCTGTGTTGCGTTCCACTGTCCTTCTCATCCAGGCTCCCGAGGCTTTTCCTGCTGCAGGGAGCAGAGAGACTGTCAGAGAGACGGGATCAGCCAAGACCAGCAACACCACAAGCAGCAGCAGCAGCAAGCAGCTCACTATCCCCTCTCCCGCCAACATGCACCACCACCCTCCTCCCTGTGTCTCCATGGTAGGTTTCCATAGCAACCCCTGCCTGCCTCTGCAGTGCCAGCCTCACGAGGTAGGGAGGTTTTCCTCCCTACATTCTGTAATGTACGGTCTGGTCTGTGTTGCCAGCCATCCATCCATCCATACCAAGCCACCGCCAAGCAGCGGACAGACACAATACCACACTTGTATCCCTGCATTTTCAGCTGTGTCCCCATTTTATGGACTTAAAGTGATAAATCAGTGGTGTTGTTATCTCTGTTTTACACATGGACCAAAGGAGAATGCACAATGGCTAGAGCAGAAAGAGATTTCCCCAAGCCTATTATTCAACCACTCTGGCTTTTTCTACAGAGAGAAAGAGTAATGATGACAGTTGTCGCATTGGTTGGTTGGTCCTGTGCTAGCCTATTGGTGTGTTGGGTGAATACTCTATTGGATGTGACTCATTGACATGCATTCTGACTAAGTTTGGTCAGTCTGGAGTTGTCACAATGCCTGTTCTCTACTAAGGAATTTCTTCTTTCCATGCTGTACCTCACCAGACTATTTCAGTTGCCACATTTCAGACAGAATGACTGAATTGCTGTCAGCAGCGCAGATGTGAAAAGCAACGACGAACCTCCCCCCTTTTACTGCAGTCCACTGTTGCTGTGAAAATGCCTTTCCCACAAAAACGAGCGAGACAAATAACCCGCTTATACACAAAAGTCGGGAAATGGTGTCTGATAACCGTGTAAGTGGTCTTGATTTTGCATTATTTGCGAAAGCGACGGGGAAGCACGAGGCTGAAACAAACGACCCTCGGCTAGCGAACGATAGAAGGCTGTCGTCTGTTCCTCCCCACGCAGCCACGCAGGGCAGCCAGGCACACAGATTAATGTAATATATGAATACGAGACGAGAACAAGATGAGGGGAGGATGAAAGAAACATCCAAGGTCTCCAGCTGTATCAGATCTGCCTGAAAGGAATGCCTTGTGATGGGTGGGGAGAAAGAAGAGAGGGAACAGAACGGGTCCCTATCTCTCTCTGTCTCTTTCATCAGCACAGGAAAAAGGTGATTTTGGAGTAACTATTGCTATTGGTAGTGGATGCAGCAGATGCAAGAGCCTGGCTAGCATTCTCTCGCACCGCTGCCTGTCGCCCGATAGTGACAGTTATTAAAGCCAGAATCAAACTGGAGTGTAATGGTTTCTTCTTTTATTGTACTCCTCTTATGCTTCTGAATGGTTTTGACCTAAATAGCTAAGCCCAGCCAACAAAAAGTTGAAATGTGTGGAGCCAAAGGTAATCGAGATATCCATTGAAATCTAGATCTTTCTTTCTAACTATATGTCTCTGTGGTGAACTGTGCATGTGTCATCTAAAGGTCCCCCCACCCTCCCCCCGACAGTCTCGGGAAGAGGTGGCCGTAGTGCTCCCTCCAGTCCTCCCCCTGCCTCCCGCCAGGCCCACCCCCACCCTGCTGCAGCAGAGCCGGCCGTGCCCCTCCATGTTTGAGGATGCTGAGAGGGTCCTCCGGCAGGTCCAACGACACAAGAGGACCCTGGAGGAAAATGTGGAGGCCATGCTGAGGGCTAAGGACGGAGAGACCCTGCACTCCCAGTTAGAGGCACTCTCCTGCAACAGGTAACACACAGGTGGACTGCTCCGGTCTCCCCTGCAGCTTGGGGCTAAAATTAGCCTGAATGTTACGCCAATGTTGTTTCCAAACATTGGAGTAAAACAGGTTCATATTCTGGGTTCTGATGGGGTACGACAGTTGAACTAAGCTCATGAGGCATCAATGGGTATAATATCCTATCGTTAATTTATCAGTCCAAAAAATGGATGTGGCAACTAAAGAGTCGAGCTTTAATGGACATAAACAGATCATTTCCTGAATAGAACCTTTGTTGAACTCTAAGCAGTTTAAATGTTTGAGGTGACTCCCCTCCACCACCAGTATGTATCACCGCCGATGTGAGGGTAGAGATGTTAAAGATGGAGAACAAGCCCAACAGTCCCCCAGCATGGTCATTCAAGCAAATCTATCCCTGGAGAAACTTTCTGACTATAATAAACGTCCTCGCAGCATTTTGGGTTGTTGTTGTCAAGTGGGGAATGTGCGGAGGGCAAATTGGGGGAATTCAGGGCAGTGATTGCCTGCGCTGAGCTCCGTTGTTGAGAGCTGTGTATCTCCTTTTGAGAGCACACTGGAGGCTGCGGAGGTCTAAGCCAAATGGAACAATTCCTATGACAGGCAGTTGTCAGTGGGGAGGAGAGGGCGGGATGCGTCCCAAATGACGCCCTATTCCCCATGGCCCCTGGTTAAAAGTAGTGCACTACATAGGGATTAGGGTGCCATTTGGGACAAAGACGACTGCTGCCCTGCCAGCTCTCAGCCTCTCAGCTCGACCCAATAAATTCTATGTGAGATGTGGACTCTGAAGTGACTGACTGGAAACTGGGGACGCTTATATTTGTCCTGTTTCGGTAACCTGTGCGAGGTGTGAAATGGAATCAGCCATTATTGACAGCGATCCTGGAGCAATTAGGGTTAAATACCTTGCTCAAGGGGCAGATCCACAGATTTCTCTGCTCAGGGATTCGAACTAGCAACCTTTTGGTTAATGCTCTAACTGCACCTAGCATAGATAGACATGTAATGTTGTGATGAGCAGTGAGAATCTGTAACGTAGCAGATGTTTGGCATGTAAGGACATCTCAGTGCTTCCCT
The DNA here is from genome assembly GCF_021184085.1 of Oncorhynchus gorbuscha. Taxonomy (NCBI): domain Eukaryota; kingdom Metazoa; phylum Chordata; class Actinopteri; order Salmoniformes; family Salmonidae; genus Oncorhynchus; species Oncorhynchus gorbuscha. The sequence continues at coordinate 35,525,406 of NC_060189.1, forward strand.
CCACTATCCTTCTTCTCAGTGAGTCTGCTTGAGAGACGGTGAGGACCCTGAAGGTTTTACCCAGGGAAATGGTACCTTATTTATTCATGGCAAGGTAATGGCACACAAATGAATGTCATTTCTTTCATTCTTGACTGATTTGTTTTGTTTCCCTTCCTTGCCAACATTAGTATCCAGTAGGCCATCCTGCCATGTTGTTTCTGGAGAACTGAACAGGGAGAACTTTTGTGAAAGCATGGAGAGACCATTGATTAATCAATGTTGTAAATCTCAGGAGATGTTTGGTTGTGTTTGTTTGTTTGTTTACTGCCTTTCAAACAAGCCAAGAAATGGTCAAATCACTTCTTCATATAAAAGAGAGAGGTTATTTGAAGTATATACAAAAATATAAACACAACATGTGAAGTGTTGGTCCCATGTTTTTACTTTTGCACAAGTTTGTTTACATCCCTGTTAGTGAGCATTTCTCCTTCGCCAAGATAATCCATCCCCCTGACAGGTGTGGCATATAAAGAAGCTGATTAAACAGCCTGGTCATTAGAGAGGTGCACCTTGTGCTGGGCACAATAAAAGGCCACTCTAAAATGTGCCATTCTGTCACACAGCACAATGCCACAGATGTCTCAAGTTTTGAGGGAGCGTGCGATTGTCATGCTGACTGCAGGTATGTCAATCAGAGCTGTTGCCAGATAATTTATTGTTCATTTCTCTACCATAAGCCGCCTCCAGTGTCGTTTTAGAGAATTTGGCAGTACGTAACCGGCCTCACAATCGCAGACCACGTGTATCCATGCCAGCCCAGGACCTCCACATCCAGCTTCTTCACCTGTGGGATCGTCTGAGGGGAGGGAGGGAGGGGTAATGAGGACTATTTATTTCTGTGTAAAGCCCTTTTGTAGGAAAAAACTCATTCTGATTAGCTGGGCCTGGCTCCCCAGTGGGTGGGCCTATGTCCTATCAAGGCATTAGGTTAGGGGCTAAGGTTAGGGCCTAATGCAATTATTTAAATTAACTGATTTCCTTATATGAACTGTAACTCAGTAAAATCTTAGAAATTGTTGCATGTTATGTTTATATTTTTGTTCAGTATAAATATCCGCTACACATCCGAAGCGTTGCATTCATCTTATAGAGTGGTGGCGGAGCGATGCCTTTTCTTGCCTAGAGATTCATTGTGACATTAATAAAGTTCACGTGGGTGAGATTGCCTAATGGCTTGCGATGCAGCACCCAAGGCTGAGCTCTGTCTCATTTTCTCTCTCTGTCTCTCTCTCTCTGTCTCTCTGTCTCTCTCTCTCTCTCTCTTTCTCTCTCTCTCTCTCTCTCTCTCTCTCTCTCTCTCTCTCTCTCTCTCTCTCTCTCTCTCGCTCTCGCTCTCTTTCGCTCTCTAATGGAGTGCGGAATAAGTGGTTTAAACATTGAAATGGAGACCGTTTGGCTGCCTTACTTCCACAGCACACAGACAGGGTCCTTCAGAAAGGAGTGGTCTTTAGCATAATGATACAGAGTCTCTCTCTGGGTGAAAGGTCATCTCATTACAGCCATAATATAACAGGAGTTTTCAATGCTCTTCCAATCATAGAAACGGGTTCTAATTCTCTCCCGCACTGAAGAAGCTAGATTACACCAGAAAAATATCATTACTAGAGTGGACAAAGCTTCTCAGACCACAGCAATTTCACTGATTTGAGTCGCATGGGTTCACTCAATATGGTGTTCTAATACCAAGGATTATACATGGTGTGAATGATAAATCTGTCCCGAGAACAGGCAACGACAGGAACCATAGGATTTCAACATAAAGGAAAGTACAGTGAACAGGTTACTCAGACGATGTCATCACATAGCAACCACACAACACACATTACTACGGTATGATGTGTTTTCAGTTTTTTATTTTTTTATGTTGGCTCAGTGGGACACTACTCCCTCCACCTCGTATTATAATATAACTAAAACCAACCTGAGCCAAAATGGCAGCTCGTACCCTGATCATCTCCAAAATGGCAGCCGGCCGATAATCAGCTCTGAGCTAATGTCAGAGCATGACAACACAAACACACTGATTGATGTAGCTGCCCCCCCCCCCCATAATGGCTTTAGTCTTTTCCTTCATTGGAAAGGTCACAGGACTAGGATGGGGCTGCCAGATGCTCAGGTAAGGGGGAGGGAACTGTAGCGGACGGCTTGACATCCCCCTCAAATGTGACTGGATGGTTGCCTGATGGATTCAGTCATTTGTATGGCATGACATTGTAAAATGAGGCAGGGGTGTGTCTTAATGCCATCTACTTCCACACAACATATTAATGAAGCCATTTGCAAACAAAAATGTGCCTCCATCTCAATTGCTCAAACAAGCGTGGCAGTCTGTGCTCTGTTTACTTGTGTTCTAGCTCACCGGGTGGGTTCAGTGAGAACACACTTGGACAGGCGTCCTGGCCCCGGTCCACACCTGTCTCTGCCTGTCTGCAGTATCTGTGTTCCTAGAGTTGGTGGACTACTTCCACTATCACCACTCCACAGCGCTCTTGTTCTTTTTCAAAAACTGTTCTCGATTAGATTTATTTCCTCTCATTTCTTTTGTTTGGCCTCTCCAGCGTTGTGCTGCCGGACACATGCTGTCTCTGGCTTAAATATGAATCCCGATATCCCCAGTCTGTAAATTAGAAGCAGACAGCCATTTGTCCACGACCCTTGGCAGTTGGCACAGACAGTTGTTTGAATTTTTCAAACAAAACATTTCTCGGCAGGGGTTCAGGCAGCCTTGTCTGTTGTTGTTTCTGTGTTGGATTACAGAATAGTTGAGTCGTGGTGCTCTCTCTCCTCGACCTCATAGACAGTGACGCACAGTTCCTGTTTTCCATATTCCAGAGAATTTCTTGATGCTGTTCCAATGGGGATATTATGCCTGCAGACAACTATCATTAGGCCTAGTTCTGGTAATTTCTTACCATCTGTATGAATCATTGCATATTGGCTGTGTGATTCCCAGGCCTCCGCTTTCAGCTCTCATTTAAATGTTTTACATTGAATTTTGTCCAGCACTTGATACATTTGCCATCATGGACAAAAGCCTGTTACAATAAAGGTATAATCAGGCGTGGTGAACATTCTAGAATAATAATAGTACAGGTTTGTTTTCGAGTCGTTTACTGAAGGTCACATGCTGAACTGATGACTGACACACTTGGGCGGCAGGTAGCCTGGCAGTTAGACCGTTGGGCCAGTAACCGAACGGTCGCTGGTTCGAAAACCCAAGCCGACAATGTGAAAAATCGGTCGATGTGCCCTTGAGCAAGGCACTTAACCCTTACTTGATCCAGGGGCGCCGTACTACTATGGATGACCCTGTAAAACAACACATTTCACTGCACCTGTGACAAATTATTATTATATATTTTTGTGTCTGGAGGCATCGCCTGATTAGGTAGATCCATCCCAGATCACACACTCAGAGACACCAGGGCTTGGAGCTAATGCAGCCATGGAGGGTAGCTTCATCTGTATGGGTAATGAGGTTTGGGTCTGTGTCAATAAAGCTCAACTCCCTCTCCTCTACCCTCCTCTACCCTCCTCTACCCTCCACTCTCCCTCTCCCCTCCCAATTCAGCCAGCTGCTCACCTCACAGCAGAGACCAGACCCCCCCCCACCCCCTCACTCCTCAGGATCTCAGAGGGAAAGGGAGATGGCATTTTTCTGCCCAGAGACAGCGACTCTCTCCTCAGCATCAAAATGAGGAGCTAGCTGCCTCCCTGCCTCGCTGACGCACACACACACACACACACACACACACACACACACACACACACACACACACACACACACACACACACACACACACACACACACACACACACACACACACACACACACACACACACACACACACACACACACACACACACACACACACACAGCAGCCCTGATGGGCTTTCCTCACTGAGCTGCTGCATTGATTCTGAGTTCTGGTAGGAATCTGTCAAGCCTCAGTACCCTCTCTCTAACTCTTATTCCTTGTTCTGTCTGGATAGGTGTCGCGGTGCTACAGAAATACAAAAGGAGAGGAGAAAGTGGGATCTGCATAATGTGGTCTTACCCTCTGATTATATCCCTCTGCCGTTCTCATATCCATAGCTGATGAAATCAAATCAAATTGTATTTGTCACATGCTTCGTAGACGACAGGTGTAGACTAACAGTGGAATGCTTACTTACGGGTCCTTATCCAGCAATGCAGAGTTAAAGATCAAATACAAAGTAAAAATAACATGGCTAGATGTAGAGAAAAAAAAGTGTACTGATCTGTTGTGCTGATGACACAGTACAGTATATTAGGGATTTACTAGATCATCTGGTTCCAAGTGTGTGTTGATATGGGTAGACAGACGATGCTCTAGTCTAGTGGATATAGCCAGCTACCGGTTTAGTTAACATGAACAGTACGCACCCATTCCCGTTATTATGACACATACTTAGTGTTTCCTCATACGGAAACACATCAAGTGCTGTGTTACGAGTTCACGTTGATATGGTTGAGTGTCCTGGGAAGGGCGATACTGCGTGATTTATGTTATGCGGTGTGGATGGGGGTACATTCCGTTGGTAAGTCGGGGACGTTGGCTGCAGCTCCAGCATGGTAAAGCATCCATGTGTTCCAGGGACACCACGGAAGAAGTCAGGATCAAGAAGACTGTGGATGCATGGATCAACGCCCTGAGCAAGGATATCCAGGTGAGTCATTTCAGAAGGTCACCTTGAGTCATTTCAGAAGGTCACCTTGAGTCATTTCAGTTGGTTCGTTCCAACTGCCGTTTTTGTTTTTGGTCCAGTTGGATCAGCATATGGTGCACAACATGTCCAGTTGAATAGTGCCAGATCAAAGTGTCTTATGATCACCCGACACCCCATAAGATATTACATTTCGTTGACATTACTCTAAGTAGTCTGCCAGAGTGGTATGCGATCCAGAAAACGATATTTTTCAAGTCAAGTCTTTCAACTTATTTTCAACCCTTAGTCCTCCTCTGAGAGATCAAAATAATCTATGCAATTTGGTTTAAATGCTCCGTGCTGTTTGAAAGTAAATATCTCGGCCACAAAAGCCGCGAGGGACTGAGTTCAGCCGCCCTTTTTTCTAGGCTTTGCAGCAGAGAGCATATTCCAACTGGTTCTCTTTTTTGTTTGTTTAAAAAAAAAAAGAAGCTTTCTGGCACAGTTGAGAATTGACTCAAACTCCGAGTTGATGGTTCACAATTTCACTGTGGTAGAAGAAGAGTGATGCTCCATAGAAAGAAGAGCGTTTGAGCAGCGGTAAAGACTGCTGACTGTGCCAAATAAATGTCCCCAGGCTTTCATGTCCTCACGTCCAAATGTCTACAGTACCAGTCAAAGGTTTGGGCACACCTACTCATTCCAGGGTTTTTCTTTCTTTCTTTTTTGCTATTTTCTACATTGTAGAGTAATAGTGAAGGCATCAAAACTCTGAAATAATCATGTGGTAACCAAAGAAGTGTTAAACAAATCAAAATGTGTTTTATATTTGAGATTCTTCAAAGTAGCCACCCTTTGCCTTGATGAGACCTTTGCACACTCATGGCATTCTCTCAACCTGCTTCATGAGGTAGTCGCCTGGAATGCATTTCCATTAACAGGTGTACCTTGTTAAAAGTACATTTGTGGAATTTATTTCCTTCTTAATGCATTTGTGCCAAACAGTTGTGTTGTGACAAGGTAGGGGTGGTATACAGAAGATAGCCCTATTTGGTAAAAGTCCATATTATGGCAAGAACAGCTCAAATAAGCAAAGAGAAACAACAGTCCATCATTACTTTAAGACATGAAGGTCAGTCAATCCAGAACATTTCAAGAAGTTTCTTCAAGTGCTGTCTCAAAAACCATCAAGCGTTATGATGAAACTGGCTCTCATGAGGACCGCCACAGGAAAGGAAGACCGAGTTACCTCTACTGCAGAGGATACGTTCATTAGGGTTACCAGCCTCAGAAATTGCTGCCCAAATAAATGCTTCACAGAGTTCACGTACATCTCAACATCAACTGTTCAGAGGAAAATGCATGAATCAGGCCTTTATGGTCGAATTGCTGCAAAGAAACCACTACTAAAGGACACCAATGAGAAGAAGATACTTGCTTGGGCCAAGAAACACAAGCAATGGACATTAGATCGGTAGAAATATGTATTTTGGTTCCAACCGCAGTGTCTTTGTGAGACGTAGAGTAGGTGAACTAATTATCTCCGCATGTGTGGTTCCCGTGAAGCATGGAGGAGGTGTGGTGGTGCTTTTCTGGTAACACTGTTTAGAATTCAAGGCACACTTAACCAGCATGGCTACCACAGCATTCTGCAGCGATACGCCATTCAATCTGGTTTGCGCTTATTGGGACTATCATTTGTTTTCAACAGGACAATAACCCAACACTCCTCCAGGATGTGTAAGGGCTGTTTGACCAAGAAGGAGAGTGATGAACTGCTGCATCAGATGACCTGGCCTCCACAATCACCCGACCTCAACCCAATTGAGATGGTTTGGGATGAGTTGGGCCACAGAGTGAAGGAACAGCAGCCAACAAGTGCTCAGCATATGTGGGAACATTCAAGACTGTTGGAAAAGCATTCCAGGTGAAGCTGGTTGAAAGAATTGTGTGCATAGCTGTCACCAAGGCAAATGACGACTACTTTGAAGAATCTCAAATATAAAATATATTTTCATTTGTTTTAACACTTGTTTGGTTACTACATGATTCCATGTGTTATTTCATAGTTTTGATGTCTTCACTATTATTCTACAATGTAGAAAATAGTTGGGGGTTTTTAAACCCTTGACCAAACCTGTGACCAAACCTGTGACCAAACTTTTGACTGGTACTGTATATAATTAATCTGCTGAACCTGAAGAAATTGGTTTCGATTGCGGTCATGGGATGCGTCCTAAATGGCACCCTGTTCCCTCTATCGTGCACTACTCTTGTAGTGCTTTATAAAGGGAATAGGGTTCAAATGTGTCTCATGGCTGGATGTTTTCTGTTATTAGTCTGTAGCATCTGAATCCATTGTCTTTGGGAGAGGCTTTCAGTCTTAGCTGAAGAAGACAATTACCATTTCTGAACAAAGGACTATCCCAAGATAGGTCACTAAATGCTGTCCTCGAGTAAATCCCCCGTTGCCTGTTTTTTTTGTGTTTTTTATGGCAGGCCGACATTACGAAAGAAGACCTTGTTGCTCAGACGAGAGCTAAAGTCAGAGAGTCCTCTACTGCTGCCGCCGTGTTGCCCCAGAAAGACAGAGGGACCAAGAAGGACACCACCACCTGTAGGCTTAATGACGTGAAGAGCAGGAGTCAGACTGGGGGGCCTCGAACAGCAGGAAGTAAGCCCTGTCAGAGAGCCGGCAGAGGACAGACAGAAAGCACCGAGGAGCTGAACAACAGACTCAAACACACCGCTGGCCCCAGTGTGAGGCTGAGACCATCTCCATCTCATCAGGTGGTGAGCAACATGACAGCACTGAACCTGCTCTCTATTCCCTGTGTAGTGCACTACGTTTGACCAGGGCACTATATAGGGAATAGGGTGCCATTTGGGACAAAGACGACTGCTTCCCTGCCAGCTCTCAGCCTCTCAGCTCGACCCAATAAATTCAGCCTTTGACGGCACTGAACCATCCACCCCCTTCATTTCACTCATCAACAGACCATTAGCAGCGTGACATCACAGCCCGTATCTGTACTGTCTCTTTGAACACAACCTGCTGTCTTTGCTTTTCTGAAACCCTTTATTTACTCATGTCATCTGTTTTAGTGTTTCGAGTGTTGACCGACTTGTCGACGGGAACCGAACAGCAAAGTGGTCGCACCGCTCCGTCGCGTGTCCTGCTCGTCTTCCCATCTGGACACAGACACGGCATTTCTGAAGCTTCCGCCGCGTCGGTTCAACAAAATGAGGTTTTCTAAACGGGGCCATATGTTTCCTCCCACATTGATAAGAAGCACGACACCTGAACCAGACAAAGAACGAGCCTGCTTATCTCCAAGTTGCATTCCTTTTAATGCTTAATGGCCGACCGCGTTGCCAACGAGCCCAAGAACAACGTGCAGACAGAACCGAGCGACCCGGACAGTGCTTAGTTTAGTTTACCCCTGTGTCAGCTCTATCCACTTTCAACTTTCAGTTTGAAGTTTTTTGGGGGTCCCACATACAGCGGGTGTAAAACAGGTCAGTGACATGCTTGACTTGCCAGCTCTTTCCCAACAATGCACAATAAAGCTAGTAACATTCCTCAGAAATAAAGCATGTGCAATGGCAGAGGAGAAGAAACTAAACATGAGAATGCATCAGGTCTTCTATGCAGGTCAGTGCAGTATCCATGTGGCCGTTACTTTGTGTACAAGCCTGTTATGTGTTCTCTTTATTACGCAAACACAGGAAGGACAAGCCACACGGACAGCGCTTCAGATATAAGGTTGAAAGGAAATAGCTGGAGGCTGAGAAAAACAACACTCGGTACAAGAATCAGTGGCGCTGAAGTGCAAAAAGTAGCTTCATCGGTTCCACAGACACACACCACACACACACACACACACACACAGTAGTTTCATAGTCTATTCCTATTACAGAGTCAGTGTGGAGAGATGATGTCAAACCAGGACGGAGAGGAGTATTTGGTGAAACTGTATGGGAAGGCTCTGTACGAAGGCAATCGGAGGACACTGAAGAAAGGGCCCTATCTCCGATTTAACTCTCCCTCCCCAAAGTCCAAAGTCCCGCGGCCAAGAGTGGTAGAGAGTGTGAGAGGTGAGTGGTAGAGAGTGTGAGTGGCAGAGAGTGAGAGTGTGAGTGGCAGAGAGTGTGAGTGTCAGAGAGTGAGAGTGTGAGTGGCAGAGAGTGTGCGTGTCAGAGAGTGAGAGTGTGAGTGTCAGAGAGGTGAGTGTCAGAGAGGTGAGTGTCAGAGAGGTGAGTGTCAGAGAGTGTGAGTGTCAGAGAGTGTGAGTGTCAGAGAGTGTGAGTGGCAGAGAGTGAGAGTGTGAGTGGCAGAGAGTGTGAGTGTCAGAGAGTGAGAGTGTGAGTGGCAGAGAGTGTGAGTGTCAAAGAGTGTGAGTGTCAGAGAGTGAGAGTGTGAGTTTCAGAGAGTGTGAGTTTCAGAGAGTGAGTGGCAGAGAGTGTGAGTGGCAGAGAGTGAGAGTGTGAGTGGCAGAGAGTGTGAGTGGCAGAGAGTGTGAGTGGCAGAGAGTGTGAGTGGCAGAGAGTGTGAGTGGCAGAGAGTGTGAGTGGCAGAGAGTGTGAGTGTCAGAGAGTGTGAGTGTCAGAGAGTGAGAGTGTGAGTGGCAGAGAGTGTGAGTGGCAGAGAGTGTGAGTGTCAGAGAGTGAGAGTGTGAGTGTCAGAGAGTGAGAGTGTGAGTGTCAGAGAGTGTGAGTGTCAGAGAGTGTGAGTGGCAGAGAGTGTGAGTGGCAGAGAGTGTGAGTGGCAGAGAGTGTGAGTGGCAGAGAGTGTGAGTGGCAGAGAGTGTGAGTGGCAGAGAGTGTGAGTGGCAGAGAGTGAGAGTGTGAGTGTCAGAGAGTGTGAGTGGCAGAGAGTGTGAGTGGCAGAGAGTGTGAGTGGCAGAGAGTGTGAGTGTCAGAGAGTGTGAGTGTCAGAGAGTGAGAGTGTGAGTGTCAGAGAGTGTGAGTGGCAGAGAGTGTGAGTGGCAGAGAGAGTGAGAGTGTGAGTGTCAGAGAGTGTGAGTGGCAGAGAGTGTGAGTGTCAGAGAGTGTGAGTGTCAGAGAGTGTGAGTGTCAGAGAGTGTGAGTGTCAGAGAGGTGATTGTCAGAGAGTGAGAGTGTGAGTGTCAGAGAGTGTGAGTGTCAGAGAGTGAGAGTGTGAGTGTCAGAGAGTGTGAGTGTCAGAGAGTGTGAGTGTCAGAGAGTGTGAGTGTCAGAGAGTGTGAGTGTCAGAGAGTGTGAGTGTCAGAGAGTGTGAGTGTCAGAGAGTGTGAGTGTCAGAGAGGTGAGTGTCAGAGAGGTGAGTGTCAGGTGAGTGTCAGAGAGTGAGAGTGTGAGTGTCAGAGAGGTGAGTGTCAGAGAGGTGAGTGTCAGAGAGGTGAGTGTCAGAGAGGTGAGTGTCAGAGAGTGAGAGTGAGTGTCAGAGAGTGAGAGTGTGAGTGTCAGAGAGTGTGAGTGTCAGAGAGTGAGAGTGTGAGTGTCAGAGAGGTGAGTGTCAGAGAGTGAGAGTGTGAGTGTCAGAGAGGTGAGTGTCAGAGAGGTGAGTGTCAGAGAGGTGAGTGTCAGAGAGTGAGAGTGTGAGTGTCAGAGAGTGTGAGTGTCAGAGAGTGTGAGTGTCAGAGAGTGAGAGTGTGAGTGTCAGAGAGTGTGAGTGTCAGAGAGTGAGAGTGTGAGTGTCAGAGAGTGTGAGTGTCAGAGAGTGTGAGTGTCAGAGAGTGTGAGTGTCAGAGAGTGTGAGTGTCAGAGAGTGTGAGTGTCAGAGAGGTGAGTGTCAGAGAGGTGAGTGTCAGAGAGGTGAGTGTCAGAGAGGTGAGTGTCAGAGAGGTGAGTGTCAGAGAGTGTGAGTGGCAGAGAGTGTGAGTGGCAGAGAGTGTGAGTGGCAGAGAGTGTGAGTGTCAGAGAGTGAGAGTGTGAGTGGCAGAGAGTGTGAGTGTCAGAGAGTGTGAGTGGCAGAGAGTGAGAGTGTGACTGTCAGAGAGTGTGAGTGGCAGAGAGTGAGAGTGTGACTGTCAGAGAGTGTGAGTGGCAGAGAGTGTGAGTGTCAGAGAGTGAGAGTGTGAGTGGCAGAGAGTGTGAGTGGCAGAGAGTGTGAGTGTCAGAGAGTGTGAGTGGCAGAGAGTGTGAGTGGCAGAGAGTGTGAGTGGCAGAGAGTGTGAGTGGCAGAGCGTGAGTGGTGAGTGGCAGAGAGTGTGAGTGTCAGAGAGTGTGAGTGTCAGAGAGTGTGAGTGGCAGAGAGTGTGAGTGGCAGAGAGTGTGAGTGGCAGAGAGTGTGAGTGGCAGAGAGTGTGAGTGGCAGAGAGTGTGAGTGGCAGAGAGTGTGAGTGGCAGAGAGTGTGAGTGTGAGTGTCAGAGAGTGTGAGTGGCAGAGAGTGTGAGTGGCAGAGAGTGTGAGTGGCAGAGAGTGTGAGTGGCAGAGAGTGTGAGTGGCAGAGAGTGTGAGTGGCAGAGAGTGTGAGTGGCAGAGAGTGTGAGTGGCAGAGAGTGTGAGTGGCAGAGAGTGTGAGTGGCAGAGAGTGTGAGTGTCAGAGAGTGTGAGTGTCAGAGAGTGAGAGTGTGAGTGGCAGAGAGTGTGAGTGGCAGAGAGTGTGAGTGTCAGAGAGTGTGAGTGTCAGAGAGTGTGAGTGTCAGAGAGTGTGAGTGTCAGAGAGTGTGAGTGGCAGAGAGTGTGAGTGGCAGAGAGTGTGTGGCAGAGAGTGTGAGTGGCAGAGAGTGTGAGTGGCAGAGAGTGTGAGTGGCAGAGAGTGTGAGTGGCAGAGAGTGTGAGTGGCAGAGAGTGTGAGTGTCAGAGAGTGTGAGTGTCAGAGAGTGTGAGTGGTCAGAGAGTGGCAGAGAGTGTGAGTGGCAGAGAGTGTGAGTGGCAGAGAGTGTGAGTGGCAGAGAGTGTGAGTGGCAGAGAGTGTGAGTGGCAGAGAGTGTGAGTGGCAGAGAGTGTGAGTGGCAGAGAGAGTGTCAGAGAGTGTGAGTGTCAGAGAGTGAGAGTGTGAGTGTCAGAGAGTGTGAGTGTCAGAGAGTGTGAGTGTCAGAGAGTGTGAGTGTCAGAGAGTGTGAGTGTCAGAGAGTGTGAGTGTCAGAGAGTGTGAGTGTCAGTGAGAGAGTGTGAGTGTCAGAGAGTGTGAGTGTCAGAGTGTGAGTGTCAGAGAGGTGAGTGTCAGAGAGGTGAGTGTCAGAGAGTGTGAGTGTCAGAGAGTGAGAGTGTGAGTGTCAGAGAGTGTGAGTGTCAGAGAGTCAGAGAGTGTGAGTGTCAGAGAGTGTGAGTGTCAGAGAGGTGAGTGTCAGAGAGGTGAGTGTCAGAGGTGAGTGTCAGAGTGTGAGTGTCAGAGAGTGTGAGTGTCAGAGAGTGTGAGTGTCAGAGGTGAGTGAGTGTGAGTGTCAGAGAGTGTGAGTGTCAGAGAGTGTGAGTGTCAGAGAGTGTGAGTGTCAGAGAGGTGAGTGTCAGAGAGGTGAGTGTCAGAGAGGTGAGTGTCAGAGAGGTGAGTGTGAGAGAGGTGAGTGTGAGTGTCAGAGAGTGAGAGTGTGAGTGTCAGAGAGGTGAGTGTCAGAGAGGTGAGTGTCAGAGAGTGTGAGTGTCAGAGAGTGAGAGTGTGAGTGTCAGAGTGTGAGTGTCAGAGAGTGTGAGTGTCAGAGTGTCAGAGAGTGTGAGTGTCAGAGAGGTGAGTGTCAGAGAGGTGAGTGTGAGTGTCAGAGAGGTGAGTGTCAGAGAGGTGAGTGTCAGAGTGTCAGAGAGGTGAGTGTGAGAGTGTGAGTGTCAGAGAGTGTGAGTGTCAGAGAGTGTCAGAGTGTGAGTGTCAGAGAGTGTGAGTGTCAGAGAGGTGAGTGTCAGAGAGTGTGAGTGTCAGAGAGTGTGAGTGTCAGAGTGTGAGTGTGTGAGTGTCAGAGAGGTGAGTGTCAGAGAGGTGAGTGTCAGAGAGGTGAGTGTCAGAGAGGTGAGTGTCAGAGAGGTGAGTGTCAGAGAGTGTGAGTGTCAGAGAGGTGAGTGTCAGAGAGGTGAGTGTCAGAGAGGTGAGTGTCAGAGAGAGAGTGTGAGTGTCTGAGAGTGTGAGTGTCAGAGAGTGAGAGTGTGAGTGTCAGAGAGAGAGGTGAGTGTGAGGTGAGTGTCAGAGGTGAGTGTCAGAGAGGTGAGTGTCAGAGAGGTGAGTGTCAGAGAGTGAGAGTGTGAGTGTCAGAGAGTGAGAGTGTGAGTGTCAGAGAGTGTGAGTGTCAGAGAGTGAGAGTGTGAGTGTCAGAGAGGTGAGTGTCAGAGAGGTGAGTGTCAGAGAGTGAGAGTGTGAGTGTCAGAGAGGTGAGTGTCAGAGAGGTGAGTGTCAGAGAGGTGAGTGTGAGTGTCAGAGAGGTGAGTGTCAGAGAGGAGAGTGTCAGAGAGTGAGTGAGAGTGTGAGTGTCAGAGAGTGAGAGTGTGAGTGTCAGAGAGGTGAGTGTCAGAGGTGAGTGTCAGAGTGTCAGAGAGGTGAGTGTCAGAGGTGAGTGTGAGTGTCAGAGAGTGTGAGTGTCAGAGAGTGTGAGTGTCAGAGAGTGTGAGTGTCAGAGAGGTGAGTGTCAGAGAGTGTGAGTGTCAGAGAGGTGAGTGTCAGAGAGTGAGAGTATGAGTGTCAGAGAGGTGAGTGTCAGAGAGGTGAGTGGTAGAGAGGTGAGTGTCAGAGAGGTGAGTGGTAGAGAGGTGAGTGTCAGAGAGTGAGAGTGTGAGTGTCAGAGAGGTGAGTGTCAGAGAGGTGAGTGTCAGAGAGGTGAGTGTCAGAGAGTGTGAGTGTCAGAGAGGTGAGTGTCAGAGAGGTGAGTGTCAGAGAGGTGAGTGGTAGAGAGTGTGAGTGTCAGAGAGGTGAGTGTCAGAGAGTGAGAGTATGAGTGTCAGAGAGGTGAGTGTCAGAGAGTGTGAGTGTCAGAGAGGTGAGTGTCAGAGAGTGAGAGTATGAGTGTCAGAGAGGTGAGTGTCAGAGAGGTGAGTGGTAGAGAGGTGAGTGTCAGAGAGGTGAGTGTCAGAGAGTGAGAGTGTGAGTGTCAGAGAGGTGAGTGTCAGAGAGGTGAGTGTCAGAGAGGTGAGTGTCAGAGAGTGAGAGTGTGAGTGTCAGAGAGGTGAGTGTCAGAGAGGTGAGTGTCAGAGAGGTGAGTGTCAGAGAGGTGAGTGTCAGAGAGGTGAGTGTCAGAGAGGTGAGTGTCAGAGAGGTGAGTGGTCAGAGAGGTGAGTGTCAGAGAGGTGAGTGTCAGAGAGGTGAGTGTCAGAGAGGTGAGTGTCAGAGAGGTGAGTGTCAGAGAGGTGAGTGTCAGAGAGGTGAGTGGTAGAGAGGTGAGTGGCTCACCAGAGATCTCAACAGGCGTATGTCTTCCCACAGTTGTTCATGTGACGTGTTCTCTCTGTCACTTCCTTTAGCACTTAATCACGAGCTCTCTCTCTCATTCTCTCTCTCTGTCTTTCTCTCTCTCTCTCTCTTTCTCTGTCTCTCTCTCTCTCTCTCTCTCTCTCTCTCTCTCTCTCTCTCTCTCTCTCTCTCTCTCTCTCTCTCTCTCTCTCTCTCCTCGCTCACTCTCCTCTCTCTCCTTCTCGCCCCCCCCCCAGGGGTGAAGATGAAGTCATCGAAGACCCAGACCAATCTCCCCCATGGACGGTCAGTCTCCTCTCCCCTGTACCCGGCCATACCCAATGAACCTCAGTACATCTTCAGCCCGACCCGTGGAGGAGCCCAGTACCACCCTGGGACCTCGCTGGAGGGGTACCTCATCCCCATGGCCATCCCACTGGGTGAGACTGGACTCTACCTGGGGCTGATATACCCCTTTTTACACCACCATTCCGACCCTTACTGTTTTGACTCGAACACCAATTCCAATTTTCCCATTGGAAGCTAGCTAACACAACTCTCTTGTTGACATCTGTCTTATTTTCACCCCTTTCTCTACTGTTTGTTGGCTGTGCCTCGAAGGCCATCTCACTGCAATGAAATGGTTCCCGGGCTGACCTATTACAGGAGTGCGGTGCCTCAGTGCATGGTGTGCCACTCTGTTGGTCTCCATCCTCTCTCAGCTGAAAGGTCACTGGATTGTGACACGGACCAAACACACACGGGCACAAAGTAATGTTGAGGGGAGACGAGGAATCTAAAGGCCTTAATTAGTATTACAATGAAGCTTCTCAGTTTAAGGCTTAATTCTAGCTTCTTTTCCCTCTCTCTTTTTCTAATTCCAAACCTCTATTTGAATAAACTCCAACTAGGTCCTGACTCTCTCATTTGTTTGAGGAGCTGCATCTGATCGACTGCTTTCTCAGGCAATAGTCATTTTTGCTTATTGAAACGTTTTTTGGCGTCGCGAGTTCTGTACGTTTTTACAAGATAGCATGTTCCCTCGAATGATGATGACCTCGCCTAAACTTCGATAAACAATTAGTTGAATTTATGATGATACCCTCGGCACCTCCACACACAATAAGCTAAATGGGCATTTCTGATAGGAGCTACAGTAATAACCTGTAATTGGCCAGCAGCCAAGTCAAATGAATGACGCGTCGTATCTGAAATGGAATCAAATAGAATGAAATCAAATATTTTTGTTCAAACAGCGGGAGATCATTTGTCTCTTGTCTCCTGTCTGCTTTGTTGACCTCGAGTGCCGGTGGGGGTTTTTCAGACGGAGAGAACAAAAGAAGACCGGTAAATAGCATCTGCAATGCAGTGTCTCTCTCATTACTGTGTTTGAGAGAGGGACAAGTTCCTTTACTCTCCAACACAGACTCGTCCCCATGTGTTAGTGGGACACACAAACACACACGCTTGTTAGTGTTGGGGCTTATTTGGGAGTGTCTTGATGGTTCCCTCTCAAGGACAGTAAAGGGTGGTTTATCAGTGTGTCTGTCTGCATGGGGGTTTGCCCGATTCCTACCCTTCGCAGCACCGTAATGCCGTCCCATAGTAAAGCTCTCTAGCTGTTATGCAGTCTATAATCTGAGTCTATAAATCTGGGTAGCTAATTCTGACAATTACGTTCCTATAGCAGCATATATATATATATATATATATCATAAATGTGTACTGCATGCAACTGGTTAAATACAACACAGCTTCCGTATGGTGTTTCTATATCTATGGCATCACCATATCTATGCAGGACTTCCTGTTTCAGGTATCATTTGAATATTCTTTGCGCCGGTGAGACAGTGAACCCAGGGGGAGACCGAGAGTAGAGGCAGAGGGCACGTGTGGTCTGGAGTCTGCGGCACTACCACTAGACCAGACTCTGCCACTCCTAAATAAGTAGGCCTGAGATGAAAGTTTCTGGCTCCCATTAATAACTGATGAGGATGGTAACTTATGTCTGGAAGGGGTTAGGACTGGGAGAGCAGAGCAGAGCAGTCGGTCTGAGTGTGTGTGTTAGCTAGTCAGAGACCGTGTGTCACGTTGTGAGGGTAGAGATTAGAGCTGGCCTAATTCTTCTTCTCTGGCTATGCATCCCCGGGGAGGGAGGAGGCCTCCAGGAGCCTGCCAGCCCTTTCATCTGCTACAGATGCTCCCGCTCCCACTCTCACTCCCTCCGACACACAGAGGCACAGCTCAGGACAGCCAGCTAGCTCACTGACTGCTCCCCCCCCACCCCTCTCGGTTTCTTTTTCTCTCTCTCTCTCGTTCTCTCTCTCTCTCGTTTTCTCTCTCTCTCTTTCTCTCTCTCTCATTCTCTCTCTCTCGTTCTCTCTCTCTCGTTCTCTCTCTCTCGTTCTCTCTCTCTCGTTCTCTCTCTCTCGTTCTCTCTCTCTCGTTCTCTCTCGTTCTCTCTCTCCCGTTCTCTCTCTCTCTCTCTCTCTCTCTCTCTCTCTCTCTCTCTCTCTCTCTCTCTCTCTCTCTCTCTCTCTCTCTCTCTCTCTCTCTCTCTCTCTCTCTCTCTCTCTCGTTCTCTCTCTCTCTCTCGTTCTCTCTCTCTCGTTCTCTCTTTCTCTCTCTCTCTCGTTCTCTCTCTTGTTCTCTCTCTCTCTCTCTCTCTCTCTCTCTCTCTCTCTCTCTCTCTCTCTCTCTCTATCTCTATCTCTATCTGTGCTGTGCTGGAGACAAGTCTTCTATCAGAGTGGTTGGTCAGACACATTGGAATCTGTGTGCTGCTTTTCTTGCTTGTGAACCCCGTAGGGCATCAGTGTACAGCAGCAAGGCCACACTTTCCCTAAAATCACTCCACACACTGACTTCTTTGTTTCCCATCTCGTACATGTTGTTGGTCACTGGGTTTGAATACCAGCATTCTGCATCTGTTCCTTGTGTCTCATTATCTGCTATTTTGGCTTGGTTCTCCTTCCAGTTCTATTTACATTCGACCCCGTCTTGGGGCGAGGAGGACGACTGTAAATGAGCTGGGATGGTTTTCCTACACTGCCAGCAGTTACACAACCGACCAACCCTGCCCACGTGTTTTCCATAAAAAGTACTTGCACATTCCAAATGACTCAGAGCCACTTGCTCCGAATGAACTAACAAAAAAAGAAGTCCCCCTTTTTGGATGTCCTTCAGCCAAATGATGGAAATCATAAAGCTTATGTTTCCCCAGCTACGGGCTCAGAGCTGGATAAACAGCTTTCTGTCGTCCGCTGTGCTCAGAGCAGATTTACGTTAATGTAATCCTGTGTGTTATATTACAGGGTGTTTTAGGGCTGGGCTGCATGGCCACGTGTCTCTTAATATCTTAATAGGCGTTAACTCATCAACAGAAGCCCTCACCAACGAGTCCAGTAACAAATCCTACAACCAAACTACACTCTCTCTGAACTTATTAGCTAGTTTTCCCAAACTCCCCCTCGCCAAACAGATGCCGAGTGGCGCGCGGGTCCAGTGGGCAGCGTCCCAGGTTGGCAGATGTGTGGAGGACAAAAGAGTGATGCGTGAGAGTTATTATTTAGGATGGCGTTTACAGCCCTCCTCTTCCCACAACGGACCCGAACAGCAGCTCAGGAGAGATACGAGCCAGGTGTGCTCTCTGTGCTTGGTGCTTTCCACAGGCGGAGCGAGCCGGCCACGGGAGGAGAGCCGCTCTTAGCACGCCCAGCACGTAATGCTCTTCACTGTTCACTACCCCCGTGTTGTGTAAACACGGTTGAGATATTATCTGCTCTGCACCAAGGGGATATACTCTTATGAGCTGGAAGGGAGAGACAGAGAGTGGAGGAGAACGAGGGAGAGAGAGACGTACCCCTCTCTCTTCTTAAGTGCATCTAGCATGCGATATTATTGCCTCCCCTTGCATGTATCATCATACGCTAGTGCTTGAAACAACAAACAACTTGTTTTTTCCCTTGGTGACTTTTCGTTGACGGTCGCTCAGTGCCATGATTATAAACAGCCACCCGTGTTTAACAGTCTTGCCTCTAGACACTTCGCAGGAAGTACCTCTTCAGCATACTGTTTAGTTTGATGTTAGCGTCTGCTGACTTTGAGTCTTGTGTGTCTAATTGAGACCGTATTTGACATGTCTCCCTCTCTCTACCTCCAGGCCAGCCCAGAATGGATGGATTGGCACCCCAGCCCTCCCGTGTACTCATCAGTGACCGGCCAGTGACCACCTCCATGCCCCCCTCCCCACCCAGACCGGCCCCCGCCCCCCGCAAACCCACCGTGGCCGTGCCGGAGGTGACGTCTGGCCCGAGGAGAAGACGAGCACAGCTTCAAGTGCAAGTAAGGCTCCGCCTCATCGGTCAGCCTCGATATCTGCCTGGTTGTGGCCAATCATCCCAAATGGAATGGCGTCGTTGTGTGGACTGTCTAATCATGCATCTGAACTCTCGCTCTGAATGCACCAGGTTCAGCCCAGTGTGAATATCGAACCCCACACGCCAACCCCCATCCAGAGCCCAGCTCCCTCTCCACCACCACCTCCTGCTGCTGCTCCTCCAGACATACAGGTACAGTAACACCCCAATGAGAAATGTGACTTGTCTCCCCTCGCCCACCCCCTAGCCAGCTGCGTGAAGGCCCAGTATTATGCAGTAACATTATGCTGTAATGGGCTCAGCCTCAAAAACATCCATCAATCAGCATCTAGACCAGGCCAGTGAAACGTGTGGTTGTACTATGGTGTGCAGGACTGCACTCAGCCCCCTCAATACCTTTCCATACTCCCCAGGACATAAGACACCCCCCCTCCTGCTTGCCCCCAGACCGGGACTCCCTTCTTGCTGAGTCCACAGACTGGGGTAGAAAAGGAGCATTGAGTGAGAGGTGTAACAGTATCCTTATGGGGAGAGGAGGGAGTGGTCCCAGGGCTGGGGGTTGTCCGTGCCTGCCGTGATGCCTGCTCCTGTTCTGTAGACACCTTTGTTTCTTGCCTGCTAACGTTTCCACAGGATGCATCCCAAATGGCACCCTATTCCCTATATAGTGCACCACTTTTGATCAGAGCCCTAGGCACTACATAGGGAGTAGGGTGCCAATCTCTCCCAGACTGTTTGATTCATGACGCCGCTAGCCTTCCTCAGTAATGTCTCCATGCTGGATTGGCTGTGATGGTGTTGTGGGAAGAGGGCCTATAATGTATCCCATATAGCAGCTTGTGGCAGACCATTCACTGGCTATAGATGGCAGTTTGGCCCTCTGAGCTTGGCCCAGCTCCAGACCGCGGGGGCTTCTGGTGGCTTATAGGAGAGAGCTTTTTTCTCTTCATGCAGCACAGCACATTTTTTTGCAATGAGATGTGTGTGTGTGTGTGTGTGTGTGTGTGTGTGTGTGTGTGTGTGTGTGTGTGTGTGTGTGTGTGTGTGTGTGTGTGTGTGTGTGTGTGTGTGTGTGTGTGTGTGTGTGTGTGTGTGTGTGTGTGTGTGTGTGTGTGTGTGTGTGTGTGTGTTGCTCCCACGCAAATATTTCCACCGTGAGTGTGTGTGTGGAAGTGAATGATTAATAAGACTCACAGGAGGTTGGTGGCACCTTAATTGGCGAGGACGGGCTCGTGGTAATGACTGGAATGGTATCGATCACATGGTTTCCGGGTCTTTGATGCCATTCTGTTCGCTCCGTTCCAGCCATTATTATGAGGCGTCCTCCCCTCAGCAGCCTCCTCTGACAAGACTGTGGTGGAGCCTGCCAGGCTGCAGTGCTGCTCACACTTAAGGGCCCCGGCCACTCGCTCTCTCTCTCTCTCTCTTACAAATTCAACTCTGCTCCAGTCAGGCAGGCACATATGGTTGCCTGGCAACGGATGTGGGTTATCAATCTCTGTGCTTGCAGTGGGAGTCAGTCGATGCAAGGACAAAGCAGTGCTGTAGAGGTATGGCTGATGCCTGACTGCTGCAGTGAGCATTCTTCCTCCTCCTCATAATACTGCTGGTCACATAGCAGTTATGCTGATTGCAGCTTTGGTTATGTCCTAGAATTGCTGAAAGATTCCTGGAGTCGGCTATCCGGTTTTCGCTGGTGGTCTAAATGTGTTCTCATTCCTATCACCGTCCTGGCAGTAATGTCTTTGTCATAAGTACTCCTTCAGTTGAGTCATGTCTTGCTATGTACTTGATATTCTAGCATTCCACACTGTCTGAGGGCTACTTTTGAGAGATTAAAAAATGTCTGTTCCGCTCTGCTGTTCTTTGGTTATCAGTTTAGTTTAGGACATAGTAGACCTGTGTCTGTTCATTTTCTATGAAGTCTGGCCACTGAGCAGGGAAGTGGGTTTTAAGTGTGGGTGGCCATTTTCTTCCTCTGTCTCACTGAGGTAGTAGGGAATCACCTGGCCACTATTGGCCTGATCTGTCCAGTCCATCTCTCACCCCCCCCCCCCTCCCCGAGCTGACTGAGTGGAATGATAATGTGTTGGTGTGGTTCTGTGCCTCTCTCTCTGCAACACTCTGCCCTCCGAGTCGTGGAGCTTTATCCGCAGTCCACAACAAACACTGCAGCTCTCAGTTCTCTCACACTCACTCACCTACCGCCACAGACGGCTCAATACAACCCGGTCGGTCCCACACAACCCGGACGGCCCAATAAAACCCGGACAGCCCAATAAAACCCGGACGGCCCAATACAACCCGGACGGCCCAATACAACCCGGACGGCCCAATACAACCCGGTCGGTCCCACACAACCAGGACGGCCCACACAACCCGGACGGCCCAATAAAACCCGGACGGCCCAATACAACCCGGACGGCCCAATACAACCCGGACGGCCCAATACAACCCGGACGGCCCAATACAACCCGGTCGGTCCCACACAACCCGGACGGCCCACACAACCCGGTCGGCCCAATAAAACCCGGTCGGCCCAATAAAACCCGGACGGCCCCACACAACCCGGTCGGTCCCACACAACCCGGATGGCCCAATACGACCCGGACGGTCCAATACGACCCGGACGGCCCAATACGACCCGGTCGGCCCAATACGACCCGGTCGGCCCAATACGACCCGGTCGGCCCAATACGACCCGGACGGCCCAATACCACCCGGACGCCCCAATACAACCCGGACGCCCCAATACAACCCGGTCGGCCCAATACAACCCGGACGGCCCAATACAACCCGGATGGCCCAATACAACACAATACAACCTGGACGGCCCAATACAACCCGGACGGCCCAATACAACACAATACAAACCGGACGGCCCAATACAACCCGGACGGCCCAATACAACTCAGACGGCCCAATACAACTCAGACAGCTCAATACAACACAATACAAACCGGACGGACCAATACAACCCGGACGGCCCAATACAACCCGGACGGCCCAATACAACTCAATACAACTCAGACGGCCCAATACAACACAATACAAACCGGACGGCCCAATACAACACAATACAAACCGGACGGCCCAATACAACCCGGACGGCCCAATACAACACAATACAAACCAGACGGCCCAATACAACCCGGACGGCCCAATACAACTCAGACGGCCCAATACAACACAATACAAACCGGACGGCCCAATACAACTCAATACAACCCGGACGGCCCAATACAACCCGGGCGGCCCAATACAACACAACCCGGATGGCCCAATACAACACAATATAACCCGGACGGCCCAATACAACCCGGGTGGCCCAATACAACCCGGGCGGCCCAATACAATACAACCCGGACGGCCCAATACAACCCGGACGACCCATTACAACACAATACAACCCGGACAGCCCAATACAACCAGGATAGCCCAATACAACCCAGGCGGACCAATACAACACAATACAACCCGGACGGCCCAATACAATACAACCCGGACGGCCCAATACAACCCGGACGGCCCAATACAACCCAGACGGCCCAATACAACACAATACAACCCGGACAGCCCAATACAACCCGGACGGCCCAATACAACACAATACAACCCGGACGGCCCAATACAACACAATACAACACAGCAAACAAATAGTTGCACTGGTAACTACACTCATTAGCACAATGGTATTCCTTTTAATGACCAAATTCCTTACCCGGTAGCCTAATAGCACCTGTCAATCAAATGGTCTGTTCAATGAAAACCGTCTACTACTCCGTATAGTACTGGCATGCTGCAAGGGGAGTCCATGGGAAATGAATCAAGTATTTGAACCAAGCAGGTTATTGTGTGTGTTTACTACAGCAACCAGTGCATATGGATCACAGGCCTCTCAATCAGTCATAAGCAGTGTGTTTTCTGCTGAATACGGAGGCTTCGTTCTCCTGTAATCCTGTGCTGTGTGGGACAGTATGTGAATAAACCTGGTGCCAAACAACTGGTTTCAGTCTGAGCCACGGTTAGCTCATTGAACTAATGTAATAAACCTTCCAAGTTGATTCGGAGACTCACACTACATGGGGTGAGTGCGCTGTATGTAGGGAATCATCAAGAACACCGCTGAACGGTGCTCGTATCGGTACCTCCTGCAATCACGCCAAAAGAAATCACTGAGCTTGAAGAGCAGTTGTTTTTCCTATCATAGATTCAATATTTGGACTCAGCGAGAGGCTCCTGCAGATTTTCGATCGGCCCGTTGCGTTGGATTGATCGGCTTGTACTTTATGAATGGGAAGCAGGAGGAGTTGGAACGCGCTTCATAATTGTCTCTCTCTCCCAGGGCGTTGTTGTTTATTGTTTACGGTCAATAGCCGCACACAAATCTTAGAATGTCACCACAACCCTATCGATAATAATTGGTTTTCCAGGCATTTGCCATTGTCTAGCATGAACTGCAGGTCTGCCATAGCTGGAGGGAATGAGTGTTAATTCACCTTTTGAACCCAATAGTTAGACGGGTTAAATAAGGACTATAATCTATCCGTCCTCTTTATTGCAGAGTGTGGAGGGGAGGCATGATGAAGAGATGGATGATGAGGAGGAGAGCGTTTTCCCCGGAACACATTTCTTGGAGGTTGCTGACATTGCCCAGGTAGAGTCCACGTGAAAATCCATTCTGCGTGTCCGTGTGCCCAGTCCTGTGTGTGTAGGAAGTATGTGGCATCTGAGTCACCAGCTCAAGGGCATCTAGAGATCAGGTCTGCTGCGTCCAACACTTTTAACCCTCTATCCTTCTCCCTTGACATTCACCTCCTTGGAAGGCTGATATGAAATTTTGCACCCAAAAGGAATAGATAATTTTATTCATTTGATTTTCATACAGTGTGTCACCTTTGCATGCCAACGAGATAGCGATATTCAGAGCGGTGCCACAGAGCTTTGAATTTCTCCTCCCTTCCACGCATAAAAAAACAATAATAATTCAAGTCATCATAAATGGATGTTCATTTAATTAGAAACTCTCGTCAATAATAGGCCTATGTTTTTTCACCTTCCTTTGTAATAGCTGTTGTACGTTTTCTCTTCGCTTGATGCACTGTCTTTCTCCAGCAGCCCTCCACCGTGGCTTCGCGAGGAATTTGTATGTTATGTAAACCTACATCCCCTCAATCAGCAAATCCACACAAACCATCGGCTTTCCATATTCACCGCTAACAACAGGCCAAAGCAGCACTGACGCAAATCGGGCCATTAAGGCAGGTTCCTCGCGGTCACACAAGGGCAAATAGTTTGTTAACATAGAAATGCTCCTGTTGTCATGATTGTGTGAGGAGGCTTAGGAGAACAACAGGCTCCACAGCTGTCAGAAAGGAAAAAAAGAGACAGGAAGGTATTGGAATAAAAAGGGGGTTTGAATTGAAGAACATCTCTATGGTTCCACAGTGCCCTCTTTTGGTCGGGAAGTGAACGACATTCTCAAACAAGGCCGGGTTTGAAGTGTAGCTTTGTGTGGAATTGATATGCAATGGAAATTATGTTAGGAGAGGGAGTGTTACATTTGGTAGGAAATGGTGTCCCAAATGGCAAAAGTAGGGCACTACATAGTAAATATGGTGCCATTTGAGATGTATTAGTAGGGTTCAGTTGCTGCCTGCTGCTGAATCACTGTCTGGGCTACTCAGTCCTCCCTCTCATTGTTTCAAATTGGGGTCATTTGGATCAGAGAGATTGATCCAATAAGTAATGCACACATTACCAAAAAAGTTAAAGCTGTAAAAGTTTTAATGTGATCTGGAACCATTTCCCATAATTAAGCTCTTTTTAAAATTGCCATCTTTCCCTACAATCACTCTTTAACGTTTCCCAACAACCCAATGAAGAGTTGTGTTTTTAAAACCCCATCAAAACAATGCATCCAGTCAAAAAAGAGAGATCATGAAACATGGGCTGAGTCTGTTGTGTTACACAACCGTGTATAGACGCCAGCTACTAGAGTGTCCCCACCTCAACACCCTAACACTATTTAGCTATTTATTTATTTAAATGTTTTTACCAAGCAGAAAACTTCAAACAGTCCCCTTTTGGCAGACTTTCCCTCTCTCGTTCTCTCTCTCTCTCTCTCTCTCTCTCTCTCTCTCTCTCTCTCTCTCTCTCTCTCTCTCTCTCTCTCTCTCTCTCCATCTCGCTACTAGAAATTAGATTAAAGAGCCAGCTTGACGCAGCCTTCCCTGTTTTTACTGCCAAGGAATTTACAAGTAATGCAAAGCCAGTGACCAAAACGTACTAAACGGACACCATAAAGCCAGAGCAAGGGATCTAAAACCCCAAATCACATTTTCGTCCTGACCTTTCAGGCCTCCAATCTTGCTACTAGTGTATCCATCTAGCGTTCCCCACCCATCTTTTTTCCTACAATTAAAATGTATTTTTCCATCAGGATCCAGAGGAGGAGAAGGAGGAGCTCCATGATGGTCCTATAGAACTGAACGGTCTGGCCTCTCCTCCTACTGCTATGTACCACGGTCCCGTGTTCCCCTGCTACCCTGCAGAGCCCCTACCACCCCCAGACCCTGTCCTCAGCTCCATCCAACACAGAGAGACCCTGGAGAACAGGCTGGTTGACTGGTGAGGAGGATATCATTATGTTGCCCAGTGAAGCTGAACACTGTTTTTTTTTTCTTCTTTCGAATGCAGAATACACAAGCCACATTCCAATATCCCTACTGGTGTACTACTAGCAATACCAAATACATGCCAACAAGCAATGTAGAGTTCACCATCAACATAAAGGGAACTAGTTAGAAGTAACGGGTTTGCTTGTTCGTTTAGGGTGGAGCAGCAGCTGATGGCCAGAATGATCTCCGAGATGTACCAACCCCCTCTAGCTGACCCCGCCCAGAACCAGAGTCCCTCCCACTCTGAGCCAGAGGACAGTGTTACCTCTGACATCGGTGAGAACTGGGACTGGTTACATAGTATTCCACTTGGTCATGCTCACCCTTTCTGTAACTTGCCACCTGCATCACCCTGATGATGTGGCAAGTTACAGTTTGCTTTCTGAAAGTCTTATATCTTGAAAACATTATTGCTGACGTGCAAAACCTTTTGGGACTGTATCAACAGTGAACTAATGAACAACAATACCAAAAGGTCGTTTCTGAGTGGATTATTCCTTTAATCCCAACTCTGACCTTAACCATCACGGAAAAACTGGGTGAGAACTGGGTCCTTTCAACTGCAAAAGGTCTTGTCCTGGTCAGGTCATCCCGATGCCTGTGGAGCTGAGCCCAGCCAGTAATGATGCATTACAGCATAGCTGTGGCTTGGGAGCTTCTGGTAGCCACTTTCCTCAGGGAATTTGTGTGGGGCTCTGTGGTACAGTGACTGTGTCAGTGGGGCTCTGTGGTAGCATTGTGAGTGCTGTTAACCATCCGATGACATGCGAAACGCTACCTCAAGCTCAACGGCTTTGTAAAGCCATCGACCGCAATCCTCATTTTCAGGAATCCCAAAATGTCCCTCGTGGCGTTTAATAAATGAGCTCAAACGGGGTTCGTACGCCTGCTGAGATATTGACATGAAACTGAATAGATGGACTGTACATCATCTCCTTGGTTCAAGTTCTGTGTTGAACAGGATTTTGCAATTCATTTTACATTAATTCATTTCATTTTAAGATAGCTAGGTGAGACAACCACATATCTATCACATATCACAGGGGGGTCTGGTTAGTGCTAGTTAATGTTTTTTTTGTTTGGGGGTGGGGGGGGGTCGAGGTGAGGAGGAGGGATTAGCTTCGGGGGAGCTGGTCCTAGCTTCGGGGGGAAGCTGGTTCCTCCATTGGGGTGCCGGGATAGGGAAGGGCTTAGACTGGACTAAGCGGGTGCTGCCGTCCCGTAGTGGTGGGAGGGCCAAGAGACCTGAGTGCTGGGGTTGAGGTGTCGGGCCTGAGCCTGAATGTAGGGAGGGGCAGTTTCTTTCGCTGCTCCGTAGGTGAGCACCATGGACTTGTAGTGGATGCGCGCTTCGACTGGAAGCCAGTGGAGTGTGCGCAGGAGCGGGGTGAGATGAGAGAACTTGCCTCATTGAAAGTTATGCCTCATGGTTTCTTTGAGTGCGAGCTGTCTGTCGTGAAGGGAGAAGACATGTCAAAGCCCCAATACGATAATACAGTTTCTCATTAAATCATTGATTGCTCTTTCTCATCTACTCGGCTCTGCTTCTCCTTCTTCTTCGCTGCTACAGATTGCAGTCAGAACACTTAAGAGAGGCAGTGGCAGCGACGTTAGCGGGCCATGGATTCAGGTCGTCTCCCAAACGGCACGCCGTTCCCTTTGTAGTGCCCCCTTTTATAGTGCACTATGTAGGTAATAGGGTGCCATTTGGGACGTTGCCTCACGCTCTCATCTAGTAGAAAGATCAATGATGTATCACATTTGCAGATGAGGCCTCCACCCTGTGATCACTGGAGGGTGACTCTGCTACTCCCTTTAGACAGAACAGTGAGAAGAATGAGGGGGAAACTGCTGGGCTTCTTTTGTGCAATATAAACCCAGCGATTGGATGTCAACTATTCTTTTAATTGTTTTGTTAAAATGATCTCGTATGCAAAAATGGGCATACCAGAAGAGTAGATGTTCCGTAGTGAGAATCCGTTTTGAAACTTTGTGTCCGTCCAATCAGAACACAGATGTTGGTTTTCTGTTGCAAAACGCTCTGCTACAATGTGTGGTTCCAGTGGAGGCTGCGGGTGGAGAGGGCCTACAGCTGTTTGTGGACGCCAGTGTTCCTGTGGACTCGGAGCTGATCAGACAGTATGTGAACGAGGCACTGGCAGAGACCATAGCCCTGATGCTGGGACAGAGAGAGGGACAGGAGAGACCTGTAGCACCAGCCAAGCCTCAGGATCCTCCGTCACAGGAGGTACTGTGTACAGTCAATCAATCAATAAATCAGTCTTTACTGTATAAATAAAACAAAAAATAGTATTTTGAAACAGTATTTCTAATCTAACATTTACACTGAGTTATTTGTTCCTTTTTCTACAGTATTTTATTGTAATTGTATTCTTTCTTTCCACAATGTGGTGCTGTTGTAGGAGCCCTTGGTGCCAACCCCAGTGCCCACCCCAGAGCCCAGTGTTAGTCCTGGGCCCCCCAGCAGAGGCCTGTCTACCCCACAGGCTTCAGAGCAGGGGACCCCCCAGCAGTCACCCAGAGAACCCCAGCCACAGGAGCCTCACGTCTCCACACCTGCAGGTCTCATAGCATAGTTACATGACTAGGGACCAGAGCTTTTCATGATCATGTGACCTGATAAGGGAAAACTCAGCGCCCTAGTTATAAGCAAGGACCTAGAGTTTTTCTTGTGCTGGTCACATGGTCAGGAAAAACTTGGGCTTATCCATGATAGATTGATCCCCAGCCTATCCAATGAGATGCTGAACATTCCTGTTCCACTTTGATCTCAGACCCAGAGCCAATAGTGACCCCAGTCACCACTCCAGACCCCTCTCCCCTGGCGGTGTCCCCTCCCTCTGGCCCTGCCGGACCCTGGGGAGACGCATCGCTGCCCCTGGCTGAGGAGCAACCCCACAGCACGGTAGAGGAGCAGGAGAAGCACAACAAGCCACTGTGAGTCTGCTTGTCTGCTGATTCTACTGTCTGTCTTTCTGAATGGTGGAACTGCGTGGGGACCTCCCTCAGAAGACAATAAGGGGACATAGTTGCGAGTGTAGGATGCACTGCTTGGTGTGGTTGTATTGTACCACAGCTCCCCCTGCTGTCAGGAGATGACAATGCAGTTAGAGTTACAAAGAACATGCGAAGATAACACACAGGCCTGGAACATAGATGGTTATTGGTTTTAACCTGACCGAGTACCACCCATCCTACTAATATCTCATCTCTCTCTTTTTCTCTTCTCTCTTTCTACAGAGTGATGTCAGTGGCTGAGGAGGAGCCTGTCAGTGTGCCTCCAGTCCCACCTGTAACCTCCAGCACCCTGACCCAGTCTCCCCGCTCCCCTACTCCACCACCCCCACCTGGGCCTCAGACCCCCTCCACTCCCCCCTCCTCGTCGTCGTCGGAGACGACCAGCAGCAGCAGTAGTTCCACAGTTACTGGGACAGACGCGGCTGTTAGACACATCTCAGAGGGAGAGCTGCTCCTCAGCTATAGCCAGGCGGCAGCAGCACGGGGTGAGATGGATAGACAACGCAGCTCAACGCACACGCACACACACACACACACACACACACACACACACACACACACACACACACACACACACACACACACACACACACACACACACACACACACACACACACACACACACACACACACACACACACACACACACAGTGTTGGGGCTTATTTGGGAGTGTCTTGACGGTTTCCCCAGACGTCAGGTGGTCTACAAAAGGCCATCCTTTCCTAAGATTGCCATAATCCTCATAGTGTGACTATTATCATGTCATACCCATTGATGCCTTTTCGTCTGTTTCCACCCAGCCTTTGAGGAGGAAGGCTTCTATGTTCCCTATCTAATCAACAGCTTCTCCAGCTCGCTGCAGGAGGTTCAGGACATGGTGAGTGGCACAGTCTCCACTGCTTTTCTTTTACTAGCATAGCGCTGTTATTCCAAATGTCCAAACGGCTCCCATACACAGCAAACAACGCTGTTACATTTCCTGTGTCACTCAGGACTACGACCCGCCCAGTGAGGGTCAGGTGAGGAGGCCTGTCAACCCGGCCCACCACGACCCCATCCTGTCTCTATTGGCTAAGATGGACCAGGGGGTCATCACGCAGACACGCCCTGACCCGGAGGTAACTATCAGACTACTGCACTGCTCTGTACATACTGGAACCTTATTTGTCCCGTTGTGACATTGTAATGCCTCTAGGTGGCAGCTTTTCCCCATTTGTCAATGCATGCCAAAATGGAAGGTGACCTTATTGTGTTTGTGCATAGCATTTATGCAAGGGAAATCCAATGAAATGCAATATAGACAAAAGCTTTGGCACAGTGTACATAAATAATGGTTTAATGCTGACTTGGAATTTGGAAAAAATATTGTGATTCGCAAGCAAACAGCCAAGGCATTAAGCCCTTGCAGTGCAGGGTCATGTTCAGAATGGCAGACCGTAGCCAAATGTTTTGCAAAAGCTCAGTGAGCTGTGACTGCTGTGTCCCCCCCAATCCCCAGGAGTCCTGGGAGGAGGAGGGAGAGGTCAGCGAAGGCCAGAGACCCAGGCTGCATCCTGCAGGGAAGAGGCTAGTTACTGGACACTCCCTCACTGTCCAGCCCTGGAACAGGACAGAGCCCAACCCTAGACAGGGACACGTCTCCTCCCCAGGACAGCTCACCCTGCAGTCAGCAGGTAGAACTGGAACCGCACGGCAATGTTTCTCTTTCCGTTCTACCTCTGTTCCCCCTGCCTAAAGGAGTTTGGGGTATATACTTGTTGGATTCAAATGACAAAATATGTTGCTGTTAAAACTCTGGACTCAGGCACCCACAAACGACAGGCTTACAACCGGACTTCTCTATCTCATTTCAAATGAATCGATATGTGTATGAGGAGAGGAGAGGGGTACTAGAGATTACAAGGCAGCGTAAGGGTTGATGTGGCGTTCACGGGCACAGGGGAAGAGAACAGGGGAGGAGAAAGCGAGGAGAGGGGGAATAGACGTGTTGACACCGCAGAGCAGAGCCACAGTGCTGAGAGAGTTATCCTGAGTCATAGGGGAAATCAGACAGCCTGGAATCTCCATCAGGGGCTGCTGGGAGCACAGAGAGGCCAGGCCAGTGGAAAGCCACTGCTGCTGCCCCGTAGGGGGGGCTGTGTGTGTCTTTACGTGGTCTGCCTTCCAGAAAGAGTATGTAGTTCATTGAATTTATACAGCACTATTCTAGGACCCAAATACTCTTTAAAATACCACTTAGAACCCAGAACTAGACAAATAAAGACAAGAGGAAGTGGGATACGGGTTCTTAAAAAGATGATGATTCACATGATATAGGAGGAGGAGGGGCGCCAGGTAGCCTAGTGGTTAGAGCGTTGGGCCGGCAACCTGGACCGAATCCCCGAGCTGGCAAGGTACAAATCTGTTGTTCTGCCCCTGAACAAGACACTGTTCCTAGGCCGTCATTGAAAATAAGAATTTGTTCTTAACTGACTTTTTAACTTGCCTAGTTAAATAAAGGTTAAAAAAAAGAAATATATATATATATTTTCCCATTCCTGGTATGTTAACCATAATGTCCACTCTTAACTAGGCCTCTTCTCGTAAAAACGTAGCACTTGTCAGTGTTTGACACCCTGCATACTGGTGTTTCAGTTTATACAAATATCCCGTTTAGAGCTGGATGAAAAAGCATGAAATTAATATTGTAATATTTACTTAGTGGTCGAAAAGCAACATGCGATTCTGTTACGGTTGTCGGTCACATGTTGTGAATGCTCCTCTGTGTTCACATGGCTCTTTAGACACGGTGTCTAAGTTCTGCGTCCACTCAGACAGAAGAACCTCATAGCAGATTCCTATCCTCTTCCTGTGTTGGCCAAAACCAATATTTACCCAACTCAAAATCAACTCGACCCGCGGTAAAAAAAAGAAAAAGAGCTCCAATGTTGCTTGGAGACCAGACCAGAGAGAAGGGGGAGAACCCTGCAATCCAAGCAGCAAAGACAGAGACTGTATTAATGACAGAGGAAGAACTCAGAGCCATTTTGTTTTTCCACTCAAACTGGAGCTGTTTGGCACTACTTTTGAACAGGGCCCATAGGACTCTATAGGGTGCAATTTGGGGTGCACACTACTTTTTAAATAATTTAGCAGACACTCTTATCAAGAGTGACTTACAGGAGCAATTTGGGTTAAGTGCCTTGCTCAAGGGCACATAGACAGATTTTTCATCTTGTCGGCCCGGGGATTCAAACCAGCGACCTTTCAGTTTCTGGCCTAACGCTCTTAAGCCCTAGGGCAGCTCTTGACACCAACAGACTGGCGACTCAATTACAATATCACTGAGCTGACACAGAGCTGACACAGAGCCCGTAAAACAGTTTGACAACCCCTCTGTTGTGGCTTATCCTGAAAAGCATGTCAAACCCCATGTTTTGGCTAGAGAAACCATTGTTTGTGTGGCTTTGTGTCATCTGGAAACATCTGGAAACACTTTCAGACTGCAACGCCTTGTGTTTGGACTTGTGAGAGCGTTTCGAAGTGACAGGGCTCCCTCTCCTTTCGAGGCTACGCTGCATGGACACCCGTCATTGATGTTATCATTCTACATGATACTGTATATCTCTATGAGTGGGGAAATGTTAGCTAGGCTTGGATACGGAAGAATGAAAGTGTGTTTCTACAGATGTTACATATGCAACGAGCTTCCAGGACACTCAGTGGCCAGTTGACGTCGGAGTCCTGGATTTGGAGCCAGAGATGTCAAATCAGCCTGACACCTCAATGTCACCTCCACCGATGGAGGACTTTGTCTCCCACTGTGCACCACAGGCAAGCATTACACATTTCTACTGTACACACACACACACACACACACACACACACACACACACACACACACACACACACACACACACACACACACACACACACACACACACACACACACACACACACACACACACACACACACACACACACACACACACACACACACACACACACACACACACACACACACACACACACACACACACACAGAGACCTGGCTCTCTGTCATTCACACTGTGTTATCCTTGGCAGCTAGGTAGGTGAGGGTAGGTTTCTGTTAAAGATATAGCCGGTTTGAGGACACTTGCACAAGAGAAGAGTCTCTTTCAACGGCTGCAAGAAGGATTAGCCAATGTGCTTCTTTCACCCAAGAGGCATTGCAACCTAATCTCTTAGAACAGATCATCTTCTTCCATATCAACTCGGCTCATAGGACAAGACAGAGAGTACAGCCATGTGCTGTGGCTGCGTCCCATATGAAGGATCAGGAGGATGTACTATTCCCTATGTAATGCGATGGGGTGCCATTGGGGACGAGCTTTTATATGTTCTATAAAACTGGTGCAGATGTCCTCCTGTGTGAATCATTGGCTGGCCGCAGCTGCCTCCATACAGTATTGTCTGGTGTTGAGTGTTGACAGTGACAAACAACAACCGGTTGTATTTTTTTTTAGCCCCGTGTCCTGCCTCCACATGCGCCAAACGCAACAGGTGTAGACTTCACAGTGAAATGCTTGCTTACCAGCTCTTCCCAGTGACACAGAGTTTACAAAATATAAATAATATACATGCAAAAGGAGAATACCTATCGATGTAGTATCCTCCTTTTGTTCCAATATTTTCTGAATCAGACCAGCAAAGTGGACTCTATTGTTGAGTGTTGACACATGACACACGCTCATCAGTCGGGATACCAGATCTGCATGTAGCCCATGTGTGTGTTTGGTGATTATTCTTCCTAAATGGAGACATCAAAACAATGCGTTGGCTTCCTCCTCTGCTTTCTGTTGCCGTCTGATGTCCTTCCAATACAAAACCCTTCCTACGTGTTCATATTGTAGGTGTCACAAAGTGCTTACACAGAAACCCAGCCTAAAAACCCCAAAGAGCAAGCAAAGCACGGTGGCTAGGCAAACACCCCCGAGAAAGGCTGGAACCTAGAGAGGAACCAGGTTCTGAACCAGCCTCGTATTTATTGTGTTTACCTCTCCTCTATGTTTAGGCAACTGAGGTGTCTTGTCCTCCAGCTCCCAGACCTGCTCCCATCCTGGTCAGGCAGTTTCAAAAGACCAATGGAGAGACATCAGAGAAACCAGGTATGGTCGCTCAGTCCAGGTTTATTGATAGAACTGTGTTTATTCATTCAATTGGTCTCACCAATGCTACAATGTAAATACATTCTAATTGATTCTTGTAAAGGGGGCGGCGTGGCACATTATTGGGAGAGACCACAAATCCATCTGAAAGCTTTGGAAAAAATGGGTAAACAATGTGTTTGAGAAGCCAACATACAACGACGTGGGTCGACCATCGGGTGTCCTCTGACCACCAGATGGCACTAGTGTGTCTGTGCGGTCTGCACTTCAACTTCCTCCCCTCTCCTTTTCTCCTACCCCTCCCCTTCCCTCTCCTTTTCTTTTCCTTTGTCTCCAAGTCAGGTCACTGCAGTTGTTCTCCCAGAGAGGGTGAAATCATTTTTGCCTGACATCACTGTTGTGTCATGTCCTCCCTAGCTACATCTAGACCACAGGGGGCTAGGAACTGCTCAAGTCAGTGCTTTAAAACTCAATATTGTACATGGGGCTGGACACACCTCAGTGACAACACAACACGGAGGTGAGGAGATGGCATGAGAGTCACTCAGAATGTAGGAAGGGAGGATAGACATGGAGTGACTGAATAAATAGGCTGCATCTTAAATGGCACCCTATTCCCTATATTCCTCATTCGGCCACCTTTCCTTCCAGTTCTCTGCTGCCAATGACTAGAACGAACTGCAAAAATCACTGAAGCTGGAGACTCATGTCTTCCTCACTAACTTGAAGCACCAGCTGTCAGAGCAACTCACAGATCATTGCACCTGTACATAGCCCATCTGTAAATAACCCATCCAACTCCCTCATCCCCATACTGTATTTATTTATTTATTTGTTTTGCTCCTTTGCACCCCAGTATCTCTACTTGCACATTCATCTTCTGCACATCTATCACTCCAGTGTTTAATTGCTATATCGTAATTACCTCGCCACTATGGCCTATTTTATTGCCTTTACTTCTCTTATCTTACCTCATTTGCACACACTGTATATATACTTTTTCTACTGTATTATTGACTGTATGTTTGTTTGTTGTATGTGTCGAACTGCTTTGCTTTATCTTGGCCAGATCGCAGTTGTAAATGAGAACTTGTTCTCAGCTAGCCTACCTGGTTAAATAAAGGTGAAATAAATAAATCAGGGATCATCAACTAGATTCAGCCGCGG
This sequence comes from Oncorhynchus gorbuscha, assembly GCF_021184085.1. Lineage (NCBI taxonomy): Eukaryota > Metazoa > Chordata > Actinopteri > Salmoniformes > Salmonidae > Oncorhynchus > Oncorhynchus gorbuscha. The sequence goes on from NC_060189.1 coordinate 35,559,807, forward strand.
GCTGATTTCTTTCTTGGGCTGATGGTCGAGGGGCCGGAACATAATTTGTAGCCATTTGACCCCAAGAATCCCAAACAGATATAAAATATTTGACCAAAACATAATAATTTCAAACCGAATACAATCACGTCTCTCTATTATGCGTGGGAATACTTGGGAACAGATTTCCTAAATTCTCATCAGTTGGAGTTCATTTTCTGGTGTTTTTACAGTGTTATGTGCAAATAAAACCACTTGTGGGCTAAATTCGTCCCAGAGGCAGCCAGGTGGGGAACCATGCCCTATAAAGTGCCTTCGTAAAAGTATTCAGACCCCTTAACCTTTTTCACATTTTGTTAGGTTACAGCCTTATTCTAAAATTGATTAAATCGTTTTTCCCCTCATCAATCTACAGACAATATCCCATAATGAAAAAGCAAAAACTGGTTTGTCGGAATGTTGACTAATTTATAAAAAATTAACAACTTAAATGTCACATTTAGAAAAGTATTCAGACCCTTTACTCAGTACTTTGTTGAAGCACCTTTGGCAGCGATTACAGCATTGAGTCTTTTGTTTTTATTGAACCTTAATTTAACTAGGCAAGTCAGTTAAGAACAAATTCTTATTTACAATGACTGCGTACACCGCCCAAACCCGGACGACACTGGGCCAATAGTGCGCCGCCCTATGGGACTCCCAATCACGGCCGGTTGTGATACAGCCTGGATTCGAACCAGGGTGTCTGCAGTGACATCTGTAGCACTCAGATGCAGTGCCTTAGACCACTGCGCCACTCGGGGTATGATGCTACAAGCTTGGCACACCAGTATTTGGGGAGTTTCTCCCATTCCTCTCTGTAGATCCTCTCAAGCTCTGGCAGTTTGGATGGAGAGCATTGCTGCACAGCTATTTTCAGGTCTCTCCAGAGATGTTTGATCGGGTTCAAGTCCGGGCTCTGGCTGGGCCACTCAAGGACGTTCAGAGACTTGTCCCGATGCCACTCCTGCATTGTCCTGTTGGAAGGTGAAGCTTCACCCCAGTCTGAGGTCCTGAGTGCTCTGGAGCAGGTTTTCATCAAGGGTCTCTCTGTATTTTGCTCCGTTCATCTTTGCCTCGATCTTGACTCGTCTTGGTGGTTCCAAACTTCTTCCATTTAAGGATGAAGGCCACTGTGTTCTTGGGGACCTTCAATGATGCAGAAATGTTTGGGACCCTTCCCCAGACCTGTGCCTCGACACAATCCTGTCTTGGAGCTCTACGGACAATTCCTTCGACCTCATGGCTTGGTTTTTGCTCTGACATGCACTGTCAACTGTGGGACCTTATATAGACATGTGTGTGCCTTTCCAAATCATGTCCAATCAATTTAATTTACCACAGATGGACTCCAATCAAGTTGTAGAAACATCTCAAGGATGATCAGTTGTAACAGGATGCACCTGAGCTCAATTTCGAGTGTCATAGCAATACTGAATACTTATGTAAATAAGATAATTCTGTTTTTTGGTTTTAATACATTTGCAAACATTTTTAAAAAATGTAAAAAATGTTTTTCGCTTTGTTATTATGGGGTATTGTGTGTAGATTGCTGACGAAATTGTTTTATTTCATTAATTTTAGAATAAGTCTGTAACGTAACAAAATGTGTATCAAGTCAATGGGTCTGAATACTTTCCCGAAAGGCACTGTATAGTGGAATAAGTCTCTGGTCAAAAGTAGTGCACGGCATATAAGGTATAATTGACACGCCATTGGCCTTAAAGAGGAGCAGGGCTACTGTAAGGTTATTGTGTACCAGTGGGAGAGAGAGTCTGGGAGTGAAGCAGTGCCACTGCGTTGAGATTAGGTAGACTAATCCAATCTAAAAGGGAGGAAGAGTGAAGGATAATGGAGAACGTGGTATTAACACTGCTGAATGAAGAGGATCCTCATAGGCTTTGTCTTAAAGGTCTAATGCAGCTGTTTTTTGTTTTTATCTCGATATCAAATCATTTCTGGGTAACAATTAAGTAGCTTATAGTGATTGTTTTCATTAAAACAGTCCAAAAGAAGCAAAAAAAGAGCACTTTCTGAAGCAAGAATTTAGCTCGGACTGTCTGGGAGTGGTCTGAGTGGGGAGGGGGAAACTGAAAACTAGCTGTTATTGACAGAGAGTTTTGGAACTCTCTTTCTTATTGGTCTATTAACTAATTTACCGTCTGGTGATTTCACCAGGAAGGCCAAAACTCCATCTCACCAAAACAGGCTGAAATTTCAGACGGTCTTTTCAAACAGCTCTTACACTAAAAGAGCAATATCATAATTTTCACAATTCCACAGTATTATTCCAACTTCATCGTGTGGAAAAAGTCAATAAAACACAGGAAAATTGCATTTTCAACTGCACTGGGCCTTTTAAATGGCTCCCGTGTGGTCAAAAGTAGTGCACCATGTCGAGAATTGGGTGCCATTTGGGACGCATGTAAGTCACTCTGGATAAGAATGTCTGCTAAGTGACAAAACTGTAACTGTAAAAATGCTTCCTGGTATTCTACTAGGCACTGGGGGCTTACTGCTGCTGTACAAGCATTTGTGTGTTTGTTAATGCGAGAGAACATGCATGTCACCATGTTGGCCAGTGGAAGCCAGTCCAAACTGATTACTGGAGCCTTTATTGTGCTGGCTAATGGCTGTCTCTGCCTGCTTTCTTCACTCTGTGTGTCCCAAATGGCACCCTACATAGTGCACTACTTTTGACCAGAGCCCTATGTGCCCCAGCGCACTATGTAGAGAATAGCTGCCATTTGGGATTCAAACTATCATCTTAAATCATATGAAGCTGTAAGAATGACTGGGCTTGATCCTACGCCCTCATATCTAATGGTTCATTATGTATCTGAAATTGCATCAAACTTTATCCGGTATATCAGTTGGATTAGTTTTCCTTATCTGCTTTTCCCTCAAATCAAACACTTTCCCTGCCTGTCCTTTAAGCCCGTGAGTCTGTGATGATAACTAGCTACCGTCCATGTCGGGTATTTTGTGATGGCCAGCACAATCTGTTCAAGTAATTCATTCTGTGTCTGGATATTTTCGTAGCTGTGTTGAATGTCAGTGTGCTTTGTCTCTCACTGCGTCACTGTAGGGAGTTTTGTTTCAGCAGTAATGTGATGGACCAGTGAGATGAGGGACGGGTTGAAAGAGCAAAGCTTCCACCTGCATGTTAATGTTTCTCGTTTGGTTTTTGTTTATCGCCTCAGCGCCTTCAACCCTTTCTTCTCCCCCAGTTGTCTAGTCGTTGTAGCTACTTGTTGTTAGGGAAGAAAACACACGCCTGAATTGAAAGGGACAACTCAACTCACGCCTTTGCAGCTAACATGATTATGTTACCACTCAGTTATTGTGTCTTAGCCTATATGTTGTGCTCTGGCTTTACTTGGGGAAACTGAACTCAGTCAACAGCAGGGGGCTTTGATTTGGGTGGTCAAGTAAAAAAGCCATTCAAATAACAAATACATTTTACTAGCCGTTCATTACTAGATTCAATGAGGAACTGCATTTAAAGGTATTGTCAAGGCACTACACTAGGACTATGTCCCAAATGGCATTCTATTCCCTATATAGTGCACGACTGGTCAAAAGTAGTGCACTAGATGGGGGATAAGGTGCCACTTGGGACACAATCTAGGACCTGATTGTGTGCGCTGGAGCTAGAGTACTGAGTGACAGAGGCCTGAATTCTCTTACGTATGCCCCAAGACCAGTAAGTTGTCGCCTCCTGTCCTGCCTCCCTCCATGCTATAGATGGGCCGATGGTCTGATTCAATGTGTACTGCAGCCTAATCATTTAGACTGGACGTGACACAGTGAAGTTTGTCTGTCCGGTGTCTCTCATTGCTTTAACTGTGGCTTGGGTCCCAAATGGCCCCCTATTCCCTATTATACGATACTACTTTTGGCCACAGCCTTATGGGGGATGTAGTGTCTCATTTAGGTTCTATTTACAGGTCGGAAAGCAATAAGAAATGATATAGGATTATATGGTCAGAGTGGATGCACTGTCTGTCTGTCTCCCTGCCTCAGTTTAGTGTTCACTCCAGGCACTGGATTGTAACAAGATCATAGTGAATGAGACTTTATATAACCATGGCTTGCAGTTGTCTTAAAGGATACATCCACAGTTGTTGTTATGTATGGCAAAGCTACTACTGAATGCAAGCTTGAATAAAAAAGGACCTAGAAATTGTATATTGTTTTAGATTCATTTTGACACACAATGATCCGTACTGCAAACAATACCTTTATTAGCACCAGGAGGTACTGGATTGTACTATTTATTTGGAAAGGGGGTGTTCTGCTGGGCTCCCTGGCACTAAATTGTATACATTTTTTCAGGATGAATGTTTTCTTATGTTGCGTTTGGACGTAAACTGTATAAATGTGGTCCTGCCCTGAAGCCAGACCAACTCTGTGGACCTACTGTATAGTATGTGTGTTTGGGGAGGTGCGACAGGGGGAGCGGGGGTCTACTTTCCCCTCCCTACCGTCCTGCGTCATTGGCAGCAGATGAAGTGTAGAGGTCTAAGTCTAACAGGCTCACTAGAAGAACACCATACGGATATAGAACCTAAACTGTTTCCAAGCTTCAGATATGTTTTCATCGTCAGGATCAAAACACACCACACCGACTCGCTCAAGGAGTTTTAACTTTCAAAGAGCTCTCCCTCTCTCCAGTTAATCCTCATTTAGCTGATGTGCTTCTGAGCTGAGATCTGTAATTAACAGTCTGTCAGCCCCCCAGTTCACAACACTAGCTGCTGTAGGATGAATTACCACAGCAGCACCACTGAGTTGACAACACTGTTGGGATAGGGTGCCATTTGTGACACACAGTCATTTATGGAAATGGGAATATTTGAGGACGTATTTGCAGACATTCGACAGTGTGATGTTTGTAGGATTTTAGGCCTAAGCCCCTTGAGGCGCCACTCTGTTTTTCCTATAGTGATTTACCATTGTTTATCTGACTATGCCTTGTTACAGTTCATCAATGTTTACTCATGACTTTGAGTAAATTGAACTAACTCTTCCCACTGATCTCCCTGACTGTTTGGTTATTAGTGTTTTTTTTTCTTGCCGAGAGATTAGTCTGGCTGCTGGGTTTTTTCCACTCAGCTAGGCAGCAGTCTTCACTAAAGCAAACAAACAGTACATATTTAGACACAGTGGTTGTGTCCAAAATGGCACTCGATTCCCTACATAGTGCACTACTTTCAGCCATGGCCCATTGGGCTCTGGTCAAAAGTAGTTCACTATATAGGGAATAGTAGGGAGTCATTTGCGACACCGCCTTAAACAAACAGTGTATAGGTTTATGGCTATTCATGGTTCTCCCAGGGAGGAATGATTATTTACCCTGTAGCAGAGTGGATGTCTGCCCTCCTACTTTGAAGTGAAAGATACACAAGTTAGGTTCCTTATTTTAAACAACTCTCTCTCCCCCGGCCGATAGCCAAGAGCACCTTTTGTCGTTTCAACAAACACAACAGACTCGCTGCGCTTAAATGTGTTTAACCTAGCTTCAACCCAATTTCATTGTCAACCTCCCTAGATACTGAGTGATGTGGAAAAGGGAAACATGCTTACAACAAGCTGACAAGAATGGGTGGGGGAAAATTCTAAAGCACGATGGGAGCCTGTTTATCGTCCACGCTCGTGTTGAGTCCTGCATTTTCAGCCAAACACTCTGACGCTTTGTCATTGACAGTGTTAGCACAAACATGTTTATCAGCAGCGTTGGCTGGCCGGACAGGGCTCCTCTTTAGAATTGAGGCCAGACAAGATGGACATTGCTACTCTGGTCTTAAGGGGGATTCCACTGTGTTGTTGTATTGGTTAGCTGGAAGTGGAGTAACAATGATCAAATCCGCTGCTAAACCAACAAAAGACAAGCCAGGTTCTCTGACGTAGTCTGCCAACAGTCCGGGCACTACTGCGCACAGGAGATTGGTGGCACCTTAATTGGGGAGGACGGGCTCGTGGGAATGGCTGGAGCAGAAAGAGTGGAACGGTATCAAATACACCATGGTTTCCATGTGTTTCATGCCATTCTATTCACTTCGTTCCAGCCACTATTATGAGCCGTCCTCCCCTCAGCAGCCTCCTCTGCTACTGGGTATGGAAAACATGGAGCTCCTTCTGTGTAAACCCCTACATTTTAGTGTTGCCCTTGAAGTGCTATATCAAAAGTAGGGAATAGGATGCCATTTGGGATGCATCCAAGCATCTGCACAATGGAGAAGGTTGTTCCTGGTTGTTCTTCTATCTAGTAGCCAGGCTCATGGTTACATGAATCACCACTGCAGACCACAGCGCTCACGAGAACTTAATTAAGAGATCATGTCAGCTCTGAAAGTCTCTGTAACAAATTCAGAAGTCCTTAACTTGGTCCACGAGAGAGAGAGAGAGAGAGCAAAAGAGTGAGAGAGCGAGAGAGAGAGCGAACAAAAGAGTGAGAGTGCGAACAAAAGAGAGAGAGAGAGAGCGAACAAAAGAGAGAGAGAGAGAGAGCGAACAAAAGAGAGAGAGAGAGAGAGCGAACAAAAGAGAGAGAGAGAGAGAGCGAACAAAAGAGAGAGAGAGAGAGAGAGAGAACAAAAGAGAGAGAGAGAGAGAGAGAACAAAAGAGAGAGAGAGAGAGCGAACAAAAGAGTGAGAGAGAGAGAGCGAACAAAAGAGAGAGAGAGAGAGAGCGAACAAAAAGAGAGAGAGTGGAACAAAAAGAGAGAGAGAGAGAGCGAACAAAAGAGAGAGAGAGAGAGAGCGAACAAAAAGAGAGAGAGAGAGCGAACAAAAAGAGAGAGAGAGAGAGCGAACAAAAGTGAGAGAGAGAGAGAGCGAACAAAAGAGTGAGAGAGAGAGCGAACAAAAGAGAGAGAGAGAGAGAGCGAACAAAAGAGAGAGAGAGAGAGAGCGAACAAAAGAGAGAGAGAGAGAGAGAGAGAGAGAGAGAGAGCGAACAAAAGAGAGAGAGAGAGAGAGCGAACAAAAAGAGAGAGAGAGAGAGAGCGAACAAAAAAGAGAGAGAGAGAGAGAGCGAACAAAAAAGAGAGAGAGAGAGCGAACAAAAGAGAGAGAGAGAGAGAGCGAACAAAAGAGAGAGAGAGAGAGAGAGAGTGAAAGAGAGCGAACAAAAGAGAGAGAGAGAGCGAACAAAAGAGTGAGAGAGAGAGCGAACAAAAGAGAGAGAGAGAGAGAGCGAACAAAAGAGAGAGAGAGAGCGAACAAAAGAGAGAGAGAGAGAGCGAACAAAAGAGAGAGAGAGAGAGCGAACAAAAAGAGAGAGAGAGAGAGCGAACAAAAGAAGAGAGAGAGAGAGCGAACAAAAAAGAGAGAGAGAGAGAGAGAGAGAGAACAAAAGAGAGAGAGAGAGAGCGAACAAAAGAGAGAGAGAGAGAGCGAACAAAAGAGAGAGAGAGAGAGAGCGAACAAAAAAGAGAGAGAGAGAGAGAGAGCGAACAAAAGAGAGAGAGAGAGAGAGCGAACAAAAGAGAGAGAGAGAGAGAGCGAACAAAAGAGAGAGAGAGAGAGAGCGAACAAAAGAGAGAGAGAGAGAGCGAACAAAGAGAGAGAGAGAGAGAGCGAACAAAAGAGAGAGAAAAGAGAGAGAGAGAGAGCGAACAAAAGAGTGAGAGAGAGAGAGCGAACAAAAAGAGAGAGAGAGAGAGCGAACAAAAAGAGAGAGAGAGAGAGAGTGAACAAAAAAAGAGAGAGAGCGAACAAAAGAGAGAGAGAGCGAACAAAAAGAGAGAGAGAGAAAGAGCGAACAAAAAGAGAGAGAGAGAGAGCGAACAAAAGAGAGAGAGAGAGAGCGAACAAAAGAGAGAGAGAGAGAGCGAACAAAAGAGTGAGAGAGAGAGCGAACAAAAGAGTGAGAGAGAGAGCGAACAAAAGAGTGAGAGAGAGAGAGCGAACAAAAGAGAGAGAGAGAGAGAGCGAACAAAAGAGAGAGAGAGAGAGCGAACAAAAGAGAGAGAGAGAGAGAGCGAACAAAAGAGAGAGAGAGAGAGAGCGAACAAAAGAGAGAGAGAGAGAGAGCGAACAAAAGAGTGAGAGAGAGAGCGAACAAAAGAGTGAGAGAGAGAGCGAACAAAAGAGTGAGAGAGAGAGCGAACAAAAGAGAGAGAGAGAGAGAGCGAACAAAAGAGAGAGAGAGAGAGAGCGAACAAAAGAGAGAGAGAGAGAGAGCGAACAAAAGAGAGAGAGAGAGAGAGCGAACAAAAGAGAGAGAGAGAGAGAGCGAACAAAAGAGAGAGAGAGAGAGAGAGCGAACAAAAGAGAGAGAGAGAGAGAGCGAACAAAAGAGAGAGAGAGAGAGAGCGAACAAAAGAGAGAGAGAGCGAGAGCGAACAAAAGAGAGAGAGAGCGAGAGCGAACAAAAGAGAGAGAGAGAGAGCGAGCGAACAAAAGAGAGAGAGAGAGAGCGAGCGAACAAAAAAGAGAGAGAGAGAGAGAGAGCGAACAAAGAGAGAGAGAGAGAGCGAACAAAAGAGAGAGAGAGAGAGAGCGAACAAAAGAGAGAGAGAGAGCGAACAAAAAGAGAGAGAGAGAGCGAACAAAAGAGAGAGAGCGAGCGAACAAAAGAGAGAGAGCGAGCGAACAAAAGAGAGAGAGAGAGAGAGCGAACAAAAGAGAGAGAGAGAGAGTGAACGAAAAGAGAGAGAGAGAGCGCGAACAAAAGAGAGAGAGAGAGAGAGAGAGAACAAAAGAGAGAGAGAGAAAGAGGGAAAAGAAAGGGGGATACCTAGTCAGTTGTACAACTGAATGCATTCAACGAAATGTGTCTTCCGCATTTAACCCAACCCCTCTGAATCAGAGAGGTGCGGGGAGCTGCCTTAATTGACATCCACATTATCGGCACCCGGGGAACAGAGGCTGGAGTTGGACAGAGACAAGATGAGTTGGAGAGAGCGAGTTTGAGAGACAGCGAGAAAGAGTTAAAGAAAGTCAATGCTGCTCTACTCGTGACATGTCCTACAGGCAGATGATGACCAGCTAGCTAGCTGCTAGCCCAAAACAACAGTGAAATGCCAAACTCTATTAGGCATTCTTCTGCTTCGCTCACCAACCACAACTGCCTCCTTCACTGATTGTTCTCCTGTTAAACTGATGTTTTGACAGACCGGGAGAACGAGAATGCCCTCCAGTAGAGTGTGTGTGTGTGTGTGTGTGTGTGTGTGTGTGTGTGTGTGTGTGTGTGTGTGTGTGTGTGTGTGTGTGTGTGTGTGTGTGTGTGTGTGTGTGTGTGTGTGTGTGTGTGTGTGTGTGTGTGTGTGTGTGTGTGTTATATACACACACACTCTCTTTCTCTGTGGCGCTGCGATGAGTCGTTCCCCCGAGGTTATTGAGTGCGACATCAGCGCTCAAGTAGTATGTTTATCTTCACGGTTGACTGTGTTCTCCTTCTCCCATTATCTGACCTGGAGACACTGACTGCAGCACCAGTTCCCTCCCAGGTCACACTGCAGACAAACGCTGTCACAAAGGGAACACACATTCAAAGAGACTCCACTGTTGAACTTGATGTGTTGAGTCCTGTTGTATACTGTTTGTGTGTAATGTGAATGATGTCAGTGAGGGATTGTGGTTGGTTAGTGCTATCTGGTATCCTTGGGACGTCCCTACCCTAAACCCTAACCTTACGTACCTTAACCATTTTAAATTTCAACTTCAAAAGGGGTGATTTTGAGACGTCAGATTTGAGACGTCCCGATGACCTCATTTAGATTTTTCCAATTGTGGTTTCACCCACAAGTGTCAGAAGACTTCCTCGGTTATTGTTGCTCCATTTACAATGTCAGAGTCATTGACTGGTAAAAAAAAAAAAAACACTGCCCAAAACCTTTTTACTGTAGGGCTTCTGTAGCTGTAAAGGTTGCCATTTGGGATGCAGACTCACTATGCAGCAGATATCTCCTCACCCCTGCCAGTAGGCTGTGGAAGTCCTATTAGAGCCGATTTCCCAGTTCCAGATTAAGCCTAATCCAGGACTGAAAAGCATTCTCAATGGACATTCTCCATTGAAAGACCTTTTAAGTACTAGGCCTAATCTGTGTCTGGGAAACCGTCCCTTAGCTATCTTCCCCTTTCAAATGCAATAATAGATTCCCAAATTCTAGGAGGAGATGAAATATAATGAGTTCCACCTGTCCTCCAATTTTATTTCAGCACCACATGATGCGTGCTTGTGACCTACAATATTCTGCATCAGCTATAAGTCACACCCGTATTGAAAAAGATCTAAAAGCCCAGAGAAATCTCCAGCAAGCCTGAACAATGGTCTAGCCTAGTAGACAACCATTGCGTGGCTCAGCTAATCAACAGAGCGCTGTGCTTTCTGTCTGTTGGGAGTTCGATATATTTAGTCCATTTATCTTGTCTGCTCTGGTAGCTGCCTGTCCTTTCATGAGGGGGAGAACACCATGGTTGCGTCCCAAATTACATCCTATTCCCCATATAGTGCACTACTTTTGACCAGAGACCAATGGGCCCTGGTCAGAAGGAGTGTACTGTATAGGGAGTAGGCTGCCATTTGGGAAACATCCTATGTATTCAGGCCTGGTTTCATCCTCCACCCTCCACAACTGCACTGGTATGTGTAACAGGCAACAGCTGCAGGTAGCAGGGCATGTGTGAGAAAATCAGAGAGAGAATATGATGCGTCCCAAATAGCATCCTATTCCCTTTATAGTGCACTACTTTTGACCATGGCCCATTGGTCTCCTGTCAAAAGTAGTGTGCTATTTAGAGAATAGCATTTTGGACGCAGACAGAATGTTGTTGGCTCAAGCCGAGGGAGCGTTAGGCATTCCTAATGGCTTGACCAGCCCAGGCATATCATTTTATTGTGTCTGCCAAAGATTCCACCACGCGTTTACATTTCTTTACCGACCAACCAGGGTCCTCGGTGACTGGTCCTGGTTAAAAATAGTGCACTAAATTGGGTATAGGTTGCAGATTGACAATGCAACAGATTGCTTCTCCTCACCCCTGCCAGTAGGCTTTGTAAGTCCTGTTAATTGCTAAAGCAGAGCCTGAACAAGGGCCAAAGTACTGAGGACCCGTGTGTCAGATTCACTGTTAATTGCTGTGATCCTCCCTGGTATTGTCTGGTAGATCATTTCATACAGAGCAGCTGCACACACTTCTGTTTTCATAGTTCTTAACCGACGGTCGCACAAGAACACAGCTCTGAATTTTACAACACATTGCGGTTTATTTGAACCGAATCCCCATCAACTTAAAAGCGCTTCTTAAATCATGCAGAAATCATTAAAAAACGTTTGACGTTGTGAAATGACCAACTATATTGCCGGTGGGTGACCTAGGAAATGTGGTATTTCCATTAGGTTTTTGAAGATTGGCCATGCCTCTTGCTGTGATGCCTGAACCGTATCTCTGCAGCGTTCTCATCCTCCGCAGCATGCTATGGGGGGGGGGGGGTGAAGAGAGGGAGGGGTTATAGATAATGTTCCTCGCACAGATGGAGACGTCAGTGAAACCCAAGTCCCTGTTGTTGAGTCGGTCCCGGCCGTATCACGCCACTGACAGGCATCACCTCTTCACCCCCGGCCCTTCATCTGGGCGCCGGAGATGGGATGCTTCCCCGACTCCCCTGGCCGTGGGGCTTTGATCAGCGGGGCCCCCAGACGGGCCGGGCCCCTCTAGGCCCCTGGGTGCTAAGCCACGCGCCAGAAGGACAGGGGCTCTGCTTTCACAGGCAGGTGGAGGAGCAGCCAGGTTTAAGAAGAGCTCTTCTTTCAGTTCAGCCATGTCTGACAGGGTTGCCCCCTCTCTCTGTTTGATGTTGGCCGAAAGAGAGTCCAGGCAGAGGCAGATGTGGTGGGTCATCAAAATTACCATGAGGCAATATGGCATGTCTCTCTCATGGGAGTCTAGGGTTGCGTCCCAAATGGCACCCTGTTCTGTATATAGTGTACTACTTTTGACCAGGGTAGGGTGCGCTATTAAGGGAATAGGGTGCCGTTTGGTGTGCAGACTGTTTAAATAGTTAGGAAGTTAGCTACACCAGTAGCAGTATGACTGTTGTTAGCGAAGCTGCAGAGGGCCTCTTAGCTAACTGGATTAGTTAGAAAACATGATTTTCCCCTCGAAATAAGATACATACCCTGGTTTATCCGGAAAGTAATCAACGCTCCTTAGCCTTACTTTGCTGGAAGTCAGTCTGTGTAATGTGAAGATTAGTAGGTGATGGTGCAGTGAGGGGTGCTGGCTGAACTCTGGGTTGTCTTTTGTTTTAGAGACTCCTCTCCTCATCTGGTTTACATTAAGCTCTGCTTTAGCTCCAAGCCAATCCCCCTCTCTCTTCTTCTCCCTCCAGGCAGCTCCCTCCCTTTCTCCCTATCTCATATCAAAGCCCCCCCCCCACCCCCCACCCCACCCACTACCACCACCATAACTCAGGCAGCATCTTGAATCTATCACCTTTGTCTGTCCTGTCCCGTAGTAAAGCTACAGCTAGCACTGCCTAATAAACCTAACAGAGCCATACTCTGAGCTGAGCCACTGCCCAATCACCAATCACTGGGCCAACTCACTCACACGGACACCCGGACAGAGTCCCGCACACACACACTGCCCAGTCCAGCCCCATTGCCTGACTGAAGCCAATTTGGAACACAATTCAAAGCTCAGAGGTTAGGTGACCATCAGTGTGGATTGGATTGTAGACCAATAATGAGCCACAAAAGACTGACTGTGTTACCCCACACCACACACACTCCTTATTAAAACGCTGTGTTGCTGTTCCATTGCTTCGTCTCTAAACTAACTTGGCTGCAAAATCAATGATTGGAAATTCACTGCAATTCAGTTTATGAATCTGTCCCTAACTGGGCAATCGCTAACAGGATCCTGGTATTAGTTATACCGCCTTTACAGCACCAGTCCTAAATAAGTAAAATGTTCAAATTATGAATCAGACAGAGGGTGCCCTGTTCCCTTTATAAATGTATTGTTTTTGACTAGAGCCCTATGCACTATATAGAGAATAGGGAGCCGTTTGAGACGCACCAAGAGATCCAAACTGCTGCGTTCGTTCATTTCCCATCCAAGATCATTAAAGTGGATGTGTACAGAGTAGACAGATGTCCTACTCCCCTGTTCCCCTGTTCTGATCCCAGATGGTTGTTGGGGGGGGGGGACACACTGGGCGCCCTGCCCACAGGCCCTGGATGACCCTCTTCTCCAGATATGGCCCGTGTTCCAGGCTGACTACATTGCGGGGTAAGACACCTGCCACATTTCACAACGCATGGCTAGGTGTTTAACATATCAGCTAACCAACCATCATATGATTCAGCCATCTGATGCCCAATTGCTCAGCCGATGACGTGGCACACAACCATTGGGTTCTGCTCGCTGTGCCACTACAATGTAGTCGGTTTGGAATGCCACCATATGCTGTGATCTGAGCCCAGGTGGAGAGACAGACAGACGTATGGAGCCCTAACAGCCTAGGTACTGTAGTACGTTGTAGTACACCTACCTGGAGAACACTGTCCCTCCCAGGTCACCCTCCATCTTATCAGGGCCAAAGCAGGCTGTCATATTGACTCTGGATCAGCTTTCACTACTAAACCCTTAATGTGTCTCAAACGGCACTCCTATTCCCTTTATAGTTGAAACATAGTGCACTATAAAGGGAATAGGGTGCCATTTGGAATGCAACCTGGATCCGGTTTCATTACTAAACCCTGTCACATCTGGCCCCCTCTGATGAAGGGAGAGGATGGCAGGTAGGTGTCTCAGAGGGCCCCTAGTCTAGTGTAGTGCCAAATCCAAATACTGGGAAATCACCAAGCTGTGAAGGACTCATCTGTTCTTTGTGAACGTATTCCTAAAGATGACTGTACATAATATTTGTGTGTATTCATGTTGTTATATGTTTGGGCATGTACCTCTGCACATAACAACATGAACAATTTACAATGCGGTCAGTAAATCAAACTAGGTGTTTGGTTGTAACAATTGAACGTTAACAGGACTTTTTTCCTTTAGGGTTTAAGTGATATAGTGAGTTTAGAAATTTGCCACAGAATTTACTACAAAGCAGTTGTTTCTCAAAGCGGGTGAGATTTATGTTTGGTTTAATAGGAATAGTGTACGGTTTAAGAAGCTGGAGATACTGTGTGATCTGCTGATAAGATCTTTGTGTGGGTGAGATCTCTACTTCTCACTGTTTTGTAAATCGACTCAGTAACACATTATTATTTTGTTAACAGAATGTAGCTGCCTGGTGTAAATGGTCAAAATAAACATTCCTCTCTTCAAATGTTTCAAGAACATGTTTGTACATAAACAAATTTAAATCAACTGATGTATTCCCCCCCAAAAAAAATCGCAATAAGGAATGGATCATTCCCATTACCAATTGTTTAAAATATGACTTCAAACTCATTTCTATGTAGCTGTAACAATGGTCTCAATATTGTTCTACCTTTAACTGGGTTTTCCCATGTTCTGTGAAGTCTGCCCGTTTTCTTTCTCAAGTTGTGCTTTCTGAAGAACCTTGCCGTGTCTCGTGGGACAGGCCAACCCACTTAAAAAAGTCTCTAAATAATTGGCACTATTGCATGGGTCTTCGGTGGGACTAGGAGGGGGGTTTGAGGGGCTTGTCTTGAGACCTGGTGTTGGAACTTATAGCAATGCCTGACCTCCTCTTAGGCTGTGGGGAATTGTGACTGACGACTTGTCTGTTTTCATGTCTTGTAACATTGTGTATCCTACATTTTTTTAAATAAAAACCATGGCTTATTAATATTAGCCCAACATTTTTGTTGTTGCTGTGCCTCAAGTGTAGCAGGCCTACTAGTGTGTAAAACAGGTTGCCATAGCAACCCGTTTGTCACGACGAGTCTGTAAATCTGTTTTTATTCTTGTGGGTTTTTCTTAAATGTCTTTCTCAAAATAGCACAGGTCACCACATTTGTATGTCTCGTTTTGATTGATTCGTATGGCTGGTTTGTTGGTATGTAGCTGCGTTCTAAGGAGTGTGTGTGTCAGAGAAAGATGGATGTACAGTAGCGTTGGTTTGGAACAGCCTACAGGGGCTCTAAATGAAGAAGGATTATCCATGTCTGTTCTCCCTGTCGCTTACCCTTCCCCTCCCTCCCTCCCTTCCTTCCTCCCTCCCTCCCTCCCTTGCTCCCTTGCTCCCTTGCTCCCTCCCTCCCCCCTCAATTGCCCACTACACAGGAGACTCTCACTCTCTCTCTCTCTTTCAATTCAAAGGGACTTTATTGGCATGGGAAACATTGCCAAAGCAAGTGAAATAAACAACAAACAAAAGTTAGACACAAAACAACATCCATTCTTTTTTGAATTTCACAGTAAATATTGCACTCAAAAAGATTTTCAAAAGATAGAATAATAGGGGAAGATAAATAAACCAGATAAATATAGGTGCTATTTACAATGTTGTTTGTGCTACACTGGTTGCCCTTTTCTCATGGCAGCGGGCCGCAAGTCTTGCTGCTGTGATTGCACACTGCGGTATTTCACCTAACATATATGGGAGTTTATCAATGTTTGATTTGTTTTCAAATTCTTTCGGGTCCGTGATCTGTGGGAAATAAATCAAATTGTATTGTTCACATACACATGTTTAGCAGATGTTATTACGGGTGTAACAAAATGCTTGGGTTCGTAGCGCCAACAGTGCGGTAATATCTAAGAATTCACAACAATAGACAACCTAAAAGTAAAATAATGGAATTAAGGAATATATCAATATTTCAAGTCTATGTATATTTGGCAGCAGCCTCTAATGTGCTAGTGATGGCTATTTAACAGTCTGATGACCTTGAGATAGAAGCTGGTTTTCAGTCTCTCGGCCCCAGCTTTGATGCGCCTGTACTGACCTCACCGGGTGAAGCGGGGTGAACAGGCAGTGCTTCGGTAGTTGATGTCCTTGATGATCTTTTTGGCCTTCCTGTGACATCGGGTGCTATAGGTGTCCTGGAGGGCAGGTAGTTTGCCCCCGATGATGCGTTGGGCATACCGCACCACCCTCTGGAGAGCCCTGCGGTTGCGGGCGGTGCAGTTGCCATACCAGGCGGTAATACAGCCCGACAGGATGCTCTCAATTGTGCATCTATAAAAGTTTGTGAGGGTTTTAGTTGCCAAGCCAAATTTCTTTGGCCTCCTGAGGTTGAAGAGGCTTTAACAGAGGTTGTGTCTCTAATGTGGTCATACAGTTGAAGTCGGAAGTTTACATACACTTAGGTTGGAGTCATTAAAACCAATTTTTCAACCACTCCACAAATGTCTTGTTAACAAACCGTTTTGGCAAGTGCATGACACAAGAAATGTTTCAAACAATTGTTTACAGACAGATTATTTCACTTATAATTCACTGTATCACAATTCCAGTGGATCAGAATCTTACATACACTAAGTTGACTGTGTCTTTAAATGGCTTGGAAAATTCCAGAAAATGATGTCATGGCTTTCGAAGCTTCTGATAGGCTAATTGGCATCATTTGAGTCAATTGGAGGTGTACCTGTGGATGTATTTTAAGGCCTACCTTCAAACTCAGTGCCTCTTTGCTTGACATCATGGGAAAATCAAAAGAAATCAGCCAAGACCTCAGAAAATAATTGTAGACCTCCACAAGTCTGGTTCATCCTTGGGGGCAATTTCCAAACGCCTGAATGTACCACGGTCATCTGTACAAACAATAGTTTGCAAGTATAAACACCATGGGACCACGCAGCCGTCATACCACTCAGGAAGGAGACGCATTCTGTCTCCTAGAGATGAGCGTACTTTGGTGCGAAAAGCACAAATCAATCCCAGAACAACAGCAAATGACCTTGTGAAGATGCTGGAGGAAACAGGTACAAAAGTATCTATATCCACAGTAAAACAAGTCCTATATCGACATAACCTGAAAGGCCTCTCAGCAAGGAAGAAGCCACTGCTCCAAAACCGCCATAAAAAAGCCAGACTACGGTTTGCAACTGCACATGGGGATTGTACTTTTTGGAGAAATGTCCTCTGGTCTGATGAAATAAAAATAGAACTGTTTGGCCATAATGACCATCGTTATGTTTGGAGGAAAAGGGGGAGGCTTGCAAGTCGAAGAAAACCATCCCAACCGTGAAGCACGGGGGTGCCAGCATCATGTTTTGGGGGTGCTTTGCTGCAGGAGGGACTGGTGCACTTCACAAAATAGATGGCATCATGAAATCAGGAAAATGATGGATATATTGAAGCAACATCTCAAGACAAGTTAAAGCTTGGTCGCAAATGAGTCTTCCAAATGGACAATCACCCCAAGCATACTTCCAAAGTTGTGGCAAAAGGGCTTAAGGACATCAAAGTCAATGTATTAGAGTGGCCATCACAAAGCCCTGACCTCAATCCTATAGAAAGTTATGTGGTCAGAACTGAAAAAGCATGTGCGAGCAAGGAGGCCTACAAACCTGACTCAGTTACACCAGCTGTCAGGAGGAATGGGCCAAAATTCACCCAACTTATTGTGGGAAGCTTGTGGAAGGCCCAAAATAAGTTAAATAATTTAAAGGCAATGCTACCAAATACTAATTGAGTGTATGTAAACTTCTGACCCACTGGAAATGTGATGAAAGAAATAAAAGCTGAAATACAGCATTCCCTCCACTATTATTCTGACATTTCACATTCTTAAAATAAAGTGGTTATCCTAACTGACCTAAGACAGGGAATTTTTAGTAGGATTAAATGTCAGGAGTTGTGAAAAACTGAGTTTAATTGTATTTGGCAAAGGTGTATGTAAACTTACGACTTTAACTGTACATTTGGCAGGAGTTTAGGAAGTGCAGCCCATTTTCCACCTCATTTTGTGGGCAGTGTGCACATAGCCTGTCTTCTCTTGAGAGCCAGGTCTGCCTCCGGCGGCCTCTCTCTATGGCAAGGCTATGCTCACGGAGTCTGTACATTTTGGGTCAGTCATAGTGGTCAGGTATTCTGCCACTATGTAGTCTCTGTTTAGGGCCAGATACCCTTCCTTTATGTCCCTCCACTAGGCAGGTACCTGAGATGAAAAGCCCATTGATTGTCACTCTCCTGTACCCTGGTCTGCACCCCACTCCCCGCCCCACCCACCCTCCATAGGAAAAGAGCTGGGGGGATGAAAGCCTTCTTCTTGGGGCAAATGCAAATCCCCCTGTCCTTTCCCCCCGCTGCTAGGCTTTTCTACCCACACAGCTGCCTCTCCTTTCAGCTTACTGACTGCAGGAGAGGAGCTCTGTGTGGCCGCAGGGACTTTCCACGAGACCCCCTCTGCAAACCAGGCTCCGCACCCCACGCAGTGTGGCGGCTCGGGAGAGAGGGGCCCAGTGCCCCCTGACAAAGGTCGCAACCTCTGACTTTCAATTAGCGTTACTCTCATTGTGCTCTCTGTGTTGTGAAGGTAGGACTTGGGTCGAGGCTGGCTGGGGGGTTGGCTGCCCCTCTTTACAACACTATGACTCAATCAACAGCGCATACAGTTTCCCTGTTCAGTGGTGTAAACAAGCGGAGAGAAAAGGATTGGTTAAAAGAGCCATTGAAGTCTTCTGATTGACTTAATCTGTCTTAAGGGGAAAGGAAGTTTGATGGGGTTCTCCTTTTGACACCAGGGGTGACCTAGCCTACCCCCTAACTCCACTCCTAACCCCCTCGACCCCCTCTGAGCTAAACCTCTATGATGGATACCTAGTGGGACCAAAAGAGAATGAGTTCCACTTTGTCTTTAGGACAGATGAACTGACCCTAAGGTGTCTGCCAAAGGGCGTTGCTCAAAAGTAGTGCGCTATATAGGGAATAGGGTGCCATTTGGGATGTACAGTCTTTTAACATCCCGATAGATAAAGTAATGAATGAATATTCCAGAAGCACACCAGGAGCCACGTTATTTTGGCATGAAGCTCCTCTTCTCTTGATGTCAGGTTAGGTGTGTTTTCGAAATGAAGGATGTGTTGCCATGGTGAATATACAGTGGTTTTGATATGTAGGTGTGGAGGGATAATGAGGGATAATGAAGCAAGACTGTAGCTGATCTCTGTAAGACGGGCCTCGATAAATAAAGGTTGAATGAATAAATCAATACAAGTCTGCCACAGCACATCCAGTGTGGATACTGGGTTAGTCTTTCTCTTCTGTATACACCTTTAAATCCTATTCCCAGCACTGCCGCACAGCCTTCATCCTGCTCTTTCTATCCGACGGGTGGATTCGCAGAGTTCCCCGTCTGTTGGTGTCAAGAGCTGGCCTCGGGGCGGCAAGTAGACTAGCGGTTCAGAGCGTCGCGCTCGATTCCCTGAGCCGGCTATGTGAGACATCTGCCCGGGTGCCCTCGAGCAAGGCTCTTAACCCTAATTGCTCCTGTAAATCGCTCTGATTAAGAGCGTCTGCTAAGTGACTCAAATGTAAATGTAACGCCACTGCATTGTTACGTTGTGCCACATTTAGCTTTTCGAGGCTTTTGTAGGGGGAAAAAGATTGGTGTGTTTTTCACTCCGGAAGAGTTTTCAATTGGGGGGATAGTTGGGGTGGGGGTGGTATTACCATCAGAATGATGGGTTCGTATACACAGTACTCCTTCTACTCTGTCTAGGAGTCCTTTACTGACCGACTTTCGGGCTGGACTCTCCTCCAGTTGTCTCTCTGCTTGTTTTGATCCATTTCCATCCATACAGATAAATATACGTCCCTATGAAGAGCAGTGGTCACCTAGCAGTAACTGTTCCTGCTGGGCTCCAGGCTGTTGTCGGTGGAGAATAAAGTTGTGTGTGTTGTCGGTGGATATGAGAGGGAGAGGAGTGTTTTCTACGTAAGACAGCCATGCCTGTAAGCCAGGTCAGGGGTTCACTGGTTTCCATGGCTTTGACTTTCCCTCCTGCCGCAGCGCAGAGCCAGCTGTTGTCAGTTGTAGCCACTGAAATATCAGGCAGGGAAAACAAGAAAGATAGCCTCCTCTCTGAAAATATCCACTGTTTGCACTTCTTATACCCTTTGTTGGGTTGTGGCTATCAATCTCCACATTTAAGAAATGCCAGATTTTCAGAACAGACCTGACACAGAATGAATGGAGTTACACATTTATTTTCACTAGGCTAGACATTTTTATCCAGTTTTTGTAAATGTTGAGATAGTGGAAACCTTCCCATTCTCAATGGTGTGATTCATACCCATGCCTCCTTTTGAGGACTGGGATTTGAATCAAATGTAAATACTTAAGTGCGTGCACAAACTCTTTGTCATTCCTTCCCCTATGTATTTATTGAGTTCAGATATTCAGACCAAACAAAAACATTCCAACGGTTCCAACATGAATCCATGAGGTTCATTTGTTTTATTGTTCAGTTTATCATCGAGGGCTCTCATTTAACAATGTCCATCATCGGTTCCAAGAACTATTAAACTGAAACATCAAACGAGAAGGAGAAAGAACTTTCCAGAAGTCCTCTACCTCCAGGAATGGACTGCCAGTAGGCTCTTACGTCAGTGTCCCACACCCTCTGCAGTTAGTCAGTCAACCTTGGGAGGCTCAGTCAGTCAAGGGGAGGCAGGGGATTGTGAGTTTGGTGAGAGCGTAGTCTCTCAGCTCTGGTTCACTGAGAGGAGGGTGGAGAACAACCTTTTAAGTGTTTGCAGGTGTCCTTTTTGAGAGAGGAACACCGCCTTTCTCCTCTGATGTGTTTCTGCGTCGTTCACTATCTAGCTTTCTTGCAGCCGTCCATTCAGCCAGACTTGACTCAGACGTTATTTATTTTGGTGCTCTTCCTAAAGCCTTCCTGTCCTGGGTCTCTCTGTGTGTGAGCGTTTCCTCTCCATGGGCCCTCGTCAAAGGTAGTGCACTATATAGGGAATAGGGTGCCATTTGGGACGCGGTCCAAGGGTTGACCTTTTGACCTCACTGCACCTGGTCCACATATCCTCCCGGGTCACCATTCCGCTTATGTTGTCCCACCTGTTGTGAATCAAGCATTCATTTTCTCAAGGTGTCATTTGATAGAATCAACTCAAAGTTTTTCAAGCTGTGATGACAGATATGGGTCAGTCAAAAGCCTCACCTGACCCGTTGCTCAGGAAAAGCTGCTCGACCATTCCACGGTTGTTGTTCTAGTTGTGTTGAAGAAGGAAGACGTGCAAAGGTCACGGGATTGTGCTTCTGTTCACCTGTGGTTGAAAAAGGAAGAGACAGCCAAATGTTACGTTGACAGCAACATGAAACCAAGCAGGACTGCTTTAAACCGCGTGTCAACAGCCAGCACCTGATCAATGGAGTAATCCATCACAGGAATTCATATTTGCTATGTTGATAGTATCACTGTCACCCTTCTGAAAGTCTATAAATGCACAGGCTCTCCACTGACATTTCTGGTCGTAAGTCAGGGGACTTGCACTCTTTCCTCACTTGGGAGACTGGCCATTTAACAACTTTGATATGTAGGTTAGCAGAACTCATGAGAATATTTACGATATTTATTACATGGACTTCAAAGATGTCGTTGAGTTACTAAATGGATGTAAGGCGGGTACATAGATGGCAGCGCACGGGGAGAGTATTTACTGCTTTTTCTTCATCTCGCTCTCTCCTGCATCTCTCTCTTTCATCCACTACGGGGCATTTCCTGTCCTGGGCCATTTTTCATATCAGCAGATAGTAGGCTCCTAGGCCTGCTAGTACGACAGGAAGCACTGAGCAGACACAAGCAGCCTTTGACAGGAAGGATGATAAATAGCTCATTTCCAAGATAGCATGCTCTTTTCCAAGATAGCATGTGCATCCCAAATGGCACCCTATTTCCTTTATAGTGCACTGTTTTTGACCAGGTTCCATAGGGCTCTGCTCAATAGTAGTGCACTATATAGGGAACAGGGTGCCATTTGGGATGCATCCAGCTTCTTCTTTGTCTCGGCTCATTCACAAAGAGGATGTCCTCTCTCTTATCTTGCATTAATAGTTTAGAGGGGATATGGAAAAGGAGCATGTTACAAAGCAGAGGTTGCCGGGAGGAATTCAACTCTGGAATAACACCATGATGAACCAGCTACTAGCAGCATCAATAAAATATGGTGCTTTTAGTCAGTTTCACTGCTGGAACAAGCACCACAAGACCACTCCAACAATAGGCTTTAATGGAACCATGCTATTTGACACCACACCATGCTCTGTGTGTTCCTAAGACGACAGGGTAAAACAAATACACCATCTGAATCATGAATTTTTTATTTATTGGTAGTTTTGCTCAGGGTCAAGAGAGAGCCGAAGCATAACATCCACTACTAGCATGTTTTATTACTGCGCACATACACTCACTAGCTGTGTAGAGATACACACACACACTCACTAGCTGTGTAGAGATACACATACACTCACTAGCTGTGTAGAGATACACATACACTCACTAGCTGTGTAGAGACACACACACTCACTAGCTGTGTAGAGATACACACACACTCACTAGCTGTGTAGAGATACACACACACTCACTAGCTGTGTAGAGATACACACACACTCGCTAGCTGTGTAGAGATACACACACACTCACTAGCTGTGTAGAGATACACACACACTCACTAGCTGTGTAGAGATACACATACACTCACTAGCTGTGTAGAGATACACACACACTCACTAGCTGTGTAGAGATACACACACACTCACTAGCTGTGTAGAGATACACACACACTCACTAGCTGTGTAGAGATACACACACACTCACTAGCTGTGTAGAGATACACACACACTCACTAGCTGTGTAGAGATACACATACACTCGCTAGCTGTGTAGAGATACACATACACTCGCTAGCTGTGTAGAGATACACATACACTCGCTAGCTGTGTAGAGATACACATACACTCACTAGCTGGGTAGAGATACACACACACTCGCTAGCTGTGTAGAGATGCACATACACTCGCTAGCTGTGTAGAGATACGCACATACACTCGCTAGCTGTGTAGAGATACGCACATACACTCGCTAGCTGTGTAGAGATACGCACATACACTCGCTAGCTGTGTAGAGATACACACATACACTCGCTAGCTGTGTAGAGATACACATACACTCACTAGCTGGGTAGAGATACACACACACTCGCTAGCTGTGTAGAGATGCACATACACTCGCTAGCTGTGTAGAGATACGCACATACACTCGCTAGCTGTGTAGAGATACGCACATACACTCGCTAGCTGTGTAGAGATACGCACATACACTCGCTAGCTGTGTAGAGATACACACATACACTCGCTAGCTGTGTAGAGATACACACATACACTCACTAGCTGTGTAGATACACGCACACAAACTAGCTGTGTAGAGATACACAAACACACGCTCACTAGCTGTGTAGAGATACACACATACACACACACTCACTAGCTGTGTAGAGATACACACACACACGCACAAACTCACTAGCAGTATAGAGATGCACACACTCACTAGCTGTGTAGAGATACACACACTCACTAGCTGTGTAGAGAAACACACACACTCACTAGCTGTGTAGAGATACACACACACACTCACTAGCTGTGTAGATACACGCACACCCACTAGCTGTGTAGAGATACACAAACACAAGCCCACTAGCTGTGTAGAGACACACATACACACACACTCACTAGCTGTGTAGAGACACACACACACACACACACACACACACACACACACACACACACACACACACACACACACACACACACACACACACACACACACACACACACACACACACACACTAGCTGTGTAGAGACACACATACACACACACTCACTAGCTGTGTAGAGACACACACACACACACACACACACACACACTAGCTGTGTAGAGATACACACATACACACACACACTCACTAGCTGTGTAGAGATACACACACGCACACACTATCTGTGTAGAGATATATACACACACACACTAGCTGTGTAGAGATACACACACACACACACACACACACACTAGCTGTGTGGAGATACACAACACACACTAGCTGTGGCTGGTGTGTTTCAGCGTCTTTTTCTTCTGCCTGGTATGTGAAGGATATCTCCATGTTGACTGGTGTAGAGATGCATGCAGACATCTTGCTATATACTTGGTATTTCCACTCTTATTTAAGCCTCAAGGTTGTTGTGAATAGCCACTTCTATGAATGACATACACATTGTTATGTTCAATACTGAGATTGATGGTTCTTATGTCCGTTACATTGGAACATTAAACATTTTGGTGTTCAGTTTAAGTCTATGGTTGCTTCTCAAATGACACCCTTTTTCCTATATAGTGCACTAGATTTTAGCATAATGCCATAGGGCTCTGCTAGTGCACTATGTTTGGGAAGAGTTGTATTTTGGGGGGATTCCGTCTTTGTCTAGCAATTTGATGATCTAAACAAACCATTAAAACGTTTTCTCAGTTGAAATGTGATCAACCACAGCTCTCAAGCATGAGAGAAGAACACCTCATTTAAACAGATCTTATTTCTGGGAAGATGAGTTAAATCAACAACACTGGAACACTGGAGATTAATATTTGTAGTGACATCTGATCAATCCTTCACCGCTCTCCAAACACTTTTTAATTGGAAAATAGGAGATTTAGGGCTGTGTAATCACAATCCAAATATTTCACCCAGACCCAAATTCCCACGTGTGTTCTTGAGCTGAGAACACTGGAGCTCGTCTTTGCATAGCAACGTGTGCCTGCTCTGCCTTTCTGCCCTACCTGCCTGCTCTGCCTTTCTGCCCTACCTGCTCTGCCTTTCTGCCCTGCCTGCCTGCTCTGCCTTTCTGCCCTACCTGCCTTTCTGCCCTACCTGCCTGCTCTGCCTTTCTGCCCTACCTGCCTGCTCTGCTTTTCTGCCCTGCCTGCCTGCTCTGCCTTTCTGCTCTGCCCTACCTGCCTGCTCTGCCTTTCTGCCCTACCTGCTCTGCCTTTCTGCCCTACCTGCCTGCTCTGCCTTTCTGCCCTACCTGCCTGCTCTGCTTTTCTGCCCTGCCTGCCTGCTCTGCCTTTCTGCCCTACCTGCTCTGCCTTTCTGCCCTAACTGTCTGCTCCGCCTTTCTGCCCTACCTGCCTGATCTGCCTTTCTGCCCTGCCTGCCTGCCTGCTCTGCCTTACTGCCTTTCTGCCCTACCTGCCTTTCTTCCCTACCTGCCTGCTCTGCCTTTCTGCCCTACCTGCCTTTCTGCCCTGCCTGCCTTTCTGCCCTACCTGCCTTTCTGCCCTGCCTACCTGCTCTGCCTTTCTGCCCTACCTGCCTTTCTGCCCTACCTGCCCGCCTGCCTTTCTGCCCTGCCTGCCTGCTCTGCCTTTCTGCCCTACCTGCCTTTCTGCCCTACCTGCCTGTCTACTCTGCCTTTCTGCCCTGCCTGCCTGCCTACTCTGCCTTTTTGCCCTGCCTGCCTGTGCTGCCTTTTTGCCCTAACTGCCTGCTCTGCCTTTCTGCCCTACCTGCCTGCCCGTGCTGCCTTTGTACCCTACCTGCCTGCCTGCCTGCCTTTCTGCCCTATCTGCGCTGTCTTTCTGCCCTACCTGCCTGCCCGTGCTGCCTTTGTGCCCTACCTGTCTGCTCTGCCTTTCTGCCCTACCTGCCTGCCCGTGCTGCCTTTGTGCCCTACCTGCTCTGCATTTCTGCCCTGCCTGCGCCGCCTTTCTGCCCTGCATGCCTGCTCCGCCTTTCTGCCCTGCCTGCCTTTCTGCCCTGCCTGACTGCGCTGCCTTTCTGCCCTGCCTGCCTGCCTGCCTGCGTTGCCTTTCTGCCCTGCCTGCCTGCCTGCGTTGCCGTTCTGCCCTGCCTACCTGCTCTGCCTTTCTGCCCTGCCTGCCTGCGCTGCCTTTCTGCCCTGCCTCCCTGCTCTGCCTTTCTGCCCTACCTGCGCTGCCTTTCTGCCCTACCTGCCTGCTCTGCCTTTCTGCCCTGCCTGCCTGATCTGCCTTTCTGCCCTGCCTGCCTGCTCTGCCTTTCTGCCCTACCTGCGCTGCCTTTCTGCCCTACCTGCCTGCTCTGCCTTTCTGACCTACCTGCCTGATCTGCCTTTCTGCCCTGCCTGCCTGCCTGCTCTGCCTTACTGCCTTTCTGCCCTACCTGCCTTTCTTCCCTACCTGCCTGCTCTGCCTTTCTGCCCTACCTGCCTGCTCTGCCTTTCTGCCCTACCTGCCTGCTCTGCCTTCCTTCCCTGCCTGCCTTTCTGCCCTACCTGCCTTTCTGCCCTGCCTGCCTTTCTGCCCTACCTGCCTTTCTGCCCTGCCTACCTGCTCTGCCTTTCTGCCCTGCCTGCCTTTCTGCCCTGCCTGCCTGCTCTGCCTTTCTGCCCTGCCTGCCTTTCTGCCCTACCTGCCTTTCTGCCCTACCTGCCCGCCTGCCTTTCTGCCCTGCCTGCCTGCTCTGCCTTTCTGCCCTACCTGCCTTTCTGCCCTACCTGCCTGCCTACTCTGCCTTTCTGCCCTGCCTGCCTGCCTACTCTGCCTTTCTGCCCTGCCTGCCTGTGCTGCCTTTTTGCCCTAACTGCCTGCTCTGCCTTTCTGCCCTACCTGCCTGCCCGTGCTGCCTTTGTACCCTACCTGCCAGCCTACCTGCCTTTCTGCCCTATCTGCGCTGTCTTTCTGCCCTACCTGCCTGCCTGTGCTGCCTTTGTGCCCTACCTGTCTGCTCTGCCTTTCTGCCCTACCTGCCTGCCCGTGCTGCCTTTGTGCCCTACCTGCTCTGCATTTCTGCCCTGCCTGCGCCGCCTTTCTGCCCTGCCTGCCTGCTCCGCCTTTCTGCCCTGCCTGCCTTTCTGCCCTGGCTGCCTGCGCTGCCTTTCTGCCCTGCCTGCCTGCGTTGCCTTTCTGCCCTGCCTGCCTGCCTGCGTTGCCATTCTGCCCTGCCTACCTGCTCTGCCTTTCTGCCCTGCCTGCCTGCGCTGCCTTTCTGCCCTGCCTCCCTGCTCTGCCTTTCTGCCCTACCTGCGCTGCCTTTCTGCCCTACCTGCCTGCTCTGCCTGCCATTCTGCCCTGCCTGCCTGCTCTGCCTTTCTGCCCTACCTGCTCTGCCTTTCTGCCCTAACTGCCTGCTCCGCCTTTCTGCCCTACCTGCCTGATCTGTCTTTCTGCCCTGCCTGCCTGCCTGCTCTGCCTTTCTGCCCTACCTGCCTTTCTGCCCTACCTGCCTGCTCTGCCTTTCTGCCCTACCTGCCTGCTCTGCCTTTCTGCCCTTCCTGCCTGCTCTGCCTTTCTGCCCTGCTCTACCTTTCTGCCCTGCCTGCCTGCTCTGCCTTTCTGCCCTGCCTGCATTTCTGCCCTACCTGCCTTTCTTCCCTACCTGCCTGCTCTGCCTTTCTGCCCTGCCTGCCTCTCTGCCCTGCCTGCCTTTCTGCCCTGCCTGCCTGCGCTGCCTTTCTGCCCTGCCTGCTCTGCCTTTCTGCCCTGCCTGTCTGCGCTGCCTTTCTGCCCTGCCTGCCTGCGCTGCCTTTCTGCCCTACCTGCTCTGCCTTTCTGCCCTGCCTGTCTGCCCTGCCTGTCTGCCCTGCCTGTCTGCGCTGCCTTTCTGCCCTGCCTACCTGCTCTGCCTTTCTGCCCTGCCTGCCTGCTCTGCCTTTCTGCCCTGCCCTGCCTGCACTGCCTTTCTGCCCTACCTACCTGCATGTCTGCCTGCCTGCCTCTGCCTGTCTGTCTGTATCCATGTGTCTGATTGTTTTGGCAGCACAATTTCGATCTTTCATGCAGCTGTGAATATTTGTTAAGAAAGCCCACATCGAAAGTAAAATCATTCCTTTTTGCTCCTCACACTTCAAACACTTGGCAGTGCTCTGGGAGCCATGAGAACACGGTGGGTCTCTGGAGAACCCAGCAGCAGAAAGGCCAAAGCTAGCTTGTGTCCAAAATGGCACCATGTTCCCTATTTAGTGATCTACTGGTCAAAAGTAGTGCACTATATAGGGAAAAGGGTTCCATTTGAGACGCAGACCAGAGTCAAGCAGCTGCAGGGGAGGGGGATGACCCAGCCGGTCTCTCTGAGGAGGCAATGATACTGGAAAATATTATATCAAAATCCCTTTTCTTTTCCTTTCAATTCACTCTCTCCACCAACTTTAAGAGTCCCCATTTAAGATTTGAATAATTGTATCATATATATTTTATTACATGTCGTTTATTGGCTTTTTCCTCCACCAACAAGCTTATTTGGGCCTTTTGTAGCTACAGGCTGTTTACTTGTGTTTTTGGCTTCAAAGTAGTTTTGTCCTCCAGTACTTTTCCAACTCCCACTCGTCTTTTACCTCCCCCCAGGTAGTGTAGGCCGTCTGTTGTGTTCGTTAGCCACGGGGCTCTCTCTTTCTTTCTCCCCTTCTCTCTATCTCGCTCTTTCTTCACCTCTCTCTAGCTCTCACTATCCCTCATGGAGGAAATGATACCTGCCTGAATTTTGGCCTATCTACTCAGCATAGGCGGACATCCTTGTGTTCGGGCCCTTCCAAATCTTTTATTTATTTTGATTTTTTTTTGCAAATACACTTGTCAATTTGAGAATCTAGGCCTTGGAGAGTTTTCACCCCACGAGACCCACCATGTTTAAATGTGATGTCTTTAATATTGCCAGGCTGCTGTTTCCCCCCTGGCTGGCCTGCACGGTCGGACAAAGCGTAGGTAGCTTCATTGAGAGCTGCCTTCATGGTTCAGGCTGAAGACTACTGTTGCCATATTGATTGTTATGCTTGACCTCTCTATGCGTTTAAGGTCCACTCTAGGGACAGATTGTGTTTCGACTTTAGCAAAGTAAGAACCTCATTCAAATATGAAAGGTATTTGTAATGATTTCCTGTTCTATTCTGTAATGTGAAATGAATTGGCCTATAGACCTATATTTCAGTTGGTTCAATTAAGTCCGCCAATATTAGTTATGCTCTTTCTCTTTTCGAACTATAAATACCCCATCTGACTGAGTGATAACCCTGAGAGCCACTGTGGCCTGCCTCTCCCATGTGAATTCCAAGCCCAGAGTTGCAGAACACAACCAATCTGTGTGCATCCATATGGCAGAGGCTTGGCATAAGCAAACGTGTCAGCCTCAGTCAGCGCAGGGAACTGGGACCTCATTGTGTAGAGTGCCTCAAATGGCACCTTATTCGCAAATAGTTCACTACTTTTGAGCCCTATGAGCCCTAGTCAAAGGTTGTAGACTATATTGGTGTTTGTCTCGCTACGAGTAAAAGTGTATGCTTATCGAGACTGCGAAAGATTCAATTCAATGGAACTTTATTTGTCTCCTTTAGGGCCATATCAGTAGTAGGATCATATCAGACTTTTCAGCAGTTTCCTCCTTACCCATCCAAGACTTTTATAAATGTTAAAGGACTAGTTCACTATTTTACTTGATGTTAGATGATTCCTTACCCTGAAAGTTGTCTATGGACCAGGAGAAACTATGATTCATGGTTCAGTTTACTTTAAACAGCAATTTCAAACTTTAGCAACCGCTAGCTAAAAATCTATGGAAGAGATGTGAGCATGTTTACAAAAATGATGTCCAAATCATCTGAAATCGACTCCATATTTGGTTTGATGTTACTTAACCCTCCTGTGTTCTGGTCAAATTGTGTTCTGGTCAAATTGGACCGATTTACAAGTTTTCTCTCTGAAAAATGTAGTTAATTTAATCTGATTGTCATAAGGTTCCATGACTTTGTCCACACAGGGCATCTGAACACACATTTTCATAAAATATGGTGTGTTTTATTTAACTTTTGTACACCTGTGGTGTTCCCGGTCAAAAATGACCGGTCATTAGAAGTAAATGTGTGAGACTACAATTAGTGTTTAAAATTGAGTTCAGGCACATGCCCATTCATCAGATGGACACACTTCCTCTCCCAGACCCCACATGCATGTGTGTTTGAGCACACACACACACACACACACATCTCACTTCCCTTCTTGGCTTCCATTGCAACCCCCATGGGAATCTTTTCCCAATAGAATCTTTCTCGCATGGGAACCACACCTGTTGGCATTCTCACAAACAATCGCAACATTGTTTCAACAATATATAGAACTTTTCTCGCAGCTCTGGTATATAAAGCTTTTTTGAGGCATTGCTCACAATTCATTCTGTGGCAGCACAATGACCAAACGATATACTGTATGTGAAGCTCTTGATCATATATTTGATCCTGACACTGGTGAGGAGGAGAGAGGCCAGGAAACTGACAGTGAAGATGCATTAGAGGAGGAAGTGTCAGAAGTTGAAGACATCACAGAATATGATCCAGACCAAGAGACAACCGATGTGGAACAACCCAGCGATGAGGAAGAGGGCCCTGCTGAGTTTGTTGTTACATTCCGGTCAAATAATTTATCCTGGACTTCATCCCCACCTGAGAGGAGAAGTTGGCTGAAAATGTTATCAGGATGACCCCAGTGCCAATGAGATACGCCATATCCCGGGTTTATGACATAACATCCTGCTTCGAACTGTTCCTGACAGAGTCAATCGAAATGATAGTGATAAACATGACCAACTTGGAGGGGAGATGCATTTACCAAGACAACTGGAAGGAGGTGGACCGGACAGACGTCCAAGCATACGTGGATCTCTTGATTTTGTCCGGTTTGTACAGAACCAGAAACAAATTACCACCAGGTTATGGGATCCAGAGTCTGGTCGGGGGATTTTCCTGTGCCACTATTGGACTCCAGACATTTCAGGTGTTGTCTCGGGGGATTAGTTTCGACAACCATGATACAAGACCAGGCTGCCGTCAACAAGGCAAGCTGGCAGCGATCAGAGAGGTTTGGCGCTAGTGGGTGGAGCGCCTGCCACTCATCTATAAACCAAGTCCAGACATCACAGTGGATGAGCGTCTGGTCACATTTAGGGGACGCTGCCCATTCAAACAGTACATGCCAAGCAAACTGTGTAAATATGGAGTAAAGATATGGGAAGCATGTGATGCCAGGACAAGTT
The DNA here is from genome assembly GCF_021184085.1 of Oncorhynchus gorbuscha. Lineage (NCBI taxonomy): Eukaryota > Metazoa > Chordata > Actinopteri > Salmoniformes > Salmonidae > Oncorhynchus > Oncorhynchus gorbuscha. The sequence goes on from NC_060189.1 coordinate 35,590,774, forward strand.
ATGCCTGAAACATGTAGGTTTACACCTGCTGACCTGCTGGAAACCTGCTGGCGGTGTTCTCGAAAGGAACCAGACAAACCTGCTGACGGTGTTCCCGAAAGGAACCAGGCAAACCTGCTGACGGTGTTCCCGAAAGGAACCAGGCAAACCTGCTGACGGTGTTCCCGAAAGGAACCAGGCAAACCTGCTGACGGTGTTCCCGAAAGGAACCAGGCAAACCTGCTGACGGTGTTCCCGAAAGGAACCAGGCAAACCTGCTGACGGTGTTCCCGAAAGGAACCAGGCAAACCTGCTGACGGTGTTCCCGAAAGGAACCAGGGGAAGCGAGTGGTCCTGGAAATGACTGCAGGTCTCCAGGGGCACAACATAACATGTGACAATTGCTTCAACTCATATGCTTTTGGTCAGGAGCTGCTCCAGAGAAAATGACCATGGTGGGGACGGTCAGAAGGAACAAGCCTGAGTTGCCTCCTGCCTTTTACTCACTACCAAGGACAGGGATCGTTTTTGCTCTAAATGTTTCTTCACCGATACACACACACACACACACACACACACTTGTGTCATACTGCCAGAAGAAAAAGAAGAATGTGCTCCTGATGACAACTCTGCACAGGGATGCCGCTGTGAGTACCAGGGAGGACAGGAAGCCCAGCGCTGTCCTGGATTACAACAGGAACAGAGAGGAGCTGACAACCTTGATAAGGTGTGTAAAAATGAGACCTGTTGTTGTTTGGTGAAATGCGGAGTCCTGTTGTTTGTGAACAATATGGAGTCAATTCTAGTCATTTGAATATGTACATATGTTTTGGATGTGATAAGTTAAAACAACGCTTTGATGCAATTTTTCATATTACTAAGTATCACTTGTATGTACTCATTATTTTATTTACTGATTGTTGCACTTTTGCCGGTTACTGGCACCTACTCTTATAAGAGGATGACGGCACGTTGGCCCATGATGGTGTTCTTCAACATCCTAGATGTGTCGGCCTACAACGAGCTTGTCGTGTGGATGGAGGTGATTCCAGGCTGGAAACAGGGGAAATTCTTCAAGAGGAGACTATTCCTAGAAGAGTTGGGGGAAAGCCATGGTGGCACCCCTCACTCAAAGGCGCCAACACCTTCCTCCAACACCATCGTCTGCTGGATTGGTGAGCGATATACAAGGGCCAGAAGCTAGATCTACGGCCGGCAGAGACAGAAGAGACAGGAGGAAGAGGGGCGATCTGTGTGCACCAAGAGATGTCAAAACGAGCATTATGTGCCATAAACGCAGTGCATATATTTGCCAGGCACATGCAACAACCAGCCTGTATTGTCAACATGTGCACGAGAACAACACAAAATGTATCTACCATTGATTGACAGATTGTCAACGTTTTCATGTTTTTGTTATTGTTAGTACTGTTATTGTTACTGTTGGTCTTTAATGTGTTCAGACATACATTTTGTAATATGGTTCAGTTTTCACGTGTTTGAGCTCAGGTCAATGAGGCCTACAGGCCATAAATAGCAAATAGAAGTTCAAAACTTGTCATGTTCACAGGAACTTGAGTTGATAAAAAGATCTAACACAACATTAGGTGATAATATATGTATTATTATGGATTTATAATCAGCTATAATGGGGACGGTTATTTTGGACCGGGAACACAGAATTAATGAACATGAAACGAACACAACAGGAGGTGAGTTGGCCATTAAAAAAAAACATGCTCACATTACTTCCATCGATTTGTAGCATGTGGTGGCTAAAGGCAGCTGAAGCTTGTAATGGCTATATATAGAGAACTGAACCATGAATTACAGTTTCTCCAACCCCATAGACTACTTTCAGGGTGAGAAATCGTCTAACGTCAAGCTGTAAAGCAGTGAACTACTCCTTCAATAGAGTCATGTCAACTATAAGCACTCGAATGTCAAAGCCAAACCTCCTCATGTACTGTATGTATTTAGCAGACACAGGCTAACTGTGATGTGGCTGTATTTGATCTAAGTGGAGTTGCCATGTAAGAGAGCTCTTGGTTTGTAATATTTTCCTTAGATATCGTAATAACATGGGGTCCTTAGAATATAATAGTACAGGCCATTTAACAGACGCTTTTAACCAAAGTGACTTTTTCATCCTCAAATACATTTTCTCATGGGTGGCCACAGTGGGAATTGACCCTCGATCCTGACGTTGGAAAAGCGTCATGGTCTACCAACTGAGCCACACAATTCACTCTTCACAAACCCAGACACTCATTGAACAGGTTAGTGGCAGACAGACAAAAAAAAAATCTAAGTTCAAAAATATTTTTGAGAAGCCTTTAAGGAAACTAAGCACTGAACCTCTGCCTTGGCCCCAGAGTGAGTCACCTAGCAGATAGGTCCTACAGTAGCTTCACCGCCACAGGCTCAGCTGCCGCTCTGCGTTAGTGGTGCTTCGCCCTTTTAGGCCTGAACATCTCTCTGTGTACAAACACCACTGACCTTACCAAACACTGCTGGCTCCTACACAACGTGTGGGTGTGTGTGTGTGTGTGTGTGTGTGAAAAAACACTTCCCCCTACACCGCTGGCTCCTACACAACACACGGCTCATTCATCAGGCTAAGTGACCCGCCACCAGCCAGCTTAGCACTTGTCTGGTGGTAGAGCTGGTGGCTGGAGTTGTGTTGGGTTGGGGCTGAGGCAGGGCTGGAGCTAGGGTTGTCCTGGAGCCAGGGCTGGTGGCTGGGGTTGGGCTGAGGCTACTCACAGATGTATAAAGGAGGGCAGCTAGAGCTGGTGGCGGATTGGGGCTGAGGCTGGCCAGGGCAAGGCTGGAGCGGGCTGGTGGTAGAGCTGCAGGGCTGGGGTTGGGTTGAGGCTGGGCTGGAGCTGTGGCTGGGGTTGGGCTGGGCTGGGCAGGGCTGGAGCTAGGGCTGGTGGTAGAGCTGGTGGCTGGGGCTGTGTTGGATTGGGGCTGAGGCTGGGCAGGGCTGGAGCTAGGGCTGGTGGTAGAGCTGGTGGCTGGAGTTGTGTTGGGTTGGGGCTGAGGCAGGGCTGGAGCTAGGGTTGGGGTTGGGTTGGGGCTGAGGCTGGCCAGGGCTGGAGCTAGGGCTGGTGGCTGGGGTTGGGCTGAGGCTGGGCAGCGCTGGAGCTAGGGCTGGTGGTAGAGCTGGTGGCTGGGGTTGTGTTGGATTGAGGCAGGGCTGGAGCTAGGGTTGGGGTTGGGTTGGGGCTGAGGCTGGCCAGGGCTGGAGCTAGGGCTGGTGGCTGGGGTTGTGTTGGATTGGGGCTGAGGCAGGGCTGGAGCTAGGGCTGGTGGCTGGGGTTGGGTTGGGGCTGGGCAGGGCAGGGCAGGGCAGGGCTGGTGGTAGAGCTGGTGCCTGGGGTTGTGTTGGATTGAGGCAGGGCTGGAGCTAGGGCTGGTGGCTGGGGTTGGGTTGGGGCTGAGGCAGTGCTGGCTGTGGCTGGGGTTGGGCTGAGGCTGGGCAGGGCTGGAGCTAGGGCTGGTGGTAGAGCTGGTGGCTGGGGTTGTGTTGGATTGCGGCTGAGGCAGGGCTGGAGCTAGGGCTGGTGGCTGGGGTTGGGTTGGGGCTGAGCCTGGGAAGGGCTGGAGCTAGGGCTGGTGGTAGAGCTGGTGGCTGGAGTTGTGTTGTGTTGAGGCTGAGGCAGGGCTGGAGCTAGAGCTGGTGGCTGGGGTTGGGTTGGGGCTGAGGCTGGGCAGGGCTGGAGCTATGGGCTGGTGGCTGTGGTTGGGTTGGGGCTGAGGCTGGGCAGGGCTGGAGCTAGGGCTGGTGGCTGGTGTTGGGTTGGGGCTGAGGCTGGGCAGGGCTGGTGGTTGGAGCTGGGACTCAGGCTGTACTGTGCTGGTCAGGCAGGCAGCAGACCGGGTGACTGATGTAGTGAGTAATGTGTGTTTATGTTCCAGGGGAGCGGGCTCAGCAGGGCTCCAGAGTGGTGGCCGTCCGGCTGCCCTTCACCGGCCCAGAGGAAGAAGAGGAGGTGGGCTCTGTCAGTCTGGGGCTCAGCACCGGAGGAGGAGGAGGAGGAGACACAGACTCATCAGGGAATGACATATTCTAGTGCTGCTGACCTGCTTTAGTCATTACTGAGACATTACAGAAGAATGCCTCCAAGACGCCTACTACTTCCATCTCCGTTTCATCACACTCAGTGGATCGATGGGGAGACCACTAAAGGCTTCTTATCAGATCTGGACAGAGCTCAGCAGAGAGAGATAACATTCCATTTCTTGTGAAGATCTTCAGACATTCTCTGTTTATTTACCTCTGGAACCAATTACCATGTGTTTGGACCAATTTGCCTGTCAGATAATCAATGTATTGTATGGAGCTATAATCAATGATAGTTTTTTTTTAGCAATAAAGTTGATACTTTTGAGTGGTTTAGTAACAACTGTTATATAAACTGCTATCTTAACTTCATACTTACCCTATGCAAATGAGAAAAATGTCATTCAAATACACATTTTCATTTAAACACAGTCAACTCCAGGCATATCAGTTATGTGGTTGTTTTCATAGCTACATTGTGATATTCAGACAAGTCAGGCACTCATTCAAATGTTTTGTTGAGTTATTCCCCGAGCCCATGTAAACAGTGTGATGTCATGGCCATGCTACTACAGTGCATTGCACTAGACTAGGAGATTGGCTTTTCACCTCATTACACACCCATTTGCTTTCCTGCTGCCCCAGATGAAGATAGTATCTCCGTCCCAAATGGCACCCTATTCCCTGCACTATGTTTGACCAGGGCCCGAAAGGTAGTGGACTGTGTAGGGAATAGTGAATTTGTGACTCAGCCAGTATATCTGATGTTGCTGTGCTGTACGCAACACTAACAACGCCAGCCTAATGAGCATCCTGTTTCAATTCACCAAGTGTGCCAAGAGGAGAAACTAAAAGAGTGTTCCTCTCCCTCCTAGCTAAACCAAAGAGAAGTCGTCTAGTTGGGTCCCATTTCTTATCCAAAGTTCACCAAATGAAGGCGATATGTTGAATCTGCTATAAACTGCTGCTCACTCTCTATGGAGTTAGCCTGGACTCCAAACAGAATATCGCTCCATTTGACTAGTGTTTCACTTCACAGATAGACTGAATCAGTAAAGGGCTGTAGCTAAGTAGAGGAGCAGGATTAAATGTGGCTCCATGTCAGGCCATGCAGTATAGTGATAAGTCATGATGATAAAGAGAGGAAGGAAATGAGATTAATGACAGGAGGGCAGATGGTCTGGCATGACACTGACCAGGAAACTGCACCTCTATCTGCAACAACTCTCTGTCATTCTCGCTCTCCCTCACCCAATCTCCCTCCCTCTCTCGCTCTCCCTCACCCAATCTCTCTCCCTCTCTCGCTCTCCCTCACCCAATCTCTCTCCCTCTCTCGCTCTCCCTCACCCAATCTCACTCCCTCTCTCTCTCTCGCTCACCCTCGCCCAATCTCCCTCTCTCGCTCTCGCTCTCCCTCACCCAATCTCCCTCCCTCCCTCTCTCGCTCTCCCTCACCCAATCTCCCTCCCTCTCTCGCTCTTGCTCTCCCTCACCCAATCTCCCTCCCTCTCTCGCTCTCCCTCCCTCTCTCACTCTTGCTCTCCCTCTCTCTCTTGCTCTCCCTCCCTCTCTCTCTTGCTCTCCCTCTCTCTCTCTCTCTCTTTCTCTCTCGCTCTCTCTCTCTGCCTTGTATCTTCTTTGAAATTGTAAATAGTATTTGATGTAAATTGGTGTAAGATTGATTTCAGCTTTTCAAACGAGAAATTCATCCTACATTGTTGGAGTTGTTTTTTGGATGGGCATGCTCTGTTGAGAAATGCTTCCATGACAGAAAATCAAGGGCTTGTGTCCCAAATGGCACCCTATTTCCTTCATAAAGCCTTCTTTGCCCGTGTTAAAAGCAGTGTGTCATTTGGGATGCAGACAAGGTCCTCCAGTCCATCTGGGGCCATGGCACACGTTCCTGTCGAATAGTAAGACTTACTACACTACAGTACGATGACCTCAGATACATGTAGTGTGTCACTAGCTGGGATTGCTGAGCCGTCCCTGTCCAGGGGAAATATCAAACTTCAGCTTATCTCTGAGCTGGTCTTAAATGTCTGAGCTACAGCTAATCTCTGAGCTGGGGCAAAAACTCTTCACTGTTTAGTAAAGACCAGAGGTTGAGGGGTGCAGAGCGTTCTCTCTCCCCACCCCCACACCAGAGCCTCCAGCTTTCTCTCGGCCAGCCCAGCCCAGCTGTTTATCAAAGCCAGATGTGAGGGGCGGGAAGAGGAGGGAAATCGAGCGTGACATTGACCACTCTCCTCTCACAGTCAGGCACCAGAATGCACTGCAGCGAGGGACAAGACGCCACTTATTTTTACCCACAACCCTACAGCAAACCCAGCCTGGTCCCAGATCTGTTGATGCTGTCTAGCCAACTCCTTGGCGTATGACATGACAATGACCATAGAAGTTGGCAAGACAGCACAATCAGGACTGAAACCAGGCTACAGTAAACGCCACTGTCGTCACTGTGGCGTTTTAACACATCGGAGATGGCACCCTTTCAATATTACTTTGTAGCTTTTTACCCTTTGGACTCCAGAGAGAGGTCTGACATGATTTAGACATGTGCTGGCAGTCCAAACATGGAGTTTTCTAACCCTGACATGAACCATAGGCACCTTATTCCCTACACAGTGCACTACTTTTCATCATAGGGCCCTGGTCAAAAGTAGTGCACTATTTAGGCAAAAGAGTGCCATTTGGGACACAGACACTGACATCCTTATGGAGGAGATACTGTAGTTAGAATTGCACTTAAAACAACTTGTTTTTTTTTACCCCACAGGAACTTCCATCTGTGGATATGGAAGAGGCTGTATATTTGGGAGGGCTTTGAGTGCGTGTTATTCATATTCCATTTGAACCTCAGGGAGGATTCCGCTGTGAGCGTTGAGGTGTTAAATGAAGGATAAATCCATGCAGAACATTAAGGATTCATACTTGTGTTGGGATAGAGAGGTTAGACCGTAGAGCAGAGGTTGTTTAGTTTGAAAATGTTGTAATGATGACTTGGAAAACCCCTAGTAGTGTCTACAAATGTTTATCGTCTTTCAAGATGAAGACGCTACTTGTCTGTGTGTGTCTGTGTGTGTTGTGGTAAAGCAGTACAACTGCTTCTCAAGCATTACTAAACGTTCATATTTCGAACATTTCATTTGGGTTCCATGATTGAATGAGTGCCTCATCTGAAAACTCTTTAAGTCCACTGCTGCTGCCTCTGAGCAGAGTGGACCACACAACAAGCCACTACTCTACTGTACTGGCTCAGTTAAACCTATAGGTCATATTGATCACGGCTTTTACAGTGTTGCTGATAATTGTTTGAGCCTATGTGTCTGAAAAGAATGCTGTCAACTTTGAAGTTGCATTCAGATTACATTGATGGAGACCATCAGATGTGGAAGTTTGTATTTTGAATCTTTGTTTAATCGTATATAGCGTTGCATTTCCAAGTTGTCGACTCATTCTAAAGGATCCCTCCCTGATGACTCGCAAAATGGCAGTTAAATTTGCATATCAAATGAGCTTTTTCCTTTAATTAATCATGTGGAAGGACTTCATGCTTGAGTCCCAAGTGGTACCCTATGCCCTATATAATGCACTGCTTTTAAGCAGAGCCATATGGGCCATGGTCAAAAGCAGTGCACTACATAGGGGATAGGGTGTAGTTTGGGACAGAAACCCTGTATTTCTCTATCTATCCCCCTGCCTGTCCCAGTCAACGTCAACTCCGTGAGCCAGTTAGTTAAAATAATATACTAATGAGATTATGAATGATTTAGATCCTGAGTAGTCTGTTTGGACACAAACAACAACTTTAGTTTCCTTAAGGTGATGGGCTTCATTAGGTAGAATCCTGGGCTGGGTTCCATATGGCACGCTGTTCCCTACATAGTGCACTACTTTTGACCTGGTCCCTATGGGCCCTAGTCAAAAGCAGTGCACAACATAGGGATTAGGGTGCCATTTTGGACATATCCCTATTTGATTGGTGTATAGGAGCCTTGTTATTAGGCCCTACTGAATTTTAATGGGGATAAACCCAGCAGGAGGGCCATAGTTACTGGACTGGATCCAGAACCGCATGGCTGGCAGGCTTGGCGTGAATTCTGTTCTAGTCAGCCAAATTAGGCTCGGCGTGAAGTCTGTTCTAGTCAGTCACATCAAGCTCGCCGGTCAATGACACATGCAACTCTATACGCCCTTGCTAGAAAACTGCATTCCAATGAGCTCATTACTTTACAGAAGGTTTTCTCTCCCAGTCTGAGCTTCATTATGAGGTGTTTGTGTGTGTGTCTGGCAGCTGTTAGATCCTTGTATATGATGGAACAGAACATCACCCCCTCTCCTTTTCCCACCTGAGACAGTGTTTGATGGATGGATAGGTTTAAGAATTCTGAGCACACCTATCGATACTGTAGGCAAATATTTTTTATTGATAACCGAAGATAGACCCCGGCCTGTCATTTCCATCATGAGCAGATTAATCGTAGTGGGCAGAACAAGCAAGGAGGAGGGCACGGCCTCCCGAGTGGCGCAGCGGTCAAAGGCGTCACTACAGATCCGGGTTCGATCCCGGGCTGTGTCGCAGCCGTCCGCGACTGGTAGACCCGTGAGGCGGCGCGCAATTGGCCCGATGGGACAAAGACATCCCGGCTGGGATGTCGTTGTCCCATCGTGCTCTAGCGACTCCTTGTGGCGGGCCGGGCGCATGCACTCTGACTTTGGTCGCCAGCTGGTCGCCAGGTGGCACATTGATGGCTTCTGGGTTAAGCGAGCAGTGTGTCAAGAAGCAGTGTGGCTTGGCAGGGTCGTGTTTCGGAGGACGCATGGATCTCTATCTTCGCCTCTCCCACGTCCATACGGGAGTTGCAGTGATGGGACAAGACTGTAACTACCAATTGGATATCATGAAAATGGGGCAAAAAGGGGTGAAAAGGTAAGGGAACTCCTACTCTGTGAAGTGCACGTGTGCAATGAGTTAATTCGCCTTTGAACTCCTAAACAAAACAATGTTTTGGAAACTTTGACAAAGGGTAAAGTCTACAAAACGTATTGAGAGCAAATGTTTCGCCGATGAGAAAATGTGTAGTATGTCGGCCAAAATCCATAACTCTCCATCTTCTCCTACTGCCAGCCACTGGCCTTCCTTTTCAATCAAATCCCATTTTATTTGTCACATGCATAGACAACAGGTGTAGACTAAAAGTGAAATGCTTTCTTATGGGTCCTTTTCTAACAATGCAGAGTTAGAGATAAGATAACAAATATATAAATAATGACACAGAGAATAACGAATAAAAAAAGAACATGGCTAGATATAGGGAGTAGAAAATAACATTATTATATACTGGGAGTACCAGTATCGAGTCTGTGCAGGGCTACAAGGTAATTGAGGTAGCTGTACGCTACATATAGTTAGGGGTAAAGTGACTAGCAGCAGCTAGAGTACCTCACCACATACTGTGAGTGTGTATGTGTGCAAGAGAGTCAGTACAAAAAAGAGTCAATGCAGGCAGTCCGGGTAGCCATTTGATTAGCTATTTAGCAGCCTTGTTTAGCAGTCTTACCATATTTGGTGGTGAGTGGAAATGCCAAGCAGATGTTTCAGATTTATACATCCGTTGAAACATCTGGCTCCTTGTCCTATCTGTGCTATAGCCCTCAGAGCTTAGCCTTGATAACTGGCCTGAATTATGGAGATATGTAGATATGTCAGATTGTTAGGCAGAGTTGAGTACAAACATAGTCCTGACACATGGTTTATGAACTGATACGCAAAACAACACTGGATTCAAAACATATCATTTTTTAATTTCAATTATTATACAAAATGATTTCAACCAATAGAATGTTATATATGTGAGGGATACAACCATAGCAGCTCTGCAGGTTTTGCTACGAAGTGACAGAATCATTAGATAATGTTTTTGGCTACTGTCTATATGTAGCTTGTTTTTGGTCACAGGTCCAGGAATGGTTGAAGAATTGCAACATTTACCTGGAGCTAACTCTGCAGATAGCACTGCTGGGTGATTTGAAATGTCACAGTCAATCGAGCAATAATATGAAAATACTTTTAGCAAAAATGTTTCTTTAATTTACAATCTGTAGAAACGATGAGAATAGAAAGCTTCTGAACTTTTGTGAAACATCACAGTACAGTTGAAAAATACATGGCAAATAGAATGTAAAAAATGATGTTAAGAGATAGATGGGAGGGTTGAGTGGAGCTAAAGGACGGGACTTAAAACTAACAAAAGATAACTAATGTAAAATATTCTGTGTCCGTGAAAATGATATAGGCTTCTACTTCCTGCTTATACATACTAAGTTTTGTTATCCATTATTTTACTCCATATTAGGGGACAGTTTAAAGGAAAATATATTTAAAAAAATATATACAGTATCAGTCAATATTTGGGACACACCTACTCATTCAAGAGTTTTCTGTATTTTTACTATTTTCTACATTGTGGAATAATAGTGAAGACATCAAACCTATGAAAGAACACATGGAATCATGTAGTAACCAGAAAAGTGTTTAACAAAATATGTATATATATATATTTGAGATTCTTCAAAGTAGCCACACATTGCCTTCATGAGAGCTTTGCACACTCTTTGCATTCCCTCAACCAGCTTAATGAGGAATGTTTTTCCAACAGTCTTGAAGGAGTTCCCACATATGCTGAGCACTTGTTGGCTGCTTTTCTTTCACACTGCGGTCCAACTCATCCCAAACCATCTCAATGGGTTGAGGTTGGGTGATTGTTGAGGCCAGGTCATCTGATGCAGCACTCATCACTCCTTCTTGATCAAACACAGTCTGGAGGTGTGTTTTGGGTCATTGTCCTGTTGAAAAACAAATTAGATGGGATGGTATATCGCTGCCAATGGCTTATCGCTGTATCAACAGTGAAGAGGCGACTCTGGGATGCTGGCCTTCTAGGCAGAGTTGCAAAGAAAAAGCTGTATCTCAGACTGGCCAATGAAAAGAAAAGATTAAGATGGGCAAAATAGCACAGACACTGGACAGAGGAACTCTGCCTAGAAGGCCAGCATCCCGGAGTCGCCTCTTCACTCTTGACGTTGAGACTGGTGTTTTGTGGGTACTATTTATTGAAGCTGCCAATTGAGGACTTGTGAGGCATACGTTTCTCAAACTAGACAATCTCATGTACTTGTCCTCTTGCTCAATTGTGCATCGGGGCCTCCCACTCCTATTTCTATTCTGGTTAGAGCCAGTTTGCGCTGTTCTGTGAAGGGAACGTTGTACAAGATCTTCAGTTTCTTGGCAATTTCTCACATGGAATAGCCTTCATTTCTCAGAACAAGAATAGACTGATGAGTTTCAGAAGAAAGGTCTTTGTTTCTGGCCATTTTGAGCCTGTATTCGAACCCACAAATGCTGACGCTCCAGATACTCAACTAGTCTAAAGAAGGCCAGTTTTATTGCTTCTTTAATCAGAACAACAGTATTCAGCTGTGTTAACATCATTGCAAAAGGGTTTTCTAATGATCAATTAGCCTTTTAAAATGATAAACTTGGATTAGCTAACACAATGTGTCATTGGAACACAGGAGTGATGGTTGCTGATAATGGGCCTCTGTACGCCTATGTAGATGTTCCATTACAAATCTGCCGTTTCTAGCTACAGTAGTCATTTACAACATTAACAATGTCTACACTGTATTTCTGATCAATTTGATGCTAATTTAATGGACAAAAAAATGTGCTTTTCTTTCCAAAACAAGGACATTTCTAAGTGACCCCAAACTTTTGAACGGTAGTGTATATTTACAAAAAATATATATATGGGGGATTGGAAATGATGCAGACAATCACATTGATGGACGCTACAATCTATCTGCAATATTAAAGCTGATCTTCCTCCTAATCTTTTGGTCTGAATCACGTAGTCCTGGCTGCCTGATATGTTGTCAACAATACAGCTCATTGATGTGTAAAAGGCATCATTATATTCAAATCAATCTCAACAGGAGATTCTGCAAGCCAAAATGAAATGGGGAACAACAGACATCTGACTCAACCATGCAAGCATTCCTTTTAACAAGCCAGCCTACAGGAGATTTCTCACATTCAGTTCACCTCTCTTTTTGGATTCAATGAAATCTACAGTACAGTACATTGGTAGAACTATATTATGTTACATTTGATATACAGAACAACAAGAACGGGACAATGAGTGTATGTGAAAGGTGTGATGGTGCAATGCATCCGACTGTTGTGTATTCAATGTGTCAATGTTGTAATTGTAATGAAAAGACTCACGGTCCCTGGATCCTGGTGAGAGAAACACATGTCTGTCAATGAAGATGATCTACATTTGTCCGTGGTGTTTCTAGCTGTAAGACAACACCAGTGTCTGTGGATGTTCTGGTTTAGTGGTGCTGACCTTCCTGGTGACTTCACACTGCCACAGAGGGAGCAGTTACGTCCACATGCCGTGGAAGTAAGTGCTCAATCGCTGACCCTTTTCTCAAGAAGACAGGATTCTCTTTGTCAAGGGAAGAGAGAAAACGGAAGACACGCTGAGGAGAGAGGAAGCAAGACAACAATCAAGCCCCTCATGTCCTCACCCACCACCCCCATGCCCTTTGCCTATGTTCAGTCCAACCCTGCTCCAGGCAGCTGTTTTCTGCAGCTGTAGAGACTCCAGGACATTGGCTCTCCACACTACACATACAGAGCCTCCTATTTGTACAACCAGGGGCCCCATGTTGTGTAGCAACCTCGTGGGCTGTAAGTGTCTTTGAACAAAAAGGTACATTTACAAGTGAAGTACAGTAGTTTGTTTTTTTAATCATTAATAATAATTCATTTAACTTGTACATCACTTTTCATTATTGCAAAGTGAATAAAAAGGAAATCAAACAAACACATTTTAATTGATATGGTAGAAACGGAGATTGAATGTCTATTTGGCTTTGGATGAAAGGCTGGGAGCAGAGGCAGCTTGGATTGGAAAGACCTTGTAGCTTCAGTGGAGGAGGCCTAGATGGTACAGCCAAAGAGAAACAAAGACAGTCTGACAAACAGGCCATGGAGCGCTTCATCAGTTCACCACATCTGCTTCTCCGACGATCAGTTCCTCCGTACGACCAGCTCCAGTAGGTACTTGTCCTCTATTCTCGAACATGTAGCACCCACCTGGGTGATCAAGTGATCAAGCCCCAGAGCAGTCAAAAAAACACACAAAAAAACATTCAAAAGAATTTACAGAGTTTTTACAGAGCTCTTTGCCTAGGCGGCGCTATGACAACCACAGAACTGAACTTTTGGGATATGTACAATTTATTGGAGTAATTTCTCAAATCCCGTTGTCATTATAATTTCAGAAGTCAAAACGTGAAGACAATAAATACATTAATTAAAGCCCTAGACAATAGTTATTACAGTGTATAGAGTGATAGACCTTATATGTCTATATACTGTATATATCTGAGTGAAGGGCCGTGATTTGAGCACTATATATCTGAGTGAAGGGCCGTGATTTGAGCACTATATATCTGAGTGAAGGGCCGTGATTTGAGCACTATATATCTGAGTGAAGGGCCGTGATTTGAGCACTATATATCTGAGTGAAGGGCCGTGATTTGAGCACTATATATCTGAGTGAAGGGCTGTGATTTGAGCACTATATATTTGAGTGAAGGGCCGTGATTTGAGCACTATATATCTGAGTGAAGGGCCGTGATTTGAGCACTATATATCTGAGTGAAGGGCTGTGATTTGAGCACTATATATTTGAGTGAAGGGCCGTGATTTGAGCACTATATATCTGAGTGAAGGGCCGTGATTTGAGCACTATATATCTGAGTGAAGGGCTGTGATTTGAGCACTATATATTTGAGTGAAGGGCCGTGATTTGAGCATGGCTGCATGCAGTCCTGATTACTTATTTAGTCGACAGAGGTTGCTGTGTCAGGGGGTTTTCACAGATGGAGCACAGTTAATCAAAAGGGGGCAGAGGCTGAGACAGTGAATAATGCAAGGATGTAGAAGAGAACATAAAGCTGAAACTCAGCACAGAGCCACTGGAATGAGCTTCATCAAGTAAATATAGAAAATGATACAAATTTGCCTACTAGTTGCTCCCAACTGGAGAATCAGCGCCCTCGGGCAGTGCCGTAGGCTCCAAGCACCGAACACGTCTGCCTGTCTGTGCCGCTGATGTGCTAGGCTACTCCCTGTAGGCTACAGATACTAAATTGGACTCTGAAGACTTTTGTGCCTCTTAAATTTTCAGCACACATTTTTTTTTTAAATTGTTTCTGGTGGAATGAACAAAGATCAATTAACCTGATTCCTTTGTTGTCATCGTGAGAAGATCGCTTAGTCATGTGAAACATGCTGTGTGCTGTTTATGTAAATCACTATTGCACTGTATTACCATAGAAATCAATTTAAACATTTCTCAAAATTAGCCTTCGCTTGTTCTTGACGATTCATATCAGCAGTTCTACATGGCTCTCTGTGTTACTGTCAGAGAGTAGGAAGGAATAGGGAGGTTGGGTAGAACTGTCTGACATTTCTGGTTTTCACACTTCTACCCCTTGGGGACCAGGCTGTCACTGGCGTGTCTGACTCTACACACTCCAGATGTGTCTGTCATTTATAAGCATGTTATTTCTCATGGAAATGCCTCATGTAGTTTCAGCTAACAAATGTAGTTCTCTACCAACACAATTTGGACATTATCTGAGATAGTATTGACAAATTTGAGAGTACAGTTTTGAGATTTAAAAGGAAAAAATATATTTTGTGGAAGTTTGGGCCTCCAACCAAAACCACAGAAATCCTGGCACTAGGACAGAGTAGCCTACATCACTGTTGGCCAACATGTCTTAACGAGAGAAACCGTGTGATTATTAGCTGGCTCGTGTCATATTATCAACGAATCCAACAGTGGATCTGGGTGTTGAGGAGAAAATGCTGCCTGGCTGGAAAAGCTCAAACTGAATCTTTAGAGGGGCAATCAGGGATTGGTACATCCATTTTCACATCAAATTAATGCACTTTTATATTAATGATATACAGGCATTGAATCTTGAAAATATAACTTATAAATGCCTCATGAGCTTAGTTCAACTGTCTTAGCCTATCAGAACCTCGACAAAAAGTGGTAGGGAGTCGCTTTTGTTGTTTGAATTGCCCCTTTAAGAGTGAGTGACCTCTATTTACCACTTTCTGGACAGCATGTCTGAAATAGAATTCATGTCCATGTTCTCTCTACTCTCTCGGTAGACAAAGTGTTTTACTCTGAGAAGAACAATGCTGCCTTCTCTTTGCTATTTTAGGAGAAGTTATCAATACTTTAAAACATATCTAAAAGTTCCACCTTGAAACTTTCATCACTTTAAAAAGGATTTGTGTTAAAGGGAAATGTAAAAAAAAATCCGCTTCACATTCATAATGTCCAGCATCACCTCAACACAAGTATGTGGACACCCCTTCAAATGAGTGGATTCGGCTATTTCAGCCACACTCGTTGCTGACAGGTGTATAAAATCGAATACAACGCCATGCAATCTCCATAGACAAACACTGGCAGTAGAATGGCCTTTCTGAAGAGCTCAGTGACTTTCAATATGGCCCCATCATAAGATGCCACCTTTCCAACAAGTCAGTTTGTCAAATTTCTGCCCTGCTAGAGATGCCCCGGTCAACTGTAAGTGCTGTTATTGTGAAGTGGAAACGTCTAAGAGCAACAATGGCTCAGTTGTGAAGTGGTAGGCCACACAAGTTCACAGAACGAGACCGCCGAGTGCTGAAGCATGTACAATATGCTGTTAACGTTACAGCATACAATGACATTCTAGACGATTCTGTGCTTCCAACTTTGTAGCAACAGTTTGGGGAAGGCCCATTCCTGTTTCAGCATGACAATGCCGCCATGCACAAAGCGAAATCCATACAGAAATGGTTTGTTGAGATCAATGTGGAAGAATTTGACTGGCCTGCACATAGCCCTGACACCAACCCCACCTTTGGGATGAATTAGAACGCTGACTGTGAGCCAGGCCTAATCGCTCAACATCAGTGCCCGACCTCACTAATGTTCTTGAGGCTGAATGGAGGACATGGAAATCTCCACAGCAATGTTCCAACATCTAACACCCAGAAGAGTGAAGGCTGTTATAGCAGCAAAGGGGAGACCAACTCCATATAAATGCTTTTGTTTTTGGAATTAAATGTTTGACAAGCAGGTGTTCACATACTTTTGTAGTGTAGTGTATGTGGAAATGGCACGTTTCTATGTTTTATAGTAGAAAAGATTCCTCCTCCATTAAACTTTACAGTTGGCACTATGCATTCGGGCAGGTTTCTCCTGGCATCAGCCAAATCCCGATTTGTCCGTTGGACTGCCATATGGTGAAACGTGATCCATCATTCCAGAGAACGCGCTTCCACTGCTCCAGACTACAAAGGCGGCACGCTTTATACCACTACATTCTGCATGATGATCTTAAGCTTGTGTGCGGCTGCTCAGCCACGGAAACCCATTTCATGAAGCTCCTGACTAACAGTTATTGCACTGATGTTGCTTCCAGAGGCAGTTTGGAACTTTGTACTGAGTGTTGCAACCGAAGACAGATGATTTTTATGAGCTAAACGCTTCAGCACTTGGCTCCCGTTCTGTGAACTTGTGTGGCCTACCACTTCGTGGCTGACCCGTTGTTGCTCCTAAACATTTCCACTTCACAATAACAGCCCTTACAGTTGACCGGGGCAGCCCTAGCAGGGCAGAAATTTTACGACCTGGCTTGTTGGAAATGTGGCATCCTATGACGGTGCCACGTTAAAAGTCATTGAGCTCTTCAGTAAGGCCATTCTACTGCCAATGTTTGTCTGTGGAGATTGCATGGGTGTGTGCTCGATGTTATACACCTGTCAGCAACGGGTGTGGCTGAAATAGGAGTGTCCACATAGTTTTGTATATATATTGTATGTTGATGTTGGAGATGATGAATATGAAGTTGAAATATCCCTTTAAGGCCACAGGAGACAATAGAAAGTCTGTGTATCATATTTACTAGAACGATAAGTGAGATTGTTTAGTTTCTTTTGAGAACACTTAGTGTTAATATTTTACTAGTTTTAAAATATCACGATTGGTTGAATTTTGGGTTTCTTAGCTGTTATAACCTCCTCTATGGAAATGGTCAAATTCACGTCATGAATGTCATGAAGTATGCCCTTTATGCTTCATTCTAAGGAATCTTTCTGATGTTTTCCACTACAAGAAACTGATTTTCCCATGGCTCTCTTTGGGATCGTAGTGAATGCGCCCTTGTGTGCATGACGGTGATTGATATGTTAAATGTTACACATAATATCTGGAGCTACTGTGTATAGCGTTACACATTCCCTATCCAGTATACTCTCTCTAGATCTATTTGATGGAAGCCCATCACATAGACCCTGTTCACTATGATGCTTTTACTACCATGGTACGACACAGCAGATATTCAAACGTTTTGAACTATGTCATGTGAAGAGGGTTATAACCTGTACATGTATGACACACATGACTTTATACTGTTGATGTGCTGTGGGTCATTTGTGGGCAACGGTCCTTTTGCATCTCCTATAACCTCACTAGCAATGTCCATTCTGTAGCGCAGTGGCCAGTCCATTACCCCCTGCATGGAGTCTCTGCTTTCAATAGATGAAAACAACTGTTTATAGGAGCCAGACCAGACACCAAACCAGCCGCCATTGGAGACTACGACTCATCACTGAACCTCTATTTTATTTCCTGGCAAGCTCCTTCACCTCCCACCTCCATTTTAGCACTTGAATGCCAAGTCTGGTCTGATGACACATGATATAGTCTGATACAGGCAGTGGTGCAATAGTAGGTAATGAGCAGCCAAATGCCTGAGGAACTGTGCACCGCGGTCAAATGAGGGCACAGCCTCTTGTTCATCTATATACTGTATGCCACTCTGAGCACTGCGTTTTAATTGCAAACAAATCACCCGGACGGATAACTCGGACATAGGGGGTGTGGGAGGAGAGGAGGCTGATGATGATGAGGCATTGCCATGACGACAGCATCGGTGGCGGTGGAACTTTGCCGTGGCAACGCTGGAAAGATTGAGAGAACAGAAACACAAAAAGCTCAGCTGGCTGGATGAGAACGATGATGTTGGCTATTGTTATCTCTCTCTGCTCAGACACAGACACCTTGGCGAAGAACCAAGACTGCATTTCCTTGGAGATGTGTTATTTTGTTTTGCCTTAAATATATAAAATTAAATGTTGAATGCCCAGACAGTCTTAAGGTAAAATACTGGTTTTATGTGCAATTTTAAAGTAGCATCAAATGCCCAGAATTCTGTGACCTCTTTTGCATTTTTTGCCTCTGAGGAACTGACCAAAAATTACCAACATATTCAGATCCTGCACATACAAACATTCACCTTGATCTTCAATGGCAAAATAATTAATTGAATTCATGATTCATCAGTGTGTTAGACTATTGAAAATGTAAAACCTATTCAATTTTACTACTGAGGCTGTGACTATCGAGAGCATTGCGTCCTGTTCTGTTGGGGTAAATAGGCATCCGGAGCCTCAGGTGGACATGATCCGTATAATTCAGTTTCGGCTGATTAAATAAACAACGACTCCAATGCATCCTGTAACTGTCACAGAAAGAGTTGCCAAAGTCATCTCCCCAACAGAGATTCTCATCCCCTGCTAGCAGCACAAGACTGACTCACTACCAGTAGGCTTATCTGAGTCTTTTGTTTAGATGATATCAGTGACAGTTACTGGCTTTACGCTAAAATTCTGGCTCTGTGAAGCAAGCCTGTTTTTCACCTCTTGTTTGTTTTTGTACTGGTCGTGCTTCTAAAGGGATGTTCCATTCTGGGACAGGAGTAATATACTAAAGCCAAAGTAAAGTGTAAAAACAAGGAAACATCCCTTTAAGAAGAGGGAGCACACCAAAAGCCAGTTTGATCCAGCCCAGATGTGCCTTACAAGACCAAACCTGCAAAGTCACCACTGTTACGTGTACTTTCAAGTGACACTTCCTCATTGACATTGGCATATGCTTTCTGATCAAAAGTATTGCAATTCATAGGGAATAGGGGGCCTTTTGGGGCACCGCCATGGTCAATTTGAGATTAGTGAACGGCAGCAGATGGGTATGTACAGTTGAAGTCGGAAGTTTACATACACTTAGGTTGGAGTCATTAAAACTTGTTTTTCAACCACTCCACAAATTTCTTGTTAATTAACAAACTATAGTTTTGGCAAATTGGTTAGGACATGTACTTTGCACGACACAAGTCATTTTTCCAACAATTGTTTACAGACAGATTATTTCACTTACAATTTACTGTATCACAATTCCAGTGGGTCAGAAGTTTACATACACTAAGTTGACTGTGCCTTTAAACAGCTTGGAAAATTCCAGAAAATGATGTCATGGCTTTAGAAGCTTCTGATAGGCTAATTGACATCATTTGAGTCAATTGGAGCTCTATCTGTGGATGTATTTCAAGGCCTACCTTCACACTCAGTGCCTCTTTGCTTGACATCATGGGAAAATCAAAAGAAATCAGCCAAGACCTCAGAAAATAATTGTAGACCTCCACAAGTCTGGTTCATCCTTGGGGGCAATTTCCAAACGCCTGAAGGTACCACGGTCATCTGTACAAACAATAGTTTGCAAGTATAAACACCATGGGACCACGCAGCCATCATACCACTCAGGAAGGAGACGCATTCTGTCTCCTAGAGATGAACCTACGAAAAGTGCAAATCAATCCCAGAACAACAGCAAAGGACCTTGTGAAGATGCTGGAAGAAACAGGTACAAAAGTATCTATTTCCACAGTAAAACAAGTTCTATATCGACATAACCTGAAAGGCTGCTCAGTAAGGAAGAAGCCACTGCTCCAAAACCACCTTAAAACATGGGGACAAAGATCATACTTTTTGGTGAAATGTCCTCTGGTCTGATGAAACAAAAATAGAACTGTTTGGCCATAATGACTATTGTTATGTTTGGAGGGAAAAGGGGGAGGCTTGCAAGCTAAAGAACACCATCCCAATCGTGAAGCACGGGGGTGGCAGCATCATGTTGTGGGGGTGCTTTGCTGCAGGAGGGACTGGTGCACTTCACAAAATAGATGGCTTCATGAGGAAGGAAAATGATGTGGTCCTCAATCCCATAGAAAGTTATGTGGGCAGAACTGAAAAAGCATGTGCGATCAAGGAGGCCTACAAACCTGACTCAGTTACACCAGCTCTGTCAGGAGGAATGGGCCAAAATTCACACAACTTATTGTGGGAAGCTTGTGGAAGGCTACCCGAAACGTTTGACGCAAGTTAAACAATTTAAAGACCATGCTACCAAATACTAATTGAGTGTATCTAAACTTCTGACCCACTGGGAATGTAATGAAAGAAAGAAAAGCTGAAATAAATCATTCTCTCTACTATTATTTCACATTCTTAAAATAAAGTGGTGATCCTAACTGACCTAAGACAGGGGATTTTTACTAGGATTAAATGTCAGGAATTGTGAAAAACGGAGTATAAATGTATTTGGCTAAAGTGTATGTTAACTTCCGACTTCAAATGTAGCTAATTAGCTGTGTTTAGCTCAGTGGTGACCCGTCTTTCAGGGCCTGTTTAAGGGCCCGGGGCCCGTCATTCACCTGCTTTGAGCTCACATTTTTTGCCAAAAAATATAAATATGTGTATCATTCAGTTAATAAAGCTGCATACACACATGGTCTATTTTTTGTTTACTTGAGTAAGACAGCTCCAATATGCAGGTGTTTCAGCCTAGCTCAGTGCTTTCTGTGGTGGTGGTGGGGCGAGTCAGCAGAAAATAGGCTTACTGATTGGCTTACTGCTCTGTCACTCATGGGAACAGTACGTCATCGCCAAGTTTAAGTCCTTAGTAAGGGTAGACATCCAAAATGTCTGCCCTTTGGGTCCTGCCATATAGTTATATTACAAGTGTCCTTCCAAGAAGGCTCAAGGTCATTGGCCACAGATAAAATTACGTCAAATCACATATGTATAGTAGCTTTGACTGGACTGATCATGTCAACATCTTACTTTCAAAGTCTTAACTAGCAGTCATCATCATGAATCAAGTCAACAATCTACTGGCAAATCCCTTTTAATCCTTGTCATATGAAGAGAAACAATGAAGAGAAATTATAGATAAAATGTTTCGGTGCTCATGGGCCTTTACACAACAAGTTGGAAATCGCAAATTCATGAATGAGTCGTTTGGAAGGAATCCTCCAAGCATTGCAAAGCAACCACTAACATTAGCCTGCTATTCAATGGAGTGGCTGTGTTTTTTCCTACCATAAATCTAGAGAATGCCAGACTTTGATGACAAAGTTTGATGACACAATTTGCCCACAATGGACCGCCGCGCCCCCTTCACAAGGTGAGTCCAAAAATGTCTTGTATGCTGCTGCATTAAATGATGTAATATGCCAGGGAGATATGTGTACTGTAGCTAAGAAAGTAATACTAGGTGTATGTTGTGTAGTAAGATGTTAGTAGCCCATGTGCCTCACCCTAATAATTTGGTCTATTTACAACAATGCGGTATTGTAAATACATCGTTGGTGGCCGGTGTGTGCTTGTTTGCTGGCATGCATCCCACATGTTTTGTTGTTGTTGTCCCACCAAGATTTACATGCTAACATCGCCACTGGTTTAGCGCAGTTTTTAGATGAGACTGTGAAGGACAAGCTATCTCTAAGCACATCGTCCCCAAACTATGCCCTTCTCCCATATCTCACTTAGATTTCATCCAAAATGGTACCCTATTCCCAATGTAGGGAATCGGGTACCATTTTGGATGCAGCCTTACTGTGTAATTCCCTCGCCAGCTGTACTCACAGATCACTGCACCTGGCGGCAGGCTAGCCTAGTGGTTAGAGTGGTGGACTAGGAACCGGAAGGTTGCAAGTTCAAACCCCCGAGCTGACAAGGTACAAATCTAGGTACAAATCTGTCCTTCTGCCCCTGAACAGGCAGTTAACCCACTGTTCCTAGGCCGTCATTGAAAATAATAATTTGTTCTTAACTGACTTGCCTAGTTAAATAAAGGTAAAAAAAATCTGTCAATTAGCCCATCTAATCTACCTCATCCCCATACTGTTATTTATTTATCTTGCTCCTTTGCACCCCAGTATCTCAACTTGCACATTCATCTTCTGCACATCCTACCATTCCAGTGTTTAATTGCTATATTGTAATTACTTCCCCACCATGGCCAATATATTGCCTTTGCCTCTCTTATCTTACCTCATTTGCACATGCTGTATATAGATTTTTCTACTGTACTATTGACTGTATGTTTGTTTATTCCATGTGTAACTCTGTGTTGTTGTATGTGTCAAACTGCTTTGCTTTATCTTGGTCAGGTCGCAGTTGCAAATGAGAACTTGTTCTCAACTAGCCTACCTGGTTAAATAAAGGTGAAATAAAATAAAAACTGTCCTCACCAGTAGAAAAGTGACAACAGTCAGAGCAGCCTTATATACTCTGGCAGCTTTTTACTGCTTTCTGTATGTATAGCGGGAAGCCTAAAGTGCTTTTTAATGCTTAGCGAAACTCCACCATCATTTTGTGGTTAGCAGCTTGTAAAACCCTCATCACTTGCCTCTGCTCAGCTCAAACTGCTGCCTTGCTTAATTACACTATATAGACATACGCTTCAGGACTGGTTGTGTGTGTTTGGTTTGGTTTTACTTTCCTTGTGGGGACCAGAAGTGCTCACAAGGAAAGTAAAACAGAAAACTCAGACAAGTGAGGATATTTCACCAGTCCGCATAAAGGCTTTTTATTTATCCAGGCAAGTCAGTTAAGAACAAGTTCATATTTACAATGTCAGCCTACCGGGGAACAGTGGGTTAACTGCCTTGTTCAGGGGCAGAACAACAGATGTTTAACTTGTCAGCTCTGGGATTCGATCGAGTAACCTTTCGGTTACTGGCCCGACACTCTAACCACTAGGCTATCTGCCGTTTAGGGTTAGGGTTACAATTTTAGTTAGGGTTCGAATTAGGGATTTGTTTAGTGGGTTGGGTGGGGTTATATCCTTCCTTCTTTGGCCCTGTCCGGGGGTGTCCTCGGATGGGGCCACAGTGTCTCCTGACCCCTCCTGTCTCAGCCTCCAATATTTATGCTGCAGTAGTTTATGTGTCGGGGGCTAGGGTCAGTTTGTTATATCTGGAGTACTTCTGTCCTATTCAGTGTCCTGTGTGAATTTAAGTGTGCTCTCTCTAATTCTCTTTTTCTCTCTTTCTCTATGCCTCAGGACTACCTGACATGATGACTCCTTGCTGTCCCCAGTCCACCTGGCCGTGCTGCTGCTCCAGTTTCAACTGTTCTGCCTTATTATTATTGGACCATGCTGGTCATTTATGAACATTTGAACATCTTAGCCATGTTCTGTTATAATCTCCACCCGGCACAACCAGAAGAGGACTGGCCACCCCACATAGGCTGGTTCCTCTCTAGGTTTCTTCCTAGGTTTTGGCCTTTCTAGGGAGTTTTTTCTAGCCACCGTGCTTCTACACCTGCATTGCTTGCTGTTTGGGGTTTTAGGCTGGGTTTCTGTACAGCACTTTGAGATATCAGCTGATGTACGAAGGGCTATATAAATACATTTGATTTGATTTTGAGTTTAGTTTTAGAGTTACTGTCATGTTTTGTCTTATATTGTCTTGTCATTTTGCTTTCCCTTCTGTTCGTTTTCCCCCTGCTGGTCTTTTTAGGTTCGTTCCCTTTTTTCTCTCTTCCTCCCTCTCTCTCTTCTCTCTATCGTTCCGTTCCTGCTCCCAGCTGTTCCTATTCCCCTAATCAATCATGTAGTCTTTCCACACCTGTTTCCTATCTTTTCCTCTGATTAGAGTCCCTATTTCTCCCCTTGTTTTCCGTTTCTGTCCTGTCGGATCCTTGTATATTGTTCACCGTGCTGTGTCTTTGTCTCGCCCTGTCGTGTCGTGTTTCCCTCAGATGCTGCGTGGTGAGCAGGTGTCTGAGTCTGCTACGGTCAGTGCCTTCCCGAGGCAACCTACAGTTTATGGTCGAGTCTCCAGTCTGTCCTCGTCATTACGAGTGGAATTGTTTTTTATGCTTTGTTTACCGCTCCGATTTGTCTAGGAGTATTGCATATTTCCTTTACTGGAATAAAGACTCTGTTTTCGCCAAGTCGCTTTTGGGTCCTCATTCACCTGCATAACAGAAGGATCCGACGAAAGAATGGACCCAGCGACTACAGACGCTCGTAACACTGCCGTCGAGATCCAAGGAGCCATGCTCGGCAGACACGAGCAGGAATTGTCTGCTGCTCGTCATGCCGTGGAGAACCTGGCCGCTCAGGTTTCCGACCTCTCTGGACAGTTCCAGAGTCTTCGTCTCGTGCCACCTGTTACTTCCTGGTCTGCCGAGCCTCCGGAACCTAGGGTTAATAACCCACCTTGTTACTCCGGGCAGCCCACGGAGTGCCGCTCCTTTCTCACCCAGTGTGATATTGTGTTCTCTCTCCAACCCAACACATACTCTAGAGAGAGAGCTCGGGTTGCTTACGTCATATCACTCCTTACTGGCCGGGCTCGAGAGTGGGGCACAGCTATCTGGGAGGCAAGGGCTGATTGTTCTAACAATTACCAGAACTTTAAAGAGGAGATGATTCGGGTTTTTGACCGTTCAGTTTTTGGTAGGGAGGCTTCTAGGGCCCTGGCTTCCCTATGCCAAGGTGATCGATCCATAACGGATTACTCTATAGAGTTTCGCACTCTTGCTGCCTCTAGTGACTGGAACGAGCCGGCGCTGCTCGCTCGTTTTCTGGAGGGACTCCACGCAGTGGTTAAAGATGAGATTCTCTCCCGGGAGGTTCCTTCCAGTGTGGACTCTTTGATTGCTCTCGCCATCCACATAGAACGACGGGTAGATCTTCGTCACCAAGCTCGTGGAAGAGAGCTCGCGTTAACGGTGTTTCCCTGCTCCGCATCGCAACCATCTCCCTCCTCTGGCTCTGAGACTGAGCCCATGCAACTGGGAGGTATTCGCATCTCGAATAAGGAGAGGGAACGGAGGATCACCAACCGCCAGTGCCTCTATTGCGGACTTGCTGGACATTTTGTCAATTCATGTCCAGTAAAAGCCAGAGCTCATCAGTAAGCGGAGGGCTACTGGTGAGCGCTACTACTCAGGTCTCTCCATCTAGATCCTGTACTACTATGTCGGTCCATCTACGCTGGACCGGTTCGGGTGCTACATGCAGTGCCTTGATAGACTCTGGGGCTGAGGGTTGTTTTATGGACGAAGCATGGGCTCGGAAACATGACATTCCTTTCAGAGAGTTAGACAAGCCTACGCCCATGTTCGCCTTAGATGGTAGTCATCTCCCCAGTATCAGATATGAGACACTACCTTTAACCCTCACAGTATCTGGTAACCACAGTGAGACTATTTCTTTTTTGATTTTTCGTTCACCTTTTACACCTGTTGTTTTGGGTCATCCCTGGCTAGTTTGTCATAATCCTTCTATTAATTGGTCTAGTAATTCTATCCTATCCTGGAACGTTTCTTGTCATGTGAAGTGTTTAATGTCTGCTATCCCTCCCGTTTCTTCTGTCCCCACTTCTCAGGAGGAACCTGGCGATTTGACAGGAGTGCCGGAGGAATATCATGATCTGCGCACGGTCTTCAGTCGGTCCCGAGCCAACTCCCTTCCTCCTCACCGGTCGTATGATTGTAGTATTGATCTCCTTCCGGGGACCACTCCTCCTCGGGGTAGACTATACTCTCTGTCGGCTCCCGAACGTAAGGCTCTCGAGGATTATTTGTCTGTGTCTCTTGACGCCGGTACCGTAGTGCCTTCTTCCTCTCCGGCCGGGGCGGGGTTTTTTTTTGTTAAGAAGAAGGACGGTACTCTGCGCCCCTGCGTGGATTATCGAGGGCTGAATGACATAACGGTTAAGAATCGTTACCCGCTTCCCCTTATGTCATCAGCCTTCGAGATTCTGCAGGGAGCCAGGTGCTTTACTAAGTTGGACCTTCGTAACGCTTACCATCTCGTGCGCATCAGAGAGGGGGACGAGTGGAAAACGGCGTTTAACACTCCGTTAGGGCATTTTGAGTACCGGGTTCTGCCGTTTGGTCTCGCCAATGCGCCAGCTGTTTTTCAGGCATTAGTTAATGATGTTCTGAGAGACATGCTGAACATCTTTGTTTTTGTCTACCTTGACGATATCCTGATTTTTTCACCGTCACTCGAGATTCATGTTCAGCACGTTCGACGTGTACTCCAGCGCCTTTTAGAGAATTGTCTCTACGTGAAGGCTGAGAAGTGCTCTTTTCATGTCTCCTCCGTTACTTTTCTCGGTTCTGTTATTTCCGCTGAAGGCATTCAGATGGATTCCGCTAAGGTCCAAGCTGTCAGTGAGTGGCCCGTTCCAAGGTCACGTGTCGAGTTGCAGCGCTTTCTAGGTTTCGCTAATTTCTATCGGCGTTTCATTCGTAATTTCGGTCAAGTTGCTGCCCCTCTCACAGCTCTTACTTCTGTCAAGACGTGTTTTAAGTGGTCCGGTTCCGCCCAGGGAGCTTTTGATCTTCTAAAAGAACGTTTTACGTCCGCTCCTATCCTCGTTACTCCTGACGTCACTAGACAATTCATTGTCGAGGTTGACGCTTCAGAGGTAGGCGTGGGAGCCAATCTATCCCAGCGCTTCCAGTCTGACGATAAGGTTCATCCTTGCGCTTATTTTTCTCATCGCCTGTCGCCATCTGAACGCAACTATGATGTGGGTAACCGCGAACTGCTCGCCATCCGCTTAGCCCTAGGCGAATGGCGACAGTGGTTGGAGGGGGCGACCGTTCCTTTGTCGTTTGGACAGACCATAAGAACCTTGAGTACATCCGTTCTGCCAAACGACTTAATGCTCGTCAAGCTCGTTGGGCGTTGTTTTTCGCTCGTTTCGAGTTTGTGATTTCTTACCGTCCGGGTAGTAAGAACACCAAGCCTGATGCCTTATCCCGTCTTTTTAGTTCTTCTGTGGCTTCTACTGATCCCGAGGGGATTCTTCCTTATGGGCGTGTTGTCGGGTTGACAGTCTGGGGAATTGAAAGACAGGTTAAGCAAGCACTCACGCACACTGCGTCGCCGCGCGCTTGTCCTAGTAACCTTCTTTTCGTTCCTGTTTCTACTCGTCTGGCTGTTCTTCAGTGGGCTCACTCTGCCAAGTTAGCTGGTCATCCCGGAGTTCGAGGTACTCTTGCTTCTATTCGCCAGCGCTTTTGGTGGCCTACTCAGGAGCGTGACATGCGCCGTTTCGTGGCTGCTTGTTCGGACTGCGCGCAGACTAAGTCAGGTAACTCTCCTCCTGCCGGTCGTCTCAGACCGCTTCCCATTCCTTCTCGACCATGGTCTCACATCGCCCTAGACTTCATTACCGGTCTGCCTTTGTCTGCGGGGAAGACTGTGATTCTTACGGTTGTCGATAGGTTCTCTAAGGCGGCACATTTCATTCCCCTCGCTAAACTTCCTTCCGCTAAGGAGACGGCACAAATCATCATCGAGAATGTGTTCAGAATTCATGGCCTCCCGTTAGACGCTGTTTCAGACAGAGGCCCGCAATTCACGTCACAGTTTTGGAGGGAGTTCTGTCGTTTGATTGGTGCGTCCGTCAGTCTCTCTTCCGGGTTTCATCCCCAGTCTAACGGTCAAGCAGAGAGGGCCAATCAGACGATTGGTCGCATACTACGCAGCCTTTCTTTCAGAAACCCTGCGTCTTGGGCAGAACAGAATACGGCTGCTAGAATCCTGACTAGAACCAAAAAATTTGATCATATTACTCCAGTGCTAGCCTCTCTACACTGGCTTCCTGTCAAAGCAAGGGCTGATTTCAAGGTTTTACTGCTAACCTACAAAGCATTACATGGGCTTGCTCCTACCTACCTCTCTGATTTGGTCCTGCCGTACATACCTATACGTACGCTACGGTCACAAGACGCAAGCCTCCTAATTGTCCCTAGAATTTCTAAGCAAACAGCTGGAGGCAGGGCTTTCTCCTATAGAGCTCCATTTTTATGGAACGGTCTGCCTACCCATGTCAGAGACGCAAACTCGGTCTCAACCTTTAAGTCTTTACTGAAGACTCATCTCTTCAGTGGGTCATATGATTGAGTGTAGTCTGGCCCAGGAGTGGGAAGGTGAACGGAAAGGCTCTGGAGCAACGAACCGCCCTTGCTGTCTCTGCCTGGCCGGTTCCCCTTTTTCCACTGGGATTCTCTGCCTCTAACCCTGTTACGGGGCTGAGTCACTGGCTTGCTGGGGCTCTCTCGTGCCGTCCCTGGGGGGGTGCGTCACCTGGGTGGGTTGATTCACTGTTGTGGTCGGCCTGTCTGGGTTTCCCCCCTTTGGGTTGTACCGTGTCGGAGATCTTTGTGGGCTATACTCGGCCTTGTCTCAGGATGGTAAGTTGGTGGTTGTAGATTTCCCTCTAGTGGTGTGGGGGCTGTGCTTTGGCAAAGTGGGTGGGGTTATATCCTTCCTGTTTGGCCCTGTCCGGGGTGTCCTCGGATGGGGCCACAGTGTCTCCTGACCCCTCCTGTCTCAGCCTCCAGTATTTATGCTGCAGTAGTTTATGTGTCGGGGGCTAGGGTCAGTTTGTTTATCTGGAGTACTTCTCCTGTCCTATTCGGTGTCCTGTGTAAATCTAAGTGTGCGTTCTCTAATTCTCTCCTTCTCTCCTTCTTTCTCTCTCTCGGAGGACCTGAGCCCTAGAACCATGCCCCAGGACTACCTGACATGATGACTCCTTGCTGTCCCCAGTCCACCTGGCCATGCTGCTGCTCCAGTTTCAACTGGCCTGGGCCCTAGGACCATGTCCCAGGACTACCTGACATGAGGACTCCTTGCTGTCCCCAGTCCACCTGGCCATGCTCCTGCTCCAGTTTCAACTGTTCTGCCTTACTATTATTCAACCATGCTGGTCATTTATGAACATTTGAACATCTTGGCCACGTTCTGTTATAATCTCCACCCGGCACAGCCAGAAGAGGACTGGCCACCCCACATATGCTCTCTCTAATTCTCTCTTTCTTTCTCTCTCTCGGAGGACCTGAGCCCTAGGACCGTGCCCCAGGACTACCTGACATGATGGCTCCTTGCTGTCCCCAGTCCACCTGACTGTGCTGCTGCTCCAGTTTCAACTGTTCTGCCTTATTATTATTTGACCATGCTGGTCATTTATGAACATTTGAACATCTTGGTCATTTTCTGTTATAATCTCTACCCGGCACAGCCAGAAGAGGACTGGCCACCCCACATAGCCCGGTTCCTCTCTAGGTTTCTTCCTAGGTTTTGGCCTTTCTAGGGAGTTTTTCCTAGCCACCGTGCTTTTACACCTGCATTGTTTGCTGTTTGGGGTTTTAGGCTGGGTTTCTGTACAGCACTTTGAGATATCAGCTGATGTACGAAGGGCTATATAAATAAATTTGATTTGATTTGATTTGAACAGCTCCCCTGGGCAGAATACACTCACAACTCGCTTCCTTCGTCTGCTACCGGGTTATCTCCGTTTCAGAGTAGTCTGGGTTACCAGCCTCCTCTGTTCTCATCCCAGCTTGCCGAGTCCAGCGTTCCCTCCGCCCTCCGTTTGTCCAACGTTGTGAGCGCACCTGGAGGAGGGTGAGGTCTGCACTTTGCCGTTACAGGGCACAGACTGTGAGAGCCGCCAATAAACGTAGGATTAAGAGTCCTAGGTATTGTTGCGGCCAGAGAGTGTGGCTTTCCACTCGCAACCTTCCTCTTACGACAGCTTCTCGTAAGTTGACTCCGCGGTTCATTGGTCCGTTCCGTGTCTCCCAGGTCGTCAATCCTGTCGCTGTGCGACTGCTTCTTCCGCGACATCTTCGTCGCGTCCATCCTGTCTTCCATGTCTCCTGTGTCAAGCCCTTTCTTCGCACCCCTGTTCGTCTTCCCTCCCCCCCTCCCGTCCTTGTCGAGAGCGCACCTATTTACAAGGTACGTAGGATCATGGACATGCGTTCTCGGGGACGGGGTCACCAATACTTAGTGGATTGGGAGGGTTACGGTCCTGAGGAGAGGAGTTGGGTCCCGTCTCGGGACGTGCTGGACCGTTCGCTGATTGATGATTTCCTCCGTTGCCGCCAGGATTCCTCCTCGAGTGCGCCAGGAGGCGCTCGGTGAGTGGGGGGGTACTGTCATGTTTTGTCTTATATTGTCTTGTCATTTTGCTTTCCCTTCTGTTCGTTTTCCCCCTGCTGGTCTTTTTAGGTTCATTCCCTTTTTTTCTCTCTTCCTCCCTCTCTCTCTTCTCTCTATCGTTCCGTTCCTGCTCCCAGCTGTTCCTATTCCCCTAATCAATCATTTAGTCTTTCCACACCTGTTCCCTATCTTTTCCTCTGATTAGAGTCCCTATTTCTCCCCTTGTTTTCCGTTTCTGTCCTGTCGGATCCTTGTATATTGTTCACCGTGCTGTGTCTTTGTCTCGCCCTGTCGTGTCGTGTTTCCCTCAGATGCTGCGTGGTGAGCAGGTGTCTGAGTCTGCTACGGTCAGTGCCTTCCCGAGGCAACCTACAGTTTATGGTCGAGTCTCCAGTCTGTCCTCGTCATTACGAGTGGAATTGTTTTTTATGCTTTGTTTACCGCTCCGATTTGTCTAGGAGTATTGCATATTTCCTTTACTGGAATAAAGACTCTGTTTTCGCCAAGTCGCTTTTGGGTCCTCATTCACCTGCATAACAGTTACGGTTTTGAGGTTACGTTAAGGGTTAGGTAAAATAGGATTTTGAATCAGAATCAATTGTTTGAGCCCCACAAGGATTGTAAAACACACGTGTGTGCTGTGTACAATGCCAATTACCTCAGCCTCATGGTACATACTCAGAGGACCCTTTAAAAGGCATTCAGCCTGAGAGGAGCCATATGATACGACAGAGGCCTGGAGGAGTCCCCCCTGGCCCCACACACTCCAGCACGCACCATCACGAGCACGCAAACACACACACACACACACACCACACATTACTTAACCATGAATAGTCTTATAGGCGGTGAGTAAAAGGTGCTGGAGAACTGCTTGCCTGGCTGACCACAGTGCATACATGTGTGTGTGTGAAAGTATTTTCTCTCTAGGACAATAAGCGGTCTGCCATCAACATGATCTCTTCCGATTTGACCAATTTGACTTCAGATTCTGTTTATCCACGCTTCACCAAACGTCAAATTTTGAAGTTGCTCCAAGCGTCAAATTTCGTAGTGTCTTTAACACTCTGGGTTGACTCCTGCTCAGCATCATTCTGTTTCTTCAAACGTCAAATTTCGAAAGTTGTCACTTTTTTAGTTAACAGTTCAAGTTTTTGATAGGGTTAAAACATGACGTTTAGGCATTCATTCCACACGGTTAAGGTAAGGGTTAAGGTTTAGGATAGGGTTCAACAAAAAAAGCTTAAAAAACAATTGTCTACCACTGGAATTGAACACGCAACCTTCAGATCCGGAGTCATTGAACGCATAACATTTGAACGCATAACATTTGGATTCCGGAGTCATGGGATTAAATCCATCCACAATGCCCTAGCAAAACCCAAAGCCTATTTGATGGTGATTAGTGCTCACTGTTGCCCCTAGTGGCAACAGTCAATCTTGAGCCATCTGCCTGCTGCCATTGCGATGCTTTCTGGAAAGGAACACTTTATGATGGGCATGTTTACCTTACTGTCTTTTTGTTTCATTTTGTTTGATCCAAGGCTTGTCGGCACAAGAGTTAATTCATACAGTCAGTGGAACCATTGTGAAAAGTAAGCGTTTGTGTGGTAAGAGGAAGTAGGAGTGGACACATTTTTATAATCATGGTAACTAACTACAGTTGGCAACAAGCAGCTTAGCTCACTCACAAATCTACTTCCACAGTGCTGTTTTAACTAGGACATTGTGTTCAACTGAGGATTTGGAGTTTATGATCTGATCGGGGTCATGTTAAATGTATGATCTGATCGGGGTCATGTTAAATTGATGATCTGATCGGGGTCATGTTAAATTGATGATCTGATCGGGGTCATGTTAAATTGATGATCTGATCGGGGTCATGTTAAATTGATGATCTGATCGGGGTCATGTTAAATGTATGATCTGATCGGGGTCATGTTAAATTGATGATCTGATCGGGGTCATGTTAAATTGATGATCTGATCGGGGTCATGTTAAATTGATGATCTGATCGGGGTCATGTTAAATTGATGATTTGATCGGGGTCATGTTAAATGTATGATTGAACTATTTCTCTCTCTTTCTTTTCGCTCCTTCTCTCCTAGCACCTTCAACACTTTAGCTATTTTAACACTGTAATATTTCAGTTGTATTAACATTAGTTGACAGACATCAGGTCAGATTTGATCACTATGAATGTTTTCTGACATCTTACTGCCCCCGTGTTAGCTGTTAGCTGTAGCATGAGTGACATTTCAAGCAGGAAAACACACACCAAACACTGCCTGCCTGCGACCGCCAAGCAAGGTGAACCGAACTTGATCATAGCCCGAGGGCCTGTAGGTCTGAATACAGGCTGTAGTCCTGTGAAAGTGTCATTAATTAACGCGGAAGCTTGTGCCTCCTCGCTCCTGAATGGGAAATGAGTCTTCTTCCAATCTAAAACACACACACACGCCTCACACTGAAAACTAGACACTGTGTTCAATTATGATAACATTCACAATGAATGAATGAGAAGACCGCAAGCTCAGGAAATAATTTTCTGTG
Organism: Oncorhynchus gorbuscha; assembly: GCF_021184085.1. Classification (NCBI taxonomy): domain Eukaryota; kingdom Metazoa; phylum Chordata; class Actinopteri; order Salmoniformes; family Salmonidae; genus Oncorhynchus; species Oncorhynchus gorbuscha. The sequence continues at coordinate 35,623,633 of NC_060189.1, forward strand.
CTGAGATAATGCCATTTATAATTGCTTTATACATAGACTTGAATTTTAAATATTCATCAGGACTTTACCTTGATAAGTGTTCTATTGGGGTTTTTGTAGCCCTCTCCCTCTCTCTCTGCCTCCCTCTAGCTCTCTCTCTCCCTCCCTCTTACTCTCTCTCTCTCTCTCTCTCTCTCTCTCTCTCTCTCTCTCTCTCTCTCTCTCTCTCTCACACATACACAACTTTTTTTTTGAAAAATCAGTCCTGTTTATCAAATGGTCATGCTTTTTGTTGGCTTATCAACATTTGACAGTACGTCATACTGTATGTGTGTGATTTCTCAATCAATAATAGGCCTACTGTACAAAGAAAGGCTCTCTATTCAGTCGCTCCATTCAACGGTGGTGTGTTTAGAGCCCTCTGTGCCTCACTGTATGGGATAGAAGGCACGGCAAAGCCTTGATGACCTTGACTCACCCTAAGTATTTGTCCAACCAGCATTCGGAGAGAGGATCTCGTATTGACTGAAAGGACACAACATTCAAATTAAATTAGAATGACTTTAGAATTTCCCTTTTGTAAGAGCGTGTAAGCAGACATCTGATTTCTAAGAGAGCCGTCACCGCTGGGGTAGAGTAATGGTAATCCTCTTGTGAATAAACCTTCAGAGTATACTGTGGTGTGCTTTGCTCAGTTTGTACCACTCTATCTGAATTTCAAGCGCCAGCCTTTGATGCATTTAGATGTATTAATTTATTCTGTGTTTTCTCGCCAGGTCTACATAATAGCTTCCTTTTGTTGTTAAATGGGATTTACAAAATACATGAGGTAATTCATCACTGGCATTATAGGAGGAGAAACTCGCACACACAAACTCCACTCTCTCTTTGTGTGAACGTGTTTAACTATTCTTGTGGGGACCAGAAGCCCCCACAAGAATAGTAAACAAATAAATATTTGACCAATTGAGGATATTGTGTTGGTCCCCACAAGGTCAAATGCTATTTCTAGGAGGTTTAGGGTTAAGGTTAGAGTTAGGGTTAGAATTAGGTTTAGGGTTAGGTGCTAGGGTTGGTTTTAGGATTAGGGTTAGGAGCTAGGGTTATGTTTGGGGTTAGGGTTAAGGTTAGGCCTTTGGGTTAAGGTTAGGGTTATGGTAAGAGTGAGGGTTAGGGAAATTAGGATATTGAATGGGACTGAATTGTGTGTCCCCACAAAGTTAGCTGTACAAGAATGTGTGTGTGTGTGTGTACCTGTGTGTGCGAGTGTACCTGTGTGTGTGTGTACCTGTGTGTGTGTGTACCTGTGTGTGTGTGTGTGTGTGTGTGTGTGTGTGTGTGTGTGTGTGTGTGTGTGTGTGTGTGTGTGTGTGTGTGTGTGTGTGTGTGTGTGTGTGTGTGTGTGTGTGTGTGTGTGTGTGTGTGTGTGTGTGTGTGTGTGTGTGTGTGTGCGAGTGTACATGCATGCCTGCGTGTTTAGAAAGCAGGTCATTTGTGTCAGACAGCCCATCTTCTGAAAAGAGCCAGCATGACAGGGCCATTTTGACAGAGTCATAATAATGATGCTCTCATCGAGGGGCCACAGTCCCATCATCATCAGAGTTCTGCTTGCCTGGCATGAATATATGCAAGAACCAGTAGCTGGATTAAAACTCTGGTCCTGTCGGGCTTTATTTCACAGCACTGGGAGCACAGACATCCCAGACCAATTCCTTCTGGCACTGCAAATCATCAAAATCCTCAAAGACCAAATGCAGACGTTTTTATATCAATATAAAATCATTTATGTGTAACAATTAGGTACCTTACTGTAATTGTTTTCCATTTAAATGGTCAAAAATAGATTTTTTGCAAAAAATAACTATTTGTCAAGCAAGGATTTTGCTAGGATTGTCTGGGAGGGGTCTGAGTGGGGAGGGAAAACTTAAAACTAGCTGTTATTGGCAGAGAGGTTTGGAACTCTTTTGTTATTGGTCTATTAACCAATCAGGCAAGCCAAAATTCCCACCCATGCACACAGGCTGACTGTGTGGATTGTATTTTCAACCAGAAACGATCAGGAATTAACACTGATCTAAAAATGTTCACACTTTTACAGTGTTACTTTCATCAACTGTTGTACAATATGATACAAAACACAGGAAAAACTGAACGTTGACTGCACTGGGCCTTTAAGGAAATGGAACTATGTTTTGCATAATAAGTGGAGCTACTGTACTAATTAAAGTAGAGCTATACTAAAACATATTTGCATGGAAAACCAACCACTCCCGGCAGGTTGCCTAGTGGTTAGAGCATTGGGCCAGTAACCGAAAGGTTGCTGGATTGAATCCCCGAGCTGACAAGGTAAAAATCGGTCGTTCTGCCCCTGAACAAGGCAGTTAACCCACTGTTCTCCGGTAGGACGTCATTGTAAATGAGAATTTGTTCTTAACGGACTTGCCTGGTTAAATAAAGAAATGTGAATATGGCTGACAGTGACATAGTCTGACATGCTGCTGGAGTGTTCTAGTGTTGTAGTTGTTTGCCAATGGGATTTGATTCGAGAGGGCAGCACAAAGGGCCCCACTCCACTGACTGATCTCATTAAGGTGTTTGTATTTATCCCCAGGCTGTCTTTCCCCCTGTTCTTTAAATGGTATTACCCCGCCCCTCTAGAGACACACACTGAACGTATGGTTCATTGTTGCCCATTCGGAATTGATTCTCCCTTCTTCTTGTCTCTCTCTCTCCCTCTCTCGTTCTCCTTCAGGCTGCTTGGTGTGTTTGTTTGAGTCCCATGTTGGAATGCTAGCTGGATGATGACATGTCGTCCAGAGGATGTTTGTTTAGGACACAAGTTTCTATGTCAAACATCTGTTTTTCATAGAGCTATCCATGAATCCAATTTCCTAAATCCCTTGTCATGTTTAGAGAGAAGGATTACATTTGTGTTTCCCTGAAAACTCCCCCCACAGTTGTGTTTGATATAAGCTTGTGCATGTGTGCAATGTAAAAAAAAAAAAAAATTATGTTGTTTTTTTGGTAACTTAATGTCAGTTTAAAAAAGTACAGTATATTACCGTAAATTCCAAATAAACGTTGGTTTAACAGTACATTACTGTAAGGTTGTTTTTACAGTGTGTGTGTGTGTTTGTCCTGACTCCACAAGCAGAAAACCAGTTCAGCTAATATCAAACACAACTGTCTATGAGGGAAACTGTGTGTGCTCTTCTGACTGGGACAGGTTAGAGATGTGTTTCTGTGTTTTTAATTAGCCTGCATGGGAACTGCTGGCTCCTAACCATCTGAGCTAATCCATAAACTATGCAAATCATGATTCCAATTTAGAGAGACTGCATCCGCTAGAGGGGCTTTCTATCGGGGCTTTTCTTCTTCTTCATTATCATTCTTTTCAAATAGAGAAAACAGATTCTGTGATTTCATGTTTTGTTAAACAGTTTGATTTATATTTGGACCAACCTGCACCGGGAACCCTTATGAGCAATGTACAAATGTAGAAAATGAAAGAAAAATAAGTGTTTGTGGGGATAGCAGCTGCTTTACAGTGCTGTTTAAATTGATATTCTGGGCTTGACTGTATGTTTTAAAATTTGCTCACAAAACATCTTCAGACATGATGCCCTTACCTTTGTGATAGGATGGTATTGAAACCCTGGGTAAACACACATTAGTAAAGATGATGAATAGTCACCTAAGAGTGATAGGGGCTAGCATTGAAATCCTATATGTTGTCATTTCATGCACCCCTCTCAGATAAAGAAGGGAATAAAAGAAGGTTGGTTGTTTATAAAGGGATCATATATTCTGACAGGCTATATTGACTGGTTGTTATAGCTTCTCTGGTCAATTGTTATTTGCATACACCTAATGCCGGACTGATTAGGCCTACAACGACCATTACTGAAACACGACTCACCTGTCATTCTTGTGAAGTAAAATGTGTTTTTAAACTAGTTACATATTGATAAACCCTCTCCTTTACATTTCATGAAAATAGTATGTATTCATAGATCTATGTATAGAAAATGTAATATTAATATTAATAACAGATAGGGTTATATGACATAGCCTAGAAGCTGTTCTTCCCTGTGGTTTCTTAACAGAGGAGGGCGCCCTCATCTTTAGTACAACGTCATTCTCATTGAAAAAAAGGCACATCCCTTGCATACCATGTATGTCATAATAAACATAACGTAATTGCCTAGTGAATTGTTAATAAAACGCAATTAGCTTTTAATTCCATTTGAATTTCAAATCAGATTTTCCATTAGGCCTAGCCTAATAATGTGTCACACTTTTCCAAACGGGAAACGGGAAATTGATTATTAAATAGTTGTTTTAGCATTTATTGTAACGGATTGATTTATAATTCATATGTAGCATAATCTAGGTTCAATAGCCTACAAGGCTCAAAGCAGAATCACAGCTCGCGGGAGTTATTACTTGCAATTGTTACGTGAATTATATTTAATAAGCACATGTTATCTGTAAAAGATGAAAACAATCACAAGTGTGAAACTCCAAGGTATTATTATTTTTGGTTTTATTATATATCACAGAAAGAGAGAAGAATTGAATTAGGGAGAAGGGGCGAAACGTAGAACCGGCAGGCACTAAGACATGTTGCTACCACGGAGAAAGTAGATGGGTCTCTAAAGAGAGAGGTGGTCCAACGCTGCTCACCACTATCCTCAGAACGCTGCGACCTGCTTGACAGAGAAATAGCTACACACTCCCTATTTGACATTACACGAAAACTTTGTCGTTTTCCCCATGCAACTTTTTTCGATTTGTTCAAACTGAAAAGCACTGAGAGTTGTTGTTTTATTTTGGAGGCCCGGATACTGTTTGGACAACAAAAAGGACCGATTTTACGCACGCAGTTTGTATCGGGATAACTGCTTCAAAAGACATAATTTATGGACAAGTAATTTAGTAGTCGGTTAGGTTAGACCGTGGTATGTGCGTCCACCGGTCAACGTTTTTGATGCACATCATGATTTTCTAAACTCTTCACAGTGAATTTATGTGGCCCGCTGTTGCCAGTTATATGTTGTAAATCATTGTCGCTTGTTGGATGGATACAATGAAACAAACGGCTGCTGGTGCAGAAATGCTGGTCTCCAGGGATTACACATTACAGATGCGGGATAGGAGAGAATGCGATACGCGCTCCAGGGAAATAATAGAGGAAGAGCTGGGTCGTGTGCGAACTCGGGAGAGATTGGAAGCCACTCTAGCGGGTCTTGGAGAGCTGGAATATTTGCGACAGCGGCAGGATTTACTGGTCAGAAATGTGTTGAATCGCCAAGAGGACTCTATATCACCAGGAGAAGATCCAATGTGCGTTACGCATGAGGAGAATTACTTGAACTCGGAGGAAAAACTTTTAGAAGAAAACATTTTATTGCTAAGAAAACAACTGGTATGTAGACTTAATAAAATGTCATTTCTTTACTCCCGCTGTGTTTTGTATAACATTAATCTTTGATTAATTTGGGTCCTCTATTTTGGTTTACATTTCCAACGATGTCGTGAAATACAAAAACAGTCACACTAATGTTTGTTTGAGTCGAACCAACTTGTTCACCCAGCGGTCTATTTTCTGACCCAGTCGCAGCTCCATGGACGCACGCCCAGCCTACTGATAATAACCGTTGGACACGTTGAGTTTGTGCTTCCTCAGGACAGGCGCAAATCTGTCGAAGGATGAGGTAGATGTCTAGTATGATACAAGATTAAAATAAAAACAGGCCTGTACATTTGATTCCCAGATTACTTTCCGGGCAGTTTTATTAGTTCATTTTGGGCCTTTTAATAGCATTACCACATCTATCCTTATTTCACTCACAGATCAAATCAATAGAAGTATGTTTCAAATTGTAGACTAATGTTGAAAAAGTTCAATGGAACATTATTTACCATTTACAATAAATGAACGATTACGGTATTAGATATGTCATCGTATCCCAATGCAAGCAGATTCACTAGTTGTTCGTCTAAAGGAAAAGATGTTGGTTCCCAGATAATTAAATGGAGGGAATAGCAGGATGGCTATTAGAAAATAATGAGTGTTATTTAAATCTAACTGTGAGGGGGTCCAGGCTCTTGAATGAGATTTACTGATGAGTTACAATGGATGTTGCGACTGAAATGAACTTTTACAAGCAGATCTACCACACCCCGTTGCTGTTAAAGGATGCCGGGTAATTATGTGCTGGTCGTTTGAGATTAGGCCAGACAAACAGACAAACACACCTGGGTTCAGTTAGGCAGTAAGGGAACGTCGTGAATGTTGTTGTTGTATATATAACATCTCCTTACCCCTTTTGATTTAATGAAGGCCTACATTAAATCATATTTGTTTTCAACCTCATTCTATCATTTCAGACCATTTCACACTCAGCCTGTCAACCCAGTATGTGGATAGTGTTATTCAGTAAAACAACCATTGTGCCTGCCTCTGCTTTTTGAAAATGGTACATTGTGTGGAAATGGTCTCTGAAGCCATAGCATGTTTGGAGCACATTAATCACCCTCTGCCTCTTGTCACCAGGCCTGGTTTTATGTCCTGCTAGTCTGCTACAGCCCTGCTCTGTAGGAAGTGCTGCAGCTTGATATAGCCTGGAATCTGTGTGTTGTATTACTGGCCTCAGTCATGGCTCAAATACTATAACTGTATATGTATAATGCACAGGGGATAGCTAGACCTACCTAGATGGCTAGAAGGTACTTGGGAGTAATGTAGCCTATGTCTGGTCTGCAAGCCACTTAATTGTCACAAATGTAGTGCATTTAAATTGGGTCTGACTTGTCACTAAGCCTTCAGGTTTGACATTTGCAGTTGGTCTTTGAATTCAAACCACACGCGAGAGCAGAATGGCGGAATGTAACCACCACACGATCTGGTTGTCATATGTGACCCGGGCTGTTCCACATAACCCGCATGTTTGAGGGAGGAGTTGTTTATCTCCCATGATGTGATTCTAATTTAGTTTGGGATGTTAATGGGTTCTGATAGGGCAACACAGTCTCGCTAAGACGCGGAACACTTGCAGCACAGTGACCTATAGCCCCATTTTAAGTAACCAACATGCAAAGCTATGGATTTAATCAGAAATGGAACCAAAAATAGGTCGCTCATTGTATCTTGTCAATGGCAATATTGGATTGAGCTGTAGACCCTTGTCCCAGATCAGTCTGTGCTCTTGCCAACTCGGTCATGGATCGGCAGGTAGCCTGGAAGGTTTGGTTTAAAATGACAAGGAGTTGGCATGATGGCACAAATAGACGGGCACTCAGGCTAATAGATATAGCTACATAGGAACCAAATGTCACTGTCCAACTGTAACTAACTCTATTGTCTGTGTTTCCCTCCAGAACTGTCTGAGAAAGAGAGATGCTGGTTTGATCAATCAGCTGCAGGAGCTGGACAGGCAGATCAGTGACCTCCGATTGGACACGGAGGCATCACATGAGCAAGTGGAGACAGACAGCCGCCCAAGCTCGGGTTAGTCTAGTTCTACAATAGAATGGATTCTAAGGATTCGACCTCCGAATGTTAACCTGTGGAAACTAGACATTATCAGTAGGATCTGTCAATTGTGAGTCAGTTCCACTTAAGCAATTGAGGATACTGCAGAATGTGTAATCCCCCAAAGGCAGGGTTCTTAGCAAACACGAACATGACATAGAAGTGACTGGCAATGCTACATTTTTGGTCACACTTTATTTGAATAGTCCAGTAGTATTCACTGTAGAGCATCTATCTGTTGATAAGCAACTGCTTGTTAAGGTTGGGTTTAGAGCTAGGGTTAAGGTTGGGTTTAGAGCTAGGGTTAAGGTTGGGTTTAGAGCTAGGGTTAAGGTTGGGTTTAGAGCTAGGGTTAAGGTTGGGTTTAGAGCTAAGGTTAAGGTTGGGTTTAGAGCTAAGGTTAAGGTTGGGTTTAGAGCTAGGGTTAAGGTTGGGTTTAGAGCTAGGGTTAAGGTTGGGTTTAGAGCTAGGGTTAAGGTTGGGTTTAGAGCTAGGGTTAAGGTTGGGTTTAGAGCTAGGGTTAAGGTTGGGTTTAGAGCTAGGGTTAAGGTTGGGTTTAGAGCTAGGGTTAAGGTTAGTAGATAGTTAGTTTGAAATGTTACTGATAGTCCATCTCTACACACTATCCAAATAAAGTGTTAACCCATTTTTTTTGTTGTGTATATTTTTAATAAATGAGCTACCATCTCACTCACATAGAGAAGTGTTTATCTAACCCATTGTTTAGACTACTAATATGGTAACACTCAGTCCGTGAGCTGTGGCTGGTACTGTATCCCGTTATTAGTTGTATACATTCCTCATGTAGGAGGTCACTTTGGCTAGTGTGACATAGTGAATCTTACTACAGAACATTCTGTACCGTCCATGTGCAGTATATTATTGACGATTTGTGGATTTTAATGTATTTTGTTCCGCAACCTGTTCACAACTAACTTCAGATAGATCAGTCTGACGTTTTTTTCAGTTGGTATGGAATCAGCATTTAACCATTCTTTTCCAAAGCTCATTTCATAGATGCCAGAGAATTAGAATGGATGTAGGCTTGGCTCCGCTGCAAATAGAAGAAACGTTACATGAATCTAGTCAACCCTATTTACACCAGCCTTGTTTTAAGTGCTTGAGATTTTCCGCATTAATTCTTTTAATAGCCACAGCCTGACATGTAATAAATTGTTGGATGACAGCTCCCTCCCTGCGGGGTGTAAAATTAACGTGTTAAAAAATGTCCCTTCTGTTTCTCTCTGCTCTCTCTTTCTTTCTGCTCTCTTTCTCTCTGCCCTCTAGGTTTTTACGAGCTGAGCGACGGAGCTTCGGGGTCCCTCTCCAACTCCTCCAACTCGGTGTTCAGTGAGTGTTTGTCCAGCTGTCGCTCCAGCACCTGTTTCTGCAGTCCTCTCGACACATCACTGTGTGCCTCCGAGGGAAGGCTCAAATCTGCAGGTGAGAGGCCCTCACAGCACAGTCCCATAAGGGTTGCGGTGAATTTCATTTTAATTCAGTCAATAAAATAAATAAAAAACAAGTTTTTCCTCATAGAGAAGCATTGAGGAATTTCAGTTCCTGAATTAAAAAGGGGTTGACTCAAACCCTGCAGCACAGCACAGCCCAGCGCTACGCCTTTGGCAGGGCAGAATCCTGATGTTTGATGTCACGTGGTCTATCTTGGGCGCAACAAGCTGGGCTGAATAATTTTGTTGTCCTTTGCTGTATATATACTTTCCTTCTTTCCCGAAAGACCCCCATCACACCCACCATCCACATAAGTGTCATCTTTTATTACAGTGCTTCATTCCAGCTGGCCCCAGTTCAACTAATAGTTTCCTTTGTGTTGTTACCAATAGTGGGGTTTGTTGTGAAAATACTTTGATTCAGTTTCAAACGAATGATGGAGAAAAGACTGGAAGGAAACACCAAATGGCACCCTTTCCCCTACATAGTGCACTACATTTGACCAGAGCCCTAGGCGCACTATGAGGGAAATAGGGTGTCATTTGGGATACAGAACACTGTCCGTTGCGCTAGATTCCCGGCCAGGCAAGGCAGATGGCTTGGCTCTAACTAACAGCCACGCCTATGATAAGACTCAAACAAAAGGACCATTAACACATCTAAACCAACTGCCCCCTTCGTTAGCATATTGAGAGGTTGCATGCTTTGCTTTGCTTACCCTTTCAACACTACTGTAAGCTTCTGTGTGGCGTTATTGTTGAAATGAGGAAATGGTATGGAAACTGGTGGTTTCTGTTGTTTGAATTACTAGTGGTGTCTGTAGGCCGTACTCTTTTCTTTCCGGTCTGGTTTCCATATGAGATACTAGTGGCGCATCTGTTGTTCTGTACTCTTTTGTTGTACTGTAGTTCTTAGTCTTTGTCTTCTGTGTGGTTTTCAGATGAGCTGGGCAGCTGTGCCGAGTGTGAGAATCAGTGTGCGGAGCAGCAGACCATCATGGGGACTGTTAGAAAGCCGCTCCCCACTCCCTACTCCCTCTCTACGGACGCCTCTTCCACCACTCAAGACATCCAGTCTAAGTACCACTGTGACCTGATCGCCAAGAACGGCAGCGACGTGTACCGCTACCCCAGCCCCCTCCATGCCGTGGCTGTACAGAGCCCCATCTTCTTCCAGTCTCTTGCCGGCCATCTCAAAGAGGACGGGGGGCTATCAAAGAGCAGCGGAGGCGAGGGCTTCGGTGACTGTCAGAAACTAAAGCAGCCGCCGAATCTGGTGCCCCAGAACATTTCTTGGCCTGCCTCCCATGCGCCTACCAGCAAACGACTGGACAATTATATATTCAGCCTGCTTCAGAGGAGGGCTCAGCCCATTAGGACCAATAAGCCGCGGACGAGCATCAGCACAGACCCCTCTAAGAGCATCCTGAGGCAGGGCAGCTTGTGTGTGAGACAGGCTACTGTTGCCCCGCAGCAGCAAGGAAGGACTGCTGCTCCACTTCCTGATCTCAAACCAGCCTGGCAGATGTGTTTACATGCAGGTGGTGCCAGTAACACTGATCCAGGAACAGGCACCTCACAGAGACAGTGGTCAGTGGAGAGCAAAGGGGAACTCCTCTTAGAAAATGTGATGGTGTCCCAGTCTCTGGGCCAACCTCAGAACGGCTGTGCCACAATCGACGGCAGTGACATTCACACCAACAGCCTGGTAAAAAAGAAGGGGTCTGTGTCATCAGCCTATAAAGGACTGCCATCGGCAACCGGTCCTCTGTCTAAAGATTATCAAGACTTGGGTACCCCAAATGCCAACTCCTCCCCCAAAGAGAGCAAGCATCCTTATTTCCCTGCTGTTCCAGTGGAAATCAGTACTAAACCCCCCCAGGCACTCCCTAGAGACCGCACCAAAACAGGCACTCCCAAGAAAAGCCCTAAGAGCATCCTGGTCTCTGTCCAGACAGCCCAGACCACTAAGGAAGAGAGGCCCATGCTGGAGCTGGTGAGTCTAGGGTCTTCCTCCCAGAGCCAGGATGAAGGTCAGGGTCACATGGTCAGTGCCCAGTACATCCCTGCCCAGAGGCAGACTGTCAAGCTCCGCAAGGCGGGCAAGAACATCAAGATCGTCAAGGTGAAGAATGCCTCTCTGAAACAACACCGAGGGGTTCACGCACACGCTGAGCCTGTGTTATCCGAGGTGACGGGGGGAAGGGAGAAGGGTCACCGATCTGGAGGGATGAGGAAGTCTCGTCAGCCTGAGGAGGTACAACACGTGCACAAAGTCTCCTCCAAGAGGGGGGCGTCCACCAGGGCCAAACGCACCGTCCCTGCCTCCATCCCTGAGGGCCGGGTCCTTGAGAAACACACGGCCACAGTGTCCACAACCAGGTCCACTGTGTCCAGGCATCATGGTCACCATGGCAGGGAAGTGGTGGTGGCCAAGCCCAAGTACAAGAGGACAAGCGGACATGACTACAACCGAGGAAGGCTGAAGGCCATCACTGAGGTGCCTTACGATGAGGCCTTTAGGAGAGCCCACCGCAGACAGAAGAGGGAGGTCCTCGGCCAGGTCTCCACCGCCACGTACCTACCCTCCAACGTGAAATTTGCCAGCCCTTATGCCTATGTGGCTGGCAGCGACTCTGAGTACTCCGCAGAGTGCGCTTCGCTTTTCCATTCCACCATTGTAGACACCAGTGAGGATGAGCGGAGCAACTACACCACCAACTGCTTCGGGGACAGCGAGTCCAGCCTGAGCGAGGTGGACTTTGTGGGGGAGAGTACCACCAGCAGTGACTCTGAGGAAAGCGGCGTGATGAACTGGCCCCAGTTGTCAGGGCAGGGCGCTGGGCATCATGAGTTAACCGCTGCCCAGGCTAAAGCCTTCATCAAGATCAAGGCCTCTCACAACCTGAAGAAGAAGATCCTCCGCTTCCGATCGGCGGGCTCGCTAAAACTGATGACGACTGTATGAGGAAGGGACTTCAGGGTGTCAGGCAGGAAGCAGTGACTCAGCCAATCAAATTGGCCACTCTCTCTCTGCCCAAGATCAAGTGCCTAGGCAGATTTTTTTTATTTACAGAAAGTCTTTCCTGAAATCAATCTCAGATGTTTAAGGAAACATTTAATTGGGATACAAGGATATGTACAAAATGTCCAGCAGACTCCCTCTCCCTGCACTTTCTGACAAACGATGGACAAGGTGAAAATCATCTAAGGAGCCCCCATTTTTATTTTGTTGTATGTAGCGGTTTTTGTATTTATTATGGACATTACCCTTGCTGTGGTACATGGCAAAAATCTGTACATGCTTTTAATGTTCTTGGTTTACTTTTTGGATTAAAGATATTTCTAACATAATATATTTGGTTGCTACTTCTTGGACACGCGATACTTTATTTGACTGATTATTTAAAGCAGAGTATTAAGTGTCTGTAAGGAATATTAATGGCTAGATAGATATTATATTCTGATCACTGACAACTGCTGGTAACATTTTGATATACAGCACCATTTTGAAGTTTAGACACACCTACTCATTCTAGGGTTTTTATATTTTGACTATTTTCTACATTGTAGAATAATAGTGAAGACATGAACTGGAATAACACATATGGAATCATGTAGTAACCAAAGAAGTGTTAAACAAATTAAAATGTTATTTTACTTTCTTCAAAGTAAAAAAGCCACCCTTTGCCTTGACAGCTTTGTACAGTTGGCATTCTCTCAACCAGCTTCACGAGGTAGGCACCTGGAAAACATTTAAATTTACAGGTGTGCCTTGTTAGTTTGTGGAATTTCTTTCCTTCTTAATGCATTTGAGCCAATCAGATGTGTTGTGACAAGGTAGGGGTTGTTTACAGAAGATAGCCATTTTTGGTAAAAGACCAAGTCCTTATGGCAAGAACAGCTTGAATAAGCAAAGAGAAACAACAATCCAACATTACTTTAAGACATGAAGGTCATTCAATCCAGAACATTTCAATAACCTTCAAGTGCTGTTGCGAAAACCATTAATTGCTATGATGAAACTGGCTCTAATGAGGACCGCCAAAGGAAAGGAAAACCCAGAGTTAACACTGCTGCAAAGGATAAGTTCCTCAGAAATTGCAGCCAAAATAAATACTTCAGAGTTCAAGTAACAGACACATCTCAACCTCAATTGTTCAGAAGAAACTGCGTGAATCAGGCCTTCATGCTCAATATTGCTGCAAAGAAACCATTACTACAGGACACTAATAATAAGATGAGACTTGTTGTCCTTTGGTCTGATGACTCCCAATTTGAGATTTTTGCTTCCAACCACTGTGTCTTTGAGACGCAGATTAGGTTAATGAATGATCTCTGCATGTGTGGTTCCCTCCATGAAGCATGGAGGTGTGAGGGTGCTTTGCTGGTGACTCTGTCTGTGATTTATTGAGAATTCAAGGCACACTTAACCAACGTGGCTACCACAGCATTCTGCAGCGATACACCATCCCATCAAGGTTTGTGCTTAGTGGGACTAGAATTAGTTTTTCAACAGAACAATGACCCAACACACCTCCATGCTGTGTAAGGGCTATTTGAACAAGGAGATCAGATCTGGCCTCCACAATCACCCGACTTCAACCCAATTGAGATGGTTTGGGTTGAGTTGGACCGCGGAGTGAAGGAAAAGCAGCCAACAAGTGCTCAGCATATGTGGGAACTCCTTCAAGAGTGTTGGAAAAGCATTCCAGGTGAAGTTGGTTGAGAGAATGCCAAGAGTGTGCAAAGATGTTAAGGCAAAGGGTGGCTACTTTGAAGAATCTAAAATATATTTTGATTTGTTTCACACTTTTTTGTTTACATGATTCCATATGTGTTATTTCATAGTTTTGATATCTTCACTAGTATTTTACAATGTAGAAAACAGTCAAAATAAAGAAAAACCCTTGAATGAGTAGGTGTGTCCAATATTTTTACTGGTAATGTATAATATATACACACATATATATATATATATATATATATATATATGCAAGATATGCATATATATATATATATATGCAAGATATGCATGAGGAACTGTTTTACCTTAATTTGTTGTTGATAGCAAGTACATTGCCAATTCTTGTATATAATGTCTATGTATGTTAATACTGGTGTTTAACCGTTTTATGCTTTATTAAATGTCTGCTTTAAAATCTATATTTGGTCATCACCTTCCCTTCTAAATTGTGTACTCACTGGCATAACTCAGTTTCTCTAGAGCCCCGCAAGGTCGGCGTCGTCCCCCGCCTCCCTAAAATTAAATGGAATGTATCAACCAGACAGCCACTCAAAGTATACACTTCCAATCGCTGTCCATGGTGCTGAAATTGCGACATGTCTATGCTGTTGCTTGCCTGTCAAATCGATGATTGGCTTTCTTTGGTGCCAGGACATGTATAGCTTTGTTTAGGTAATGGATAAATGTTTATTGGTAGGCCTATTTGGTCATTTTCTCATGTTTAGCTTAACATTTCAGGAAGCTATACACTGTCGCAATGCTGCCATTTGTAGACTGCTGGCAGGTGGCAATGTAATTCAAACATTGTAGTTTGTAACATACATTTTTGTTGCAACAGCATACTATCAGCTACCAATATATATTTTTGAATATACAACTGTCCTGTTTAGACTAGCTGTATTACCTGAGACATCCTCATGCTCTCTCCCATCTTGGATAGGAAGTTGTGCATAAAATGAATCTATTAATGCCAAATACTAGTCAGTCCACCATGAAAACACCAGCTTACTAGGGATTGTTTCATTTTGCATCGTACTATCTATAGCTATATAACTTATTCAGCTGCTATTTATAAACTTGTTATACAAATTACATCAAATAGCCTAATGAGGAAAAATTCAGCCACTTTTTAATGTTGAGCAGGGTTTCTCTGGCTAGTAGCCTACAGAAATATTCAAGGTAAATCAAATTAAATCCAACTTGAGAGACTCCCCTGGTGTCCTAAAGTCCTCCTTTTTTTGTGTGCAAACGTTTTCACTACAGACAGTAGGTCCAGGTTGCCGGACAGACTTTTCTATACTCAGTATTGCCAACCTGAGACATTGTGCATTAGACCATATGTCCATTGTGCTGCACACGTTTTAATGCATGCCAAGAAATACCAAATATAATGGACTGTTGATATTGCAACTGTCACTACTCAGGTTCACCAGTATGAACGAAATCGCAAACCACATTTTCTTGTTGTTTAATCCCTCAAGAACTGTTGTCCACTAAAGATGATAATTTGTTTGCATCTGTCATTTTATTGGCTCTCCAGTATCCACACGACCTGTCCCCAGAGGTTCCTATACAGTTCATCTCTTGCCGTAACGTGTTGAGGCCGGACATTTAGGACAATGAGAGGCTCAATTAAAGATGCGGCAGAACTGCTGTGTTCGAAGCACCAATCCCTTCTGCCCAGTTTCCCTGATGCTGCTACGGCAAACAAGCTGTTTTTACCATCCCTGCAACTGACGCTTCTGTGGAGAGATCGTTTTCTGAACTGAAACTCATAAAGAACTAGGCCTACCAAAGAAGCGTTAGGCTCTCGGTCTGATATGCACTGTTGAACATCTGAGTAAGCTCCGCTCATTGCGCTGGCGCCGTCGTAACCTTGAACACAGCATTTGTTCACTAATATTTTGTGCCTCGTTCCTTATACTTTCACTCTGTCATTTTTTTTTATTTTTCAAGGCCTGAGGCACTTTTTCAGTCCCATTCCTGAAGCACAAGAAACAAACATTTAGCTTCCTAGTACACATGGAAATTCTAACGGTTTATGAATTACTTTTGGAGGGTTACTGTGAAAATGATTTATTCAATAAATAAAAAAATACCGATGACAGGCACGTGGGCCCCACCCACCTTGCGGGAGCTGAGGGGCTGTCGGGTGCTCCAGCTTGTGCACTGAGGTAGCGTAGTTGTGTTGTTGACAAATGTTAATGTATTTTCTCCAACTCAACTTCATCACCGTGACATTATGATATGCAATGTGACCTTTCACTCTATTTTGTCTCAAAAATGTAACTTGGATATTCTAGAACCTTATTTATAGGTCATTCTACAGTGTAGAAATAAAAGTATATTCTATGTTCTACAGTGCTAAAGCATGTTCCAGAACCTTATCCACCTTCATGGATCACTCTAGAATCTCCAGTAATGAAGCATTGCTTCAATGTCATAAATGCCTCCTAGACAACTAAACAAATAGTGTTTTCGCTCCACATATGGATCCATATCACTCTCTTGTCTGTGTTTGTGCCCAGATGCCTCTTTGTCTTTGGTGTGTCAGTATCTTGCTCAAACGCTAAACTTAGTGATCACGCCACAGTGTTAGTGTCTGTGACACTTCAGTAGTCAACCCTCTCATACTCAATATCTTCAATATTCCAATCCACAACCTCACCTGGCTACACGTGGGAGGAAAGAGAGAGACTAAATAAGTACATTTTCAGCCACTGTCTGGGAATTAATTAGCTCGAAAATTGTATAGGATATTTATAGGAAATGGGAGTAGGTAGAAATGACTGTACTGATGTGTGACCTTCAGATAAACATTGGCATCATGACCTCCGGGCAAATATCATCCAGTTTACATGTTGAATTTTTCACAACAATATGTATGGAGTCAGGTACAGATAAATAGGGAATAGAAGTCATCATAGAGACAGTTCAAGGAATTGAACCCTGCCGATGTGTAGTTTTCCAGTGACCCTCAGCCTTCTTCTCTCTACCCTGCAGAAATGATAGTCAAGGTAGTGTATGTACGTGCATGCATGTGTAAGAACATGTAACCTGATTCGAATCTTTGACCCAGTTTTTCTCCTATTTGGCAACTTCCCTCACTGTTTTGGGTTAGCTTTCATCCCAGTCACATGTTCATATGCTTTGTTTAGACTTCCAAATCTCTTATGAGATCCCGGCCCAGCCAACAACACATGACTCTTTCATGGGGAATAATTGTTTTGTTTCTAGCTGCAAATGTTTTCAAAGGTCATTCTTGATGGAGGGAAATTCATTTAGGCCTGTTAAGAAACTATTTTTGCATTCCCAAAATGGCACTACTTTTGACCAGAGCCCAAAAGAAAGATCAAATGAATGATTATACACATGCAGTCTATAACATAAAGAAATGAGTACACACTTCAACACATATTTCACTGTTATAGCTTAGGACGTACGCGACCTTTCAGAAACCTCTTATGACTGGGGAGAAAAAGGGGGTAAAATACAAAGGATTATATACAAACATAATATGAAAAAATAAAGAAACCTCATATGACACGTGATGCATAATCATTCCCTATGTAGTGCACTACTTTTGACTATAGGGCTCTGGTCCAATGTAGTACACTGACTTGGGAATAGGGTGCCATTTGGGGTTCATACAAGGATTGAGCTACAATGATTATGCATCACGTGTCATATGAGTTCTTTATTTTTTTTACATCTTGTACTAATCTCAAGTATGGTTTCCTACAAATATTTGTCACGTCATGTCTTCGCAGTATGACCAGTCTGTACAAGAAGTCATTTACGAGCATTCATGGGAGTTTATTTATTCTTTGTGAGTGAGTGAGTATACAGTTGTGCAATTAGTATCAACCACATTACATTCCTTGGAGTCGGTTCACAAAGAGTTCAATTCCAGCCACAAAAATGTTATCCCAAAGGATATGAGTGTCATGACACATTATGACATGGTCATAACCATGTCATAATATGTCATAACAGCTGACAAAACGTGTCATAATATGGTCATAACACTGTCACGACCCATATATTGAGTTATTTTATGGCTGGTTATGACTCAACATACATAAGAGTTGCAAAGAAAAAGACATATCTCTGTGCAGTGTCTGTGTTGTTTTGCCCATCTTAATCATTTCTTTTTATTTGCCAGTCTGAAATAGGACTTTTTCTTTGCAACTTTGCCTAGAAGACCAACATTCTGGAGTCGCCTCTTCACTGTTGACGTTGAGACTAGTGTTTTGCGGGTACTATGTAATGAAGCTGCCAGTTGAGGACTTGTAATGCATCTGTTTCTCAAACTAGACACTCTAATGTACTTGTCCTCTTGCTCAGTTGTGCACTGGGGCCTCCCACTCCTCTTTCTATTCTGGTTAGAGGCGGTTTGCGAAGGGAGTAGTATTACAGCGTTGTACGATATCTTCAGTTTCTTGGCAATTTCTTGCTGTAACGAAATCCGTCTGTTGTTTGAAGAGAGTCAGACCGAAATGCAGCGTTTAGGTTACTCATGACTTTTAATGAAGATAATGCGGTACATGAAATAACTGAAGAAGAAAACAACAAACGAGTGAAACTAATTACAGCCTATCTGGTGACTAACACAGAGACAGGTACAATCACCCACGAAATACAGCGCGCACTCAGGCTGCCTAAATACGGTTCCCAATCCGAGACAACGAGAATCAGCTGACTCCAATTAGGAATCGCCTCAGGCAGCCAAGCCTAACTAGACACACCCCTAATAATACACACTCCCAATTAATACAAACCCCAATACGAAATACAACATATAAACCCATGTCACACCCTGGCCTACCCAAACATATAACAAAAACACAAGATACAATGACCAAGGCGTGACACTCGCATGGAATAGACTTCATTTTTCAGAACAAGAATGGACTGCCGAGTTTCAGAAGAAAGGTCTTTGTTTCTGGCCATTTTGAGCCTGTAATCGAACCCACAAATGCTGATGCTCCAGATACTCAACTAGTCTAAAGAAGGCCAGCTTTATTGCTTATTTAATTGGAACAACAGTTTTCAGCTCTGCTAACATAATCACAAAAGGGTTTTCTAATGATTAATTAGCCTTTTAAAATGATAAACTTGGATTAGCTAACACAACGTGCCATTGGAACATATGAGTGATGGTTGCTAATAATGGGCCTCTGTACGCCTATGTAGATATTCCATGAAAAATCAGCCGTTTCCAGCTACAACAGTCATTTACAAAATGAACAATGTCTACACTGTATGTCTGATCAATTTAATGTTATTTTAAATGGAGAAATAAATAGCTTTTGTTTTATTTTCAAAAGCAAGGATATTCTCAGTGACCCCAAACTTTTGAACGGTATTGTGTAGACAGTACATTTGGAAAGTATTCAGACCCCATTGACACATTTTGTTACATTATAACCTTATTCTAAAATTGATGAAATTGTTTTTTCACCTCATCAATCTACACACAATATCCCATAATGACAAAACAAAAACTGTTTTGTAGAAATATCACATTTTCATAAGTATTCAGACCCTTTTCTCAGTATTTTGTTGAAGCACCTTTGGCAGCAGTTACAGCCTCGAGTCTTCTGGGGTATGATGCTACAAGCTCGGCACACCTGGGGAGTTTCTCCCATTCTTCTCTGCAGAACTTCTCAAGCTCTGTCAGGTTGGATGGGGAGCGTTGCTGCACAGCTATTTTCAGGTCTCTCCAGAGAAAGTTTGATCGGGTTCAAGGCCGGGCTCTGGCTGGGCCACTCAAGGACATTCAGAGACTTGTCCCAAAGCCAATCCTGCGCTGTCTTGGCTGTGTGCTTAGGGTCATTGTCCTTGTTTCTCATGGTCTGAGAGTCTTTAGGTGCCTTTTAGCAATCTCCAAGCGGGCTGTCATGTGCCTACTACTGAAGAGTGCCTTCCGTCTGGCCACTCTGCCATAAAGGCCTTATTGGTGGAGTGCTGCAGAGATGGTTGTCCTTCTGGAAGGTTCTCCCATCTCCACAGAGGAACTCTGGAGCTCTGTCAGAGTGACCATCAGGTTCTTCGTCACCTCCCTAACCAACACCATTCCCACAGATTACTCAGTTTGGCCGTGCGGCCAGCTTTAGGAAGAGCATTGGCAGTTCCAAACTTCTTCCATTTAATAATGATGGAGGCCACTGTGTTCTTGGGGACCTTCAATACTGCAGAATTGTTTTGGTACCCTTCCCCAGATCTGTGCCTTGACACAATCCTGTCTCTGAGCTCTACAGACAATTCCTTCGACCTCATGGCTTGGTTTTTGCTCTGACATGCATTGTCAACTGTGGGACCTTTATTTAGAGAGGTGTGTGCCTTTTAAATCATGTCCAATCAATTGAATTTACCACAGGTGGACTCCAATCAACATCTCAGGATGATCAATGGAAACCGGATGCACCTGAGCTCAATTTCAAGTCTCATAACAAAGGGTCTGAATATTTATGTAAATAAGGTATCTGTTTTTTTATTTATTTTTATTTTTATCTTTAATAATGTAATGATATTCGTCTGTTGTTTGAAGTGAGTTAGACCGAAATGCAGCGTGTAGGTTACTCATGACATTTAATGAAGAAAATGCTGTACATGAAATAACTGAGAATACAAAACAACAAACGAGTGAAACTAATTACAGCCTATCTGGTGACTAACACAAAGACAGGTACAATCACCCACGAAATACAACATATAAACCCATGTCACACCCTGGCCTACCCAAACATATAACAAAAACACAAGATACAATGACCAAGGCGTGACAGACCCCCCCCCCCCCTAAGGTGCGGACTACGGGACGCACCTCAAGAGCATAGGGAGGGTCCGGGTGGGCGTCTGTCCATGGTGGCGGTTCTGGCTCGGGACGTGGACCCCACTCCATAAATGTCCTAGTTCCTCCCCTTCGCGTCCTAGGATAATCCACCTTCTCCGCCGACCATGGCCTAATAGTCCTCACCCTGATCCCCACATAACTGAGGGGCAGCTCGGGACAGAGGGGCAGCTCGGGACAGAGGGGCAACTCAGGATAGAGGGGCAACTCAGGATAGAGGGGCAACTCAGGATAGAGGGGCAACTCAGGATAGAGGGGCAACTCAGGATAGAGGGGCAGCCCGGGACAGAGGGGCAGCCCGGGACAGGACACACGGGATGCCTGTGCCATTAAACCCCTACAACTCATCCAGAACGCCGCAGCCCATCTAGTGTTCAACCTTCCCAAGTTCTCTCACGTCACCCCGCTCCTCCGCTCTCTCCACTGGCTTCCAGTTGAAGCTCGCATCCGCTACAAGACCATGGTGCTTGCCTACGGAGCTGTGAGGGGAACGGCACCTCAGTACCTCCAGGCTCTGATCAGGCCCTACACCCAAATAAGGGCACTGCGTTCATCCACCTCTGGCCTGCTCGCCTCCCTACCACTGAGGAAGTACAGTTCCCGCTCAGCTCAGTCAAAACTGTTCGCTGCTCTGGCTCCCCAATGGTGGAACAAACTCCCTCACGACGCCAGGACAGCGGAGTCAATCACCACCTTCCGGAGACACCTGAAACCCCACCTCTTTAAGGAATACCTAGGATAGGATAAAGTAATCCTTCTCACCCCCCCTTAAAATATTTAGATGCACTATTGTAAAGTGGTTGTTCCACTGGATGTCATAAGGTGAATGCACCAATTTGTAAGTCGCTCTGGATAAGAGCGTCTGCTAAATGACTTAAATGTAAATGTAAAATGACAGAGGGGCAGCCCGGGACCGAAGCAGCCCGGTACTGAGGGGAAGCCCGGTACTGAGGGGAAGCCCGGTACTGAGGGGAAGCCCGGTACTGAGGGGAAGCCCGGTACTGAGAGGAAGCTCGGTACTGAGAGGAAGCTCGGTACTGAAAGGGAGCCCAGTACAGAGAGGGAGCCTAGTACTGAGAGGAAGCTCAGTACTGAGAGGAAGCTCAGGCAGGTAGTAGGCTCCGGTAAATCCTGGCTGGCTGGTGGACCTGGATGATTAAGGTTGTCTGGCCAATCTAGAAGATCTTGGTAGACTGGCACCTCTGGCGGATCCCGGCAGACTGGCACTTCTGGCGGATCCTGGCAGACTGGTGACGCTGGGCCGACTGGCGGCGCTGGGCAGACAGGAGACTCCGGCAGCGCAGGAGAGGAGAAAGGCTCTGGCTGCGCTGAACAGGCGAGGCGCACTGGACGCGCTGGGCCGACTGGGAGCACTGGTGGCGCTGGACAGACAGGAGACTCCGGCAGCGCAGGAGAGGAGAAAGGCTCTGGCTGCACTAAACAGGCGGGAGACTCCGATAACGCAGGAGAAGAGAACAGCTCTGGTTGCGCTAAACAAGCGGGAGACTCCGGCAGCGCAGGAGGGGAGAAAAGCACTGGCTGCGCTGAACAGGCGAGGCGCACTGGAGGCCTGGTGCATGGTGCTGGAACTGGTGGTACTGGCGCGAGGACACGCACAGGAAGCCTGGATGCGGGGAGCTGCTACCGGAGGACTGGTGTGTATAGGTGGCTCTGGATAGACCGGACCGTGCAGGCGCACTGGAGCTCTTGAGCACCGAGCCTGCCCAAGCTTACCTGGCTCAATGCCCACTCTAGCCCGGCCAATAGGAAGGGCTGGTATAAGTCGCAGCTGGCTCTGCACCCGCACTGGAAACACCGTGCGCTCCATAGCATAACACGGTGCCTGCCCGGTCTCTCTAGCCCAACGGTGAGCACAGGGAGTATGCACAGGTTTCCTACCTGGCATAACTATTTTCCCTTTTAGCCCCCCTCCAATACATTTTTTGGGGTGACTTTCCGGTTTCTGCGCTCCTCATACTCACGCCTCTCCGCTTTAGCTACTTCTATTTCCTCCTTGGGAAGGCGATATTCTCCCGGCTGCGCCCAGGGTCCTTTTCCGTCTAATATCATCTCCCAAGACCAGAAGTCCTCATATTGCTGCTCCTCACAATTAACAGGGAGAGTAGGCTCAGGTCTGACTCCTGACTCTGCCACTCTCTCTCTGCGCTTTCCCCGTTACCTACGGTTTTCGCTCTGTATAGCCGTGCTCTCCTTTTCGATTCCATCCGTGTATAGCCCTCTTCGCATTGCTGTAGGGAATCCCAGGCGGGCTCCTGCACTCGCACTGGGTCGGCCGCCCACCTGTCGATTTCTTCCCACGTAGTATAATCCATATCGTCCTCCTTCAGATCCTGCCAGTTCACACACTGCTCGGTCTGTGAATCGTGGTGGGTGATTCTGTGATGATATTCGTCTGTTGTTTGAAGTGAGTCAGACCGAAATGCAGCGTGTAGGTTACTCATGACATTTAATGAAGAAAATGCTGTACATGAAATAACTGAGAATACAAAACAACAAACGAGTGAAACTAATTACAGCCTATCTGGTGACTAACACAAAGACAGGTACAATCACCCACGAAATACAACATATAAACCCATGTCACACCCTGGCCTACCCAAACATATAACAAAAACACAAGATACAATGACCAAGGCTGGACAAATAAAATATTTGCAAAAAAAAATATTTGTTTTTCTTTTTGTCATTATTGGGTATTGTGTGTAGATTGCTGAGGATTTTGATTGATTTAATCCATTTTAGAAGAAGATTATGTTAACATAACAAAACATGGAATAAGTCAAGCGGTCTGAATACTTTTCCATTCGGTAAAATATTTGTTTAACACTTTTCGGTTTACTACATGATTCCATATGTGTTATTTCATAGTTTTGATGTCTTCACTACTATTCTACAACAGTAAAAAAAAATCCAAATATACATCAAATGAAGTAAAAAGAGTAGGTGTGTCCAAATGTTTGACTGGTACTGTATGTCATGACACTGTTATTGCCATATTATAACAGGTTAGGACAAGTTATGACATATAACGACATGGTTATGACCGTGCTATAATGTGTTATGACGCTGGGTGTCAAGTAAAGTGTTGCTCCTTTGTGTTGCTCAGACCACAATCACACTGACACACGTACATGTTGCAACAAAAACAGATATTAAGTGACTAGATCAGCATGACTGACAGAAATGGATGTAAATAATCTATCTAACTAACTAACTTTAAAGCAGGCCTTTAAGACTCATCTCTATCGGCTGGCCCACCCTTCCTCTTAAACTTTGAGTGTTGCTTTCTTGGTATGGCTATATATACAGTGCCTTCAGAAAGTATTCACACTCCTTGACTTTTTCAATATTTTATCGTGTTACAGTCGGAATATAAAATGGATCACATTTAGATTTGTTTTTAATCACTGGCCTACACACAATACCCCATAATGTCAAAGTGGAATCATGTTTTTTGAAATGTTTACAAATGGATTAAAAATGAAATGCTGAAATGTCTTGAGTCAATAAGTTTTCAACCCCTTCATTATGTCAAGCCAAAATAAATCGAGGAGTAAAAATGTGTTTAACAAGTCACATAATAAGTTGCGTGGACTCACTCTGTCTGCAACCATACTCTTTAACCTGATTTTTGAATGACTAACTCATCTTTGTACCCCACATCTTTGTACCACACACAAATCTAGACTTGGTTTCCTCTATCGTAATCGCTCCTCTTTCACCCCAGCTGCCAAACTAACGCTGATTCAGATGACCATCCTACCCATGCTAGATTACGGAGACGTAATTTATATATCGGCAGGTAAGGGTGCTTTTGAGCAGCTAACTGTTCTTTACCATTCAGCCATCTCATTTGCCACCAATGCTCCTTATAGGACACTTCACTGCACTTTATACTCCTCTGTAAACTGGCCATCTCTGTATACCCGTCGCAAGACCCACTGCTTATTTATAAAAAGCCTCTTATGGCCTCACTCCCCCCTATCTGAGATATCTACTACAGCCCTCATCCTCCACATAAAACACCCGTTCTGCCAGTCACATTCTGTTAAAGGTCCCGAAGCACACACATACCTGGGTCGCTCGTCTTTTCAGTTCGCTGCAGCTAGCGACTGGAATGAGTTGCAACAAACACTCAAACTGGACAATTTTATATCAATCTTTTCATTCAAAGACTCAATCATGGACACTCTTACTGACAGTTGTGGCTGCTTTGTGTGGTGTATTCTTGTCAAATCAAATCAAATTTTATTTGTCACATTCACATGGTTAGCAGATGTTAATACGAGTGTAGCGAAATGCTTGTGCTGTCACGCCTTGGTCATTGTATCTTGTGTTTTGTTAATTGTTTGGGTAGGCCAGGGTGTGACATGGGTTTATATGTTGTATTTCGTATTGGGGTTTGTATTAATTGGGAGTGTGTATTATTAGGGGTGTGTCTAGTTAGGCTTGGCTGCCTGAGGCGATTCCTAATTGGAGTCAGCTGATTCTTGTTGTCTCGGATTGGGAACCGTATTTAGGCAGCCTGAGTGCGCGTTGTATTTCGTGGGTGATTGTACCTGTCTCTGTGTTATTCACCAGATAGGCTGTAATTAGTTTCACTCGTTTGTTGTTTTCGTATTTTCAGTTATTTCATGTACCGTATTTTCTTCATTAAAAGTCATGAGTAACCTACACGCTGCATTTCGGTCTGACTCTCTCCAAACAACAGATGAATATCATTACAGAATCACCCACCATTCACAGACCGAGCAGCGTGTGAACTGGCAGGACCTAAAGGAGGATGTTATGGACAACAGAAGCAAGGAGTATACTACGTGGGAGGAAATCGACAGGTGGGCGGCCGACCCAGAGCGAGTGCAGGAGCCCGCCTGGGATTCCCTACAGCAATGCGAAGAGGGCTATACACGGATGGAATCGAAAAGGAAAGCACGGCTATACAGAGCGAAAACCGTAGGTAACGGGAAAGCGCAGAGAGAGAGTGGCAGAGTCAGGAGTCAGACCTGAGCCTACTCTCCCTGTTAATTGTGAGGAGCAGCAATATGAGGACTTCTGGTCTTGGGAGATGATATTAGACGGAAAAGGACCCTGGGCGCAGCCGGGAGAATATCGCCGTCCCAAGGAGGAAATAGAAGTAGCTAAAGCGGAGAGGCGCGAGTATGAGGAGGCAGCACTGCGACGCAGTTGGAAACCGGAAAGTCACCCCAAAAAATTTATTGGGGGGGGCTAAAAGGGAGAATAGTTATGCCAGGTAGGAGACCTGCGCATACTCCCTGTGCTCACCGTTGGGCTAGAGAGAACGGGCAGGCACCGTGTTATGCTATGGAGCGCACGGTGTTTCCAGTGCGGGTGCAGAGCCAGCTGCGACTCATACCAGCCCTTCCTATTGGCCGGGCTAGAGTGGGCATCGAGCCAGGTAAGCTTGGGCAGGCTCGGTGCTCAAGAGCTCCAGTGCGCCTGCACGGTCCGGTCTATCCAGAGCCACCTATACACACCAGTCCTCCGGTAGCAGCTCCCCGCACCAGGCTTCCTGTGCGTGTCCTTGCGCCAGTACCACCAGTTCCAGCACCATGCACCAGGCCTCCAGTGCGCCTCGCCTGTTCAGCGCAGCCAGTGCTTTTCTCCCCTCCTGCGCTGCCGGAGTCTCCCGCTTGTTTAGCGCAACCAGAGCTGTTCTCTTCTCCTGCGCTATCGGAGTCTCCCGCCTGTTTAGTGCTGGGCTGCGGCGTTCTGGATGAGTTGTAGGGGTTTAATGGCACAGGCATCCCGTGTGTCCTGTCCCGGGCTGCCCCTCTGTCCCGGGCTGCCCCTCTATCCTGAGTTGCCCCTCTATCCTGAGTTGCCCCTCTATCCTGAGTTGCCCCTCTATCCTGAGTTGCCCCTCTATCCTGAGACAACCTGAATCATCCAGGTCCCCTCTGTCCCGAGCTGCCCCTCGGTCCCGAGCTGCCCCTCAGTTATGTGGGGATCAGGGTGAGGACTATTAGGCCATGGTCGGCGGAGAAGGTGGATTATCCTAGGACGCGAAGGGGAGGAACTAGGACATTGATGGAGTGGGGTCCACGTCCCGAGCCAGATCCGCCACCATGGACAGACGCCCACCCGGACCCTCCCTATGCTCTTGAGGTGCGTCCCGGAGTCCGCACCTTAGGGGGGGGGTTCTGTCACGCCTTGGTCATTGTATCTTGTGTTTTGTTAATTGTTTGGGTAGGCCAGGGTGTGACATGGGTTTATATGTTGTATTTCGTATTGGGGTTTGTATTAATTGGGAGTGTGTATTATTAGGGGTGTGTCTAGTTAGGCTTGGCTGCCTGAGGCGATTCCTAATTGGAGTCAGCTGATTCTCGTTGTCTCGGATTGGGAACCGTATTTAGGCAGCCTGAGTGCGCGTTGTATTTCGTGGGTGATTGTACCTGTCTCTGTGTTATTCACCAGATAGGCTGTAATTAGTTTCACTCGTTTGTTGTTTTCGTATTTTCAGTTATTTCATGTACCGTATTTTCTTCATTAAAAGTCATGAGTAACCTACACACTGCATTTCGGTCTGACTCTCTCCAAACAACAGACGAATATCATTACATGTGCTTCTAGTTCCGACCATGCAGTAATATCTAACAAGTAATCTAACAATTTCACAACTACCTTATACACACAAGTGTAAAGGAATGAATAAGAATATGTACATAAAGATAGATGTATGAGTGATGGCCGAACGGCAGAGGCAAGATGCAGTAGATAACAATGAACCAGAAGCTAGAATAACAATGAACCAGGGTTTTGCCAGCCCGGGTCGCACATTCGATATGCTGATAAAATTTAGGGAGCCTTGCTTTCAGATTAGCCTTGTTAAAATCCCCAGCTACAATAAATGCAACCTCAGGATATGTGGTTTCCATTTTACATAGAGTCAAATGAAGTTCTTTCAGGGCCGTCGATGTGTCTGCTTGGGCGGGATATAAATGACTGTGATTATGATCGAAGAGAATTCTCTTGGTAGATAATGCGGTTAGCATTTGATTGTAAGGAATTCTAGGTCAGGTGAACAAAAGGACTTGAGTTCCTGTATGTTGTTACGATCACACCACGTCTCGTGATGTTTCTCTGGAAGGCAACCATTGCTTGGATTTTGTCTACCTTGTTGTCAAGAGACTGGACATTGGCGAGTAGTATCCTCGGGAGCGGTGCGCGATGTGCCCATCTACGGAGCCTGACCAGAAGACCACTCCGTCTGCCCCTTCTGCGGCGCTGTTGTTTTGGGTCGCCGGCTGGGATCCGATCCATTGTCCTGGGTGGTGGACCGAACAGAGGATCCGCTTCGGGAAAGTCGTATTCCTAGTCGTAATGTTGGTGAGTTGACGTTGCTCTTATATCCAATAGATCCTCCTGACTGTATGTAATAAAACTTAAGATTTCCTGGGGTAACAATGTAAGACATAACATAAAAAACAAAATACTGCATCGTTTCCTAGGAACGCGAAGCGAGGCAACCATCTCTGTCGGCGTCTGAAGTTATTTGCCTCATGGTGAAATCCCTGAGCGGTTTCCTTCCTCTCTTCCTCTCTACCTTCTTGCTGTTTGTGATGTTGTCTGTGCCCAATAATGTTTGTACCATGTTTTGTGCTGCTACCATGTTGTGCTGTAACCATGTTGTGATGCTACCATGTTGCTGTCATGTTGTGTTACTACCATGTTGTGCTGTTACCATGTTGTGATGCTACCATGCTGTTGTCATGTTGTGTTGTGTTGCTACCACGCTATTCTGTTGTCTTTAGGTCTCTCTTTATGTCTCTCTTGTTGTGATGTGTGTTTTGTCTTATATGTTTTTTAGTTTTAATCCCAGCCCCCGTCTACGCAGGCCGTCGTTGTAAATATGAATTTGCCTAAGGTTAATAAAAAAATAAAAAAATTAAAAAAACACAATTATTTGTAAGCTCCCTCAGTTGAGCAGTGAATTTCAAACACAGATTCAACCACAAAGACCAGAGAAGTTTAACCAATGGTTTGCAAAGAAGGGCACCTACTGGTAGATGGGTAAAATAAAATAAAAGCAGACATTGAATGTCCCTTTGAGCATGGGGAAGTTATTAAATACAATTTGGATGGTGTATCAATACATACTGTCACTACAAAGATACAGCGTCCTTCCTAACTCAGTTGCCAGGGAGGAAGGAAACCACTCAGGAATTTCACCTTGAGGCCAATGGTGACTTTAAAAAGTTGAGTTTAGTGACTCTAATAGAAAGAAACTGAGTAACAGCATTGTAGTTACTCCACAATAAACAATACTAACCTAATTGACAAAGTTTTAAAAAATGTAAAAAATATAAGTATTCCAAAACATGCATCTTGTTTGCAACAGGCACTAAAGTAATACTGCAAAAATTGTGCAAAGCAATTTACTTTTTGTTCTTAAAGTGTTATGTTTGGGGCATATCCAATACAACACATTACTGAGTACCAATTTCCATATTTTCAAGCATAGTGGTGGCTGCATCATGTTATGAGAATGCTTGTAATCATTAAAGACGGAGCTAAGCACAGGCAAAATCCTAGAGGAAAATCCTAGAGGTCTGCTTTAGACCAGACACTGGGAGATTCATTCACCATTCAGCAGGACAATAACCAAAAACACAAAGCCAAATCTACACTGAAGTTGCTTACCAAGAAGATAGTGAATGTTCCTCAGTGGCCAAGTTACAGTTTTGACTTAAATCGACTTGAGAATATATGGCAGACCTGATAATGGTTGTCTAGCAATAATCAACAACCAATTTGATAGAGCTTGAAGAATTTTGAAAAGAATAATGGACAAAGTTCTTAGAGACTTACCAAAAAATGGTCACAGCTGGAATAGCTGTGAAAGGTGATTCTAGCATGTATTGACTCAGGGGTCTGAATACTCTACTTATGTAAATCAGATTTTTCTGTATTTCATGTTCAATAAATTAGCAAACATTTCTAAAAACATGTTTTCACTTTGTCGTTATGGGGTATTGTGTGTAGATTTAATCAATTTTGAATTCAGGCTGTAACACAACAAAATGAGGAATAACATTTACATTACATTACATTTAAGTCATTTAGCAGACGCTCTTATCCAGAGCGACTTACAAATTGGTGCATTCACCTTATGACATCCAGTGGAACAGTCACTTTACAATAGTGAATCTAAAACTTAAGGGGGGGGGGGGGGGTGAGAGGGATTACTTATCCTATCCTAGGTATTCCTTAAAGAGGTGGGGTTTCAGGTGTCTCCGGAAGGTGGTGATTGACTCCGCTGTCCTGGCGTCGTGAGGGAGTTTGTTCCACCATTGGGGGGCCAGGGCAGCGAACAGTTTTGACTGGGCTGAGCGGGAGCTGTACTTCCTCAGTGGTAGGGAGGCGAGCAGGCCAGAGGTGGATGAACGCAGTGCCCTTGTTTGGGTGTAGGGCCTGATCAGAGCCTGGAGGTACTGAGGTGCCGTTCCCCTCACAGCTCCGTAGGCAAGCACCATGGTCTTGTAGCGGATGCGAGCTTCAACTGGAAGCCAGTGGAGAGAACGGAGGAGCGGGGTGACGTGAGAGAACTTGGGAAGGTTGAACACCAGACGGGCTGCGGCGTTCTGGATGAGTTGAAGGGGTTTAATGGCACAGGCAGGGAGCCCAGCCAACAGCGAGTTGCAGTAATCCAGACGGGAGATGACAAGTGCCTGGATTAGGACCTGCGCCGCTTCCTGTGTGAGGCAGGGTCGTACTCTGCGGATGTTGTAGAGCATGAACCTACAGGAACGGGCCACCGCCTTGATGTTGGTTGAGAACGACAGGGTGTTGTCCAGGATCACGCCAAGGTTCTTGGCGCTCTGGGAGGAGGACACAATGGAGTTGTCAACCGTGATAGCGAGATCATGGAACGGGCAGTCCTTCCCCGGGAGGAAGAGCAGCTCCGTCTTGCCGAGGTTCAGCTTGAGGTGGTGATCCGTCATCCACACTGATATGTCTGCCAGACATGCAGAGATGCGATTCGCCACCTGGTCATCAGAAGGGGAAAGGAGAAGATTAATTGTGTGTCGTCTGCATAGCAATGATAAGAGAGACCATGTGAGGTTATGACAGAGCCAAGTGACTTGGTGTATAGCGAGAATAGGAGAGGGCCAAGAACAGAGCCCTGGGGGACACCAGTGGTGAGAGCGCGCGGTGAGGAGACAGATTCTCGCCACGCCACCTGGTAGGAGCGACCCGTCAGGTAGGACGCAATCCAAGCGTGGGCCGCGCCGGAGATGCCCAACTCGGAGAGGGTGGAGAGGAGGATCTGATGGTTCACAGTATCGAAGGCAGCCGATAGATCTAGAAGGATGAGAGCAGAGGAGAGAGAGTTAGCTTTAGCAGTGCGGAGCGCCTCCGTGATAAAGAGGAGAGCAGTCTCAGTTGAATGACTAGTCTTGAAACCTGACTGATTTGGATCAAGAAGGTCATTCAGAGAGAGATAGCGGGAGAGCTGGCCAAGGACGGCACATTCAAGAGTTTTGGAGAGAAAAGAAAGGATACTGGTCTGTAATTGTTGACATCGGAGGGATCGAGTGTAGGTTTTTTCAGAAGGGGTGCAACTCTCGCTCTCTTGAAGACGGAAGGGACGTAGCCAGCGGTCAGGGATGAGTTGATGAGCGAGGTGAGGTAAGGGAGAAGGTCTCCGGAAATGGTCTGGAGAAGAGAGGAGGGGATAGGGTCAAGCGGGCAGGTTGTTGGGCGGCCGGCCGTCACAAGACGCGAGATTTCATCTGGAGAGAGAGGGGAGAAAGAGGTCAGAGCACAGGGTAGGGCAGTGTGAGCAGAACCAGCGGTGTCGTTTGACTTAGCAAACGAGGATCGGATGTCGTCGACCTTCTTTTCAAAATGGTTGACGAAGTCATCTGCAGAGAGGGAGGAGGGGGAGGAGGATTCAGGAGGGAGGAGAAGGTGGCAAAGAGCTTCCTAGGGTTAGAGGCAGATGCTTGGAATTTAGCGTGGTAGAAAGTGGCTTTAGCAGCAGAGACAGAGGAGGAAAATGTAGAGAGGAGGGAGTGAAAGGATGCCAGGTCCGCAGGGAGGCGAGTTTTCCTCCATTTCCGCTCGGCTGCCCGGAGCCCTGTTCTGTGAGCTCGCAATGAGTCATCGAGCCACGGAGCGGGGGGGAGGACCGAGCCGGCCTGGAGGATAGGGGACATAGAGAGTCAAGGGATGCAGAGAGGGAGGAGAGGAGGGTTGAGGAGGCAGAATCAGGAGATAGGTGGGAGAAGGTTTGAGCGGAGGGAAGAGATGATAGGATGGAAGAGGAGAGAGTAGCGGGGGAGAGAGAGCGAAGGTTGGGACGGCGCGATACCATCCGAGTAGGGGCAGTGTGGGAGGTGTTGGATGAGAGCGAGAGGGAAAAGGATACAAGGTAGTGGTCGGAGACTTGGAGGGGAGTTGCAATGAGGTTAGTGGAAGAACAGCATCTAGTAAAGATGAGGTCGAGCGTATTGCCTGCCTTGTGAGTAGGGGGGGAAGGTGAGAGGGTGAGGTCAAAAGAGGAGAGGAGTGGAAAGAAGGAGGCAGAGAGGAAAGAGTCAAAGGTAGACGTGGGGTTAAAGGTTAAAGTCGCCCAGAACTGTGAGAGGTGAGCCGTCCTCAGGAAAGGAGCTTATCAAGGCATCAAGCTCATTGATGAACTCTCCGAGGGAACCTGGAGGGCGATAAATGATAAGGATGTTAAGCTTGAAAGGGCTAGTAACTGTGACAGCATGGAATTCAAAGGAGGCGATAGACAGATGGGTAAGGGGAGAAAGAGAGAATGACCACTTGGGAGAGATGAGGATCCCGGTGCCACCACCCCGCTGACCAGACGCTCTCGGGGTGTGCGAGAACACGTGGGAGGACGAAGAGAGAGCAGTAGGAGTAGCAGTGTTGTCTGTGGTGATCCATGTTTCCGTCAGTGCCAAGAAGTCGAGGGACTGGAGGGAGGCATAGGCTGAGATGAACTCTGCCTTGTTGGCCGCAGATCGGCAGTTCCAGAGGCTACCGGAGACCTGGAACTCCACGTGGGTCGTGCGCGCTGGGACCACCAGAGTAGGGTGGCCGCGGCCACGCGGTGTGGAGCGTTTGTATGGTCTGTGCAGAGAGGAGAGAACAGGGATAAACAGACACATAGTTGACAGGCTACAGAAGAGGCTACGCTAATGCAAAGGAGATTGGAATGACAAGTGGACTACACGTCTCGAATGTTCAGAAAGTTAAGCTACGTAGCAAGAATCTTATTGACTAAAATGATTAAAATGATACAGTACTGCTGAAGTAGGCCAGCTGGCAGTGGGTGCGTTGTTGACACTACACTAATCAAGTCGTTCCGTTGAGTGTAATAGTTTCTGCAGTGTTGCTATTCGGGGCTAGCTGGCTAGCTAGCAGTGTTGTTTACGTTACGTTGCGTTAAATGAACGACAATAGCTGGCTAGCGAACCTAGAAAATCGCTCTAGACTACACAATTATCTTTGATACAAAGACGGCTATGTAGCTAGCTATGTAGCTAGCTACGATCAAACAAATCAAACCGTTGTACTGTAATGAAATGAAGTGAAAATGTGATACTACCTGTGAATGCGACCGGGTTGTTGAGTTCTATACAGAAGACGTTGGCTAGCGTTGGCTAGCTAGCAGAGTCACCTACGTTAAGGACGACAAATAGCTGGCTAGCTAACCTCGGTAAATTAAGATAATCACTCTAAGACTACACACTCTAAACCTAAACAACACAATTATCTTGGATACGATGATACGAAGACAGCAAAGACAGCTATGTAGCTAGCTAACACTACACTAATCAAGTCGTTCAGTTGAGTGTAATAGTTTCTCCAGTGCAGCTAATCAGTGGACGTTAGCTAGCTGGCTAGTGAAGACTACGTTAGGACGGCGAAATACGATAATTACGCAATTATCTTTGATACAAAGACGGCTATGTAGCTAGCTGAGAAGAAATTGCTAAGATTAGACAAATCAAACCGTTGTGCTATAATGAAATATAATGAAAAAGTTATACTACCCGCGGGAGCGAAGTGCAGATGCGACCACTCGCTCCAACCGGAACCGGAAGAGTCAAGGGGGTATGAATACTTTCTGATTATTATATATTTTCTCTAGTTTATTTATTAAAAAAAGGCATTTTGAGATTATTCTCATGTAATGAAAAGCATTTTACGAATGTATTATTATTATTATTGTTAATGGTAAACTTTTACTTATTTTTGAGCACTGTGAAACACAGCTAGATGTTTTTTGTATTTTATTTCATTATCAGATGATCAAAACCATGTTTTTGTGGTCCTTTACCATTCCTTTTCTGGAATACCATGACCAATTCTTCAATGTGAGCATACAAAGAAAATATCAATTTTCTGATCCAAGATGGCCTACTAGTCAGGTGACTTATCAGGTGACCATCACCTCACCCTATAAATACGGCTGACAAGTGCCCTTTACTATTAATCCAGTTCCACACCCAGCCACACTGCGGGGTATCAGTAACGTTGGAGTAGCTACCGTGCTACGTGAACCTCAGCCTGCAGCAGGTGATTTGTTCAGCCATCATCACCTTCCAGTCAGCAGTTCACACGAAGAAGCACAGTTTGCCTGGAAGTTGAACTGGCAGCTGAGGGAAAGGATTACTTCTACTCCTTTAGTCATGGGTGTGTCTGACATAGCACCCTGTTCCCTAGATAGTACAATACTGTTGTTGGGAATAATACTGATAACCCTGGATAACCTCCTAGTCAAGTACAGTTCACACAACTGTGGTATAGAAACCTAGAGAAATTGAATAGAAATTGAAGCATCTTTGACAGTGTTGATGT